>NC_066618.1:257204222-257531084 GCF_025201925.1 Gopherus flavomarginatus
TTAAGGCCATATCTACACTATGGGTGCTACTGTGGCAGAGCTATGACACTGCGACTATGTTGCTGAGGTAAATTTTTCACACCCCTACACACCGCCAGCTATGTCAACTTAATTTTTAAATGTAGACCAGACCTAACTTTTAATCTATTCACAACAGATATTAGGTCAGATTTAAAAGGCAGCATTCTCTCTGTTACTTTATACAAATACACTTACATGGAATTACATTTTTGAAAATAAATTGCCTTATGTTTGTTACAAACAACATGGCAGAGTAATAATAATTTTTTTTGAAGTTTTATTTTCACTATTTCACTTCTTTATTTTTTGGATTACTCTCATTTTGGACAATTAAAGTACACTAGTCAATTTCTAATCAATTTCACTTTTAGTTTTCATGCATACATTTCCCTTCTGCAATGTTTTGGCTGCAAACACTGTAGACAAATATCTGCTTGTTAAAAAACAGCTTACTTAGAATGCTGGATTTTTTTTTATTTATTTTGAGCCAGATTTGACCTTTTTGAATATAAATCTCACCTGATCAACTGTAAATACTTTGATCCTTTCACTTCCCAGCCATTTCTGAAATTCTTTTTTCCAGTTCTTCACCAGACTCCCAGGGGTGACAATCAGTGCCCGCTTTATTATAGGTTTGCATCCATACAGCCCCTGACGCAGGAGAGTCCAGACAAGCGAAATGCATTGAAATGTTTTTCCTAAGCCCATTTCATCAGCAAGAATAGCTCCAAATCTGCCACTTAGTCTGTAAGAAATAATGATAATTTAGTAATGCGAAGGAAATCCTGCAACTATTTGCATTCTGATCTGGCAAATATGTTTTTTTTTCAAGTATATAAAAGCCTATTTATTTCTACTATGATATGTTGCAGTTTTTTATTCAGTTAAACCAAAAAGTTCTATATGCCTGTGTGAAACTCAGCTTCGTTACTAGATTAACATACCGATCATCCAAAATTAGAGATCTTAGTTGAATTCTTTCATATTAAAAATGTTTAAGTAATTTATGTTAAAGCACATGAAAACATACCATAAGCAGCCTATAGTATATAAAGCTGATGTAACAAGTGTAAAAGTAATATAGTAGTAATTTTTCAACAGAGTGGTACATCAATGTACCTTTATACTAGACTGAAAATTTCTGAGGTACCAACCAGCACTGCACTTTGGCTTGGGTCAGATGGTTTATAGCAGTGGGTCTCAACCTATAAATCATTGTGGGCTGCATATTCGGGCCACAATGTGTTACTTGGGCCACAGGTTGAGAATCACAGCACCCCATCACCACACTGCTATGCCCAGCGCCCACAACCCAAAGATCCTCCACAGCGTGGGGAGAAGACCAGAGCCCCAATGGTGTGGCTGAGTGCTGGGGACCCCATAACCTGTGGTGCGGGGCCAGGAGGCAACCCCAACCTGACCCGGTCGCTAACCCCGATTCCTGCCAGGTGGTGCCGGACAGCAGCCCTGACCCTGACCCCAGACCTTGCTGTGTGGAGCCAGTCGCAGCCATGACTCCAACCCCAGACCTTGCTGGGTAAGGCCAGGCAGCAGCCCTGACCCCAGTCCCTATTGTGTGGGACATGGTGGCAGCCCGACTCCAGGCCCTTCTGGGCGGTGTTGGGTGGCAGCCCTAATCCCAGACCCTGATGCAGGGTGCCAGGTGGCAGCCCAGGCCATGGACCCTGCCACCCTTTAGCATACAGCTGGGCTGCAGCTGTGTGCTAACTGGGCCGCATGCAGCCCGCAGGTTGAGAGCCACTGGTTTATAGGATAATTCAACCTCTCTCTTCTAACAGAGAAATACAGAATTCATCTCAGTTTTGGGGTGTGTTTTTTAAACAAGCTAAAAATTACCAGAGTTAAAATTAACAGGACAGTTATTCTCCTACCTCATTCCCATCGCACACTCGTACAGGAATACAATTCCTTCTTTCTGATGTGAGCGAAGATGATTTACAAGGTAAGGATCCACAACTACATCCACCACAGGTAAACCAGCCTTATTGAACATCCGCTGGTGATCTGGAGTTGGACGTGGCATAACTAAAGAATCTTAAAGTTCAAAATATACACAGATGTGGTAAGAGAGAATTTGTGTTTACTTCATAAGCAAAAAGTATTGTTTTTCCAAGGTAACTATATCAAGTAACTATTTGCTAGAGTTCAATAACTGCTGAAAGTTGCTTTTTAACATATTGGTCACTTCTAGACAAAGAATATAAAGACCAACATCTGCTATTGTTATTTATGAGTACCTAGATACAGTGTTGATGTAAATAAAAAAAAAATATTAAAACACTGCCTTATATCTTAAAGGTTTCAGAAGTGCTTTAAAAGTTTAATATATGTAAGAACCACTTCATCCACCACTTACTACAATCTGCCAGTTTGGATCAACTACAGCAGTTGTTTAATTGAGGATTACCAACAATAATCAGTTTAGGACAGGAAATGAGGAAATAGTGTTTATCAGAACATTGTGGCTAACCTTTATTTCTTTTTTATATATACTGTGACAAAGTTCCTCCTCTACCTTGGTGGGTCCTGCACTTATTGGCAGATTTGCTCACCTCAGTGATCTTCCCCACAGTCTGGAACAACTCCTCCTGTGTCTGATCAGGAGTTGGGAGGTTTGGGGGGAACCCGGGCCCGCCCTCTACTCTGGGTTCCAGCCCAGGGCCCTATGGATTTGCAGCTGTCTATAGTGCCTCTTGTAACAGCTGTGTGACAGCTACAACTCCCTGGGCTACTTCCCCATTCCCTCCTCCAAACACCTTCTTTATCCTCACCACAGGACCTTCCTCCTGGTCTCTGATAACGCTTGTACTCCTTAGTCCTCCAGCAGCACACCCTTTCACTCTCAGCTCCTTGCACCTCTTGCTCCCAGCTCCTCACACGCACTTCCTCTCCTCTGGCTCCTCCCCATCTGACTGGAGAGAGCTCCTTTTAAAACCCAGGTGCCCTGATTAGCCTGCCTTGATTGGCTGCAGGTGTTCTAATCAGCCTGTCTGCCTTCATTGGTTCTAGCAAATTCCTGACTACTCTAGTGCAGACCCTGCTCTGGTCACTCAGGGAACAGAAAACTACTCACCCAGTGACCAGTGTATTTGCCCTCTACCAGACTCCTGCACCCAACTGGCCTGGGTCTGTCACTCTCTCTCTCTCTCTCTATACACACACACACACACACACACACACACACACACACACACACACACATATGATTTTCATCATCCCCGCTCCCCATCAAAGGCTACAGAGGAATGGGCAGAATACTTTGGAGTCTATTAGCACTGGAAGGGGTTAATACTGAGCAACACAAGACAGTGAACAGACACATCACAGCCTACTCATGCTAATTTATAGATTAAAGGTCCCCATCCTGTGGGGTTCTGAGTGCTCTCAACTTCCATGGGAGTTGAGAGGCTCAGCTTGCAGGAGGCACTCAAATCCATCACAAAAATTGGAGAGAAACCCACGTCTTTCACATAGCACTGCAGAAACAGACAAAATGCAGCCAACTCTGCGGTTGAACATAGCACTACACAGCAATTTAGGGCAGTAATCTCATATCATCTTGAAACCACAGCAGGGAATTCAGGGAGACAGAACATCATACAGTCGGAATTAGACCAGAACACTGGTCTATTCTTACAAAAAGTGCCATAAGATAATAAGAGGATCTTATTATTATTTATTTGTATAAGGCTAGAGTGGGTAGGCAATTTACAGAGGTAGGAAGACATGGGCCAGCCCTGAAGACCTTATAATCTCAGATGACGTACAAATAAAGAAATGGGATGAGGCTTAATAAACTGCAGCGTGAATGCTAAGCTGTGGTTTAGGTGCATTTTAAAAAAATTAAAATTATGCATCATTTAGTTTGATAACACTAATATACTTGGTGTTTTTCTCTCATCTGAAACATGGCGCCTTCTCCAGAATATTGTCCCTAAACAGCAGGCTGCACCACTGGCTTATTAAAGATAGATGGAAGATATCGACCTGCTAAATATTCAACACCACTTCCTGCAACTACCAGGTGTTCACTGGAGCTCTCACATGATCTGATCCTCCGTAAACTTATGGAATTTAATGGGATGACAGCACAAAGTAACTATAATATTGTGTTCCAGAACTTTTTCCCTGCAGTAGATGTCTCACTGAACTTGGTTACTTTTAGTTACTCTTGTGTTTGCACATTGGTGGCTATGAGGAATCAGACTCTCCTGAAAGCAATTCTTCTAACTTTGTTTAACCTCTTCACTGCTCATTGTCCACTGCAACTACCATGCTGGTGTAGTCTCTCAACACTCCGTTGAACTTGGTGGCAAACTAGAACTTTTCTAGCATGTTTGGCACTAGTTAGTTTCTCTTTTCAGTACATTCATTTTTCTTCGCTAGTCTATTTTCGGAACCATTCTGATTTAAACAATTTTTATAATCATCAATAATATTTATAAAAAACTGTGCTATAAGACACTCTAGGGTATATGGATTATTTTAGGATACTAATACTTTCTCAAATGTCAGTGACACAGCCTCCAACCTCATGGTTTACAGCACACCTGCCACTTGTAGAACAGAATCATGCTGTGATGTTATTGGTTAAACTTGATTTTCACTGGGATACCCTAGATTCTCATTCAGTACTTGGCTAGGGAACATAAAAACCTTGTTTACGCATTGAGCTTTCTTACAAAAGGACAGTGGATAGTTAAATAAATAATAGAATTTTAAATCTTACTTGATGCATTTGGATCATGGCGAGGTTTGTAGTTCTGGGACTCCTTAAGTAGATTTTCTTTAGTGCTTGGCTTGCAGACATTTTTGAATGGGCTACAGAATGGTTTTAGGGTACTTTGTGAAGAAGCAATTGGGACTGTGGTGGACATCCCAACACCAGTCTGAAAACATTTGCCACTACTAAAGTCCTCTGCTGAAATTATACCCATCACTTCAATTTCTTTTCCTCCAATCGTCAGCGTCTGACCTTCATCAAGACTTTCAAGGTCTTTAGATTTATATCCAGTACCTAAAAATAATAATTCATTTACTTATGTTTAGCAATTAATTAGGACCACACAATGGGTATCACTGCCTTAACATCAATATTCAACTGCAGGAAGTGAAATCAGAAATGTCATCAAATCCTTTAATAATTAAGCATATGAATCTGAATAACCTTTCATACTAAGAAAACAAAGTAGCAGCAAGGCTTTTCATTTAAGTGAAAACAGATTCAAGTAGATCACAATACCAAGAAAAAAAACAGAACAAATGCAACATAATCTGGACATTGTTGTACCAAATATTTTAAAAACTGCTGTGAATTATCCTCTTATAACTGAATATAAGCATACATTTAGATATTGAAGTACCTAAACTATTTCCATGGAGTGGACCACGTCTCAAGAAAGGGACTGTCTCATTGACCACTCCTCTTCTCCCCTCCCACTCATGATCAAAAGAACCACCTTCCTGTCCCATTTGCAATCTCATAATATGCCTGTGGCAATCATGGCAATGGCTTATATGGAAAAAGATAAAAACAATATAGTTTAGCTGCCTTTTAATGCAAGTTAGCAGATGGATATGGGGGGAGCCTGCATCGCCTGACCAGACACCTCTCTGTGACAATAAGCAAGTGCTCTGTGTACTGCTAGTAATAAGTGGGGAAAATATCCGATCACTCCTCCATAGGAATCTAAGAACTCAGTTTGGTTATCTGACAAGAAAGCATGGTGTGATTAATGTAATAAGTATTGTATAAGTATTATCAATGTTAAACCTAACTGTAGGCCTCTCTGCAAGCATAAGCCTTGTCAAGCAGTGTTAGGCAACAAACTTCTGGGAGCTGCAAAAAGTGAGTGCAATAAAATCCTGCAAGCATAAGCAAAATCTAGCTAGGAAGCTTTATAGACTAAGATTAAGCAAAAAGGAAGCTCTGTGAAATTAGATGAGGACTTGTGGTTACTATGCACTGAAATCAGATACACCTCTACCCCTATATAACGCGGTCGTGGAGAGTCAAAAATCCCTACCACACTGTAGGTGAGACGCTGTTATAGCTCCGGCCGCGGGGAGTCCCAGGCCCTTTAAATCACAAGCGGACCCCAATGCCGCAGGCCCAGGGTAGCAGCAATAGGGCTCCAGCACTGATTTAAAGGGCCTGGGCCTCCCCGCAGCAGCCGGAGCCTGGGCCCTTTAAATCGCCGGTGAGCCCCGCTGCTGCAGCCCCAGGGTAGCAACAGCAGGGCTCTGGTGGTGATTTAAAGAGCTCCAGTCTCTGGCCGCTGTGGGGAACCCGGGCCCTTTAAATCGCCAGTTGAGCCCCGCTGCCGCAGTCCCGGGGTAGCAGCAGCAGGGCTCCAGTGGTGATTTAAAGGGCCGGGTCTCACCATAGCAATCGGAGCCCCGGACTCTTTAAAGCGCCGCCGGAGCCCGGCTGCTACCGTGCTATATGCAAACCCACGTTATATCAGGTAGTGTTACAGCGGGGTACTTCTTCAGGCTGACTCAAATATTTTTGAGTCTAGCAAATTGACCACAATTAGGACAACTGGCCGCATAAAGAAAAGATGAGCTGGGCACAGGTGCACAGTTCATGAGATCAAAACAACTGCAAAATACCATACTAAGACATTTGTCCACCTTAACTGGTTGACCTGCTTTGGAACACAACCAACAAATAATGTATAAAGAGGTATAATGCAAAGGTACAGGTGTGTGTGTATGTATATGTGGGTTGACCTAAAAGAGATCTCTCTTTGATCGGGCTCACACACACACCCTGAATCAAAGGGACTTGTGCTTCACTGACTATCTGTGCCTGGCCAATGCAGAAAATGGTTGACTGAAGGGTAACCTATTCTTGGACAAATGCAGGGTAAGGTTTTGGAGTAAAGAAGTCTGGTTGTGCTCGAGCTGGTTACTCTTAAGTCTGTATCGATACTATCGTTTAATTATACTAGTGAATTGTTTAGAAGTAAAAGTAAGTTGGTTACTAGTAGTAGTAAATTGCTTAGGAATAGTAGTAGTAAATAGTTAACCAATGTATAACAACTGTCTTGTTGGGAACGGGTACAGTGCGGGTAAAGGTAGTAGTTGATAAGTGACAATAGCTTTGCATGTCGCTGTGCCTGTCTTCACTATAATTTGCCACTTAGTTTTATAATAGAAGTCAGTAGTTCATAAGTTGTTTAAAACTAATAGTAGATACTTATAGGTAGTTTAAAATTAAAGAAATTTAGTTAATCTGTGTCATTATTGCATATAATTTGTTTGCTGGAGACTGGTACAGTGCATGTAGGGTTAACTGATTAATTAGTAATGATAGCTTTGCCTGCATTTGTGCCTGTCTTCAGTATAACCTGCCATTTATATTAATCCTAATTCCGTGATGGTCTTTAATTTTTCTCTTCTTATTCTGTCTGTGTTGCCTTTATAGCCGTAAATCATTAAAAACCTTCTCTGAGGAATAATTAGTTGTTTTAGTTTCTCTTATGGAGAGACTACTCCAACCTCATTACATCTGTGTTGGGTGGTGGGAAGTAGTGATCACTCAGGGTACAGTTAGGGCCCTGATGCATGTCTCCCCCTTCCATCATCTTCACACGTGGCTATTCCAATTTTCAAACTGTGATATTCTCTCAAGTAAACTGAAGTGGTTGTGGGGGCTGGTGAAATTGGTATCAGTGTCAATGGCTGCTTCAAGCACAGAGATTTGGTTTTTCTGAAGCTTTGTCTTTAAAGACTAGAAATGTTTAATCTTTCCAACATAAAAATATCCATATTTAGCTTTCTATTAATTCTGGAAAGCACCATGTACTTCACACTTACCTAGATCAGGACCATCAGTATCACCCTCTGTTAAATGAAGCTAATGTGATTTTTTAAAAAAAATTAACAGGTTGATGCATTCCAGACATTTCTTATTCTCTCGCTCACTCTTATTTTTTTAATTCAAGCAAGTCAATGCATATATAGTTTTGATACAAACTACATTAAATTTGTAAAGTCATGGATTATTTGTCAATTAAAAGTGCCTGGCAGAGGCAAAGTTTGCAATGCTAGGGTTGTAACAAATTATTACAGGGCCATCTCTGTCTTAAATTCAAATACAAGTGTGTTTTGCAGCAACACACAATAAAACTGTAGTTTCTTACTAAATAATCTATGTTGGCTTTGCTGACAACTTAAATTGTTGCTTGTCTTTCAGGCAAAGTTTTTGAATTAACTGCAACCTATAGCTTACAAGCCTTATTTTTTCCTCTTAATCAAAATATATCATACAGTAGCTGCTACTATGATTGCAAGACTAAAAATTGCAGCACGATCAACTCTGGCTTGCGTTTCGGGAAAAGGCAATATTTATAGTTACTTCACTAATAAAAGAACAGGAGTACTTGTGGCACCTTAGAGACTAACAAATTTATTTGAGCATCAGCTTTCATTGGCTACAGCCCACTTCATCGGATGCATATGAAGTGCGTTGTAGCCCACGAAAGCTTGTGCTCAAATAAATTTGTAAGCCTCTAAGGTGCCACAAGTACTCCTGTTCTTTATCCGGATACAGACTAACATGGCTGCTATTCTGAAACCAGTTATTTCTTCGTAGCTGAAAAACGCAGCTCCAATCTCTCCCAGTCACCAGACCTCTGATCAGACCATTAACAAGTAACACATTCAAATGGAGGTTCAGCCTTAGGTCTGCCTGCTCAGCTATGAATTTGTCCCTGATGCAAACCCACTTCCCTGGGGCATTATTTGTGTGGCTGATGTCAACAAGGCCCAGCTCCTCCCTTTTGGCAGCTCTACTGATCTGCTCGGCCCTTCTTTTCTAGCCCCTCTCCTGGACTGGCAGTGCAATGCTTTTTCCCCTGATATAACTCAGTCTGCCCCATTTTCCCCTGTACTTTTTGCTTGGTGGGCACGAAACGTGATTCTTTTAGTTGCCCCAAAAACATTTCTACTTGTCCTGGGTTTCTGTGTAATAATTATTTTTCTCCCATTCTGACTAGTGGGCCACAGACCACAGTTTGGTCATCGCTAATTTACACAATTTATTAACAGCTTTGTTTCACTTCATTCATAGACTAAGATTAGAACGGACCATCATGATGATCTAATCTGATCTCTTGCACACTGCAGGCCACAGAACCTCACCCATCCAACTGCTGTAATAGACCTCAACCTCTGGCTGAATTACGGATGTCCTCAAATCATTATTTAAAGACTTCAAGTTACAGAGAATCTGCCATTTACACTAGTTAAACTTGCAAGTGACCCATGCCACATTCTGCAGAGGAAGGCAAAAAAAACCCCAAGGTCTCTGCCAATTTCACTTAGGTGAAAATTCCTTTCCAACCCCAACAATGGCAATGAGTAAGACCTTAAGCACATGAGCAAGACCCACCAGCCAAATACCTGAGAAAGAATCAAAGAATGATAGAATATCAGGGTTGGAAGGGACCTCAGGAGGTCATCTAGTCCAACCCCCTGCTCAAAGCAGGACTAATCCCCAACTAAATCATCCTAACCAGCGCTTTGTTAAGCCTGACCTTAAAAACCTCTAAAGATGGAGATTCCATCACCTCCCTAGGTAACCCATTCCAGTGCTTTACCACCCTCCTAGTAAAAAAGTTTTTCCTAATATCCAACCTAAACCTCCCCCACTGCAACTTGAGACCAGTACTCCTTGTTCTGTCATCTGCTATCACTGAGAACAGTCTAGATCCATCCTCTTTGGAACCCCCTCTCAGGTAGTTGAAAGCAGCTATTAAATTTCCCCTTCATTCTTCTCTTCCGCAGACTAAATAGGCCCAGTCCCCTCAGCCTCTTCTCGTAAGTCACGTGCTCCATCCCTCTAATCATCTTTGTTGCCCTCCGCTAGACTCTTTCCAATTTTTCCACAACCTTCTTGTAGTGTGGGGTCCAAAACTGGACACAGTACTCCAGATGAGGCCTCACTAACGCTGAATAGAGGGGAATGATCACGTCCCTCGATCTCCTGGCACTGCTCCTACTTACACAGCCCAAAATGCTCTTAGCCTTTTTGGCAACAAGGGCACACTGTTGACTCATATACAGCTTCTCATCCACTGTAACCCCTAGGACCTTTTCTGCAGAACTGCTCCCTAGCCACTCGGATCCTAGTCTGTAGCAATGCATGGGATTCTTTCATCCTAAGTGCAGGAATTCTCTGTAGTAACTCAGAGCCCTTCCCATTTAGTTCCCATCAATGGCCGTTGAAGTTATTTGCTGCTAGCAGTCACAAATCAGCTACATACCATTGTAGGCAGTCTCATCTTACCATCCCCTCCATAAACTTATCAAGCTCAGTCTTGAAGCCAGTTAGGTTTTTTGTCCCCACTGCTCCCCTTGGAGTTTTTTGCTCCCATTCAACACACACATTATTTTTAGGCCAATGTTTAAGCAACAACGGTATGTAAATCTATAATACCTCTTCCAATGTCTTTGCCTTCCATATCTTTCAGTATCACAGACTTTCCTTTTGCAATAAGAACAGCATCACCTTCCCACTTCTTGTGTTTTTTCTTTGAAGCTTTACACCACACAACACTGAAGTATTTTGCAAGGCAGTCAGGTTCGTCTTCCTCTTTCTTGTGTCTTGCTATTTCTGGTGTTCGTACATGCACTGGGTCTAAAAAGAAGGAAGATAACTAAGAATATCAAAAGATCTCTGTTGAAGTAGAAAATTATTTAAAAAAAAAAACCCAACACTATCATCAGTCAAGTGCAGTCTGTGCATTTCCTGCTATACAAACATAAGTTGGCATGGTTCCTGTTCTGAGTAACTTACAATCCAATTGAGACAGAGACATCATAATTCAGGCTTAAAACAATGGATAGGGATGCAAGCTCAAAGGAGCACTAATTTTATGAAATACTGTGTGGAAAATATATGCTTTAAGGAAAGATTTTCACGTAGAAGGGAAGTTATTTAGTCCATGAAAAAGAGGTAGTTCCTGGTATGGAATGGAAGGAGGAGACAGTGGGTAAGGGATAAAAAGTAAGTTTTTGAAACAACAAAGTGGTGAGAAGAAGGAAATGAGAGTATGGACTCAGATGAGGAGGAGATGAGCAATGCCTTGAAAGTAAAGATGGGAACTTAGAATTCAATGCAGAAGGGAGGCAAGTGAATAGATCCACAACTAAAGCCAAAAGAGTGCATTCAGAATAACTATTACTGTAGCGTTAAAAAACCTGAAAACAGTTAGAAAATAAAATTGTTTTACATTTCCAGTTGAAAGAATATTTCACCCATTTTCTTTGTAATATATTAAAAGCCATTCGCTATCCTAAAATCCTGAAAAACAGCAGCATTACTTGAGATTGCAGTAAACCAAATGTTTCTATCTATAAATAGTCATACATTTGGCAGCATTGCAGCTACTTATATCTATAATCAATGCAAATATTAGCCAAATACAATTAGGTTAATAACTTTAAGGATTCTCAATATTGCAAGCAACAGTTGTCTATACTATTGAATAAAGACAAAGATCACATGCCTTCCATGGGTTACCAGTCTGGCGTGAGTTAAGTAATAGTAGTGCAAGTCTGCAGAATTATTTGAAGGAAAATCTGAAACATTCCTTTTTAGGACAGCATATGTGCACAACATCAAAGTGAAAATGAGATGAATTTTCATTAAAATATCCTTGCATGCTGGTCAAGGCTTAATCAGCTTGCTCCTTTGACTTCATCTGGATTCAGCACTACACAGATTTGACACTAAAAGACTGCTCACACAAAAAACTAACTCTTTTTAGGTGTTTATACTTAGATCAGAAGCAGCAAATATAAAATTCCACCTATAATGACGACTAGTGAAAAAGGGAAATCAAATAATCTGAATATCACTTCTAATGGTAACTGTTTAAAAAAAAATGCAAAACATGATTATATGAACTGCCTAAAAATTAAAGTAAAGTATCAGATGAATGTTAACTTTATTGTTAATAAAACGATACAAATGCAAGATATTTTATTTATTGATAGAGATTTTCATGCCACAGGACTTTACAAATTTCAGCTCCAGTCCTGTAGAGGGAACCACTCCCGTGGAGCTGTGTGTGTGTGCGCACAGAGTCCCTGAAGTAAATGGCAGGTTTCAGAGTAGCAGCCGTGTTAGTCTGTATCCGCAAAAAGAACAGGAGTACTTGTGGCACCTTAGAGACTAACAAATTTATTTCAGCATAAGCTTTCGTGGGCTACAGCTCACTTCTTCGGGTGCATAGAATGGAACACACAGAAAGAAGATATTTATACATACAGAGAACATGAAAAAGGTGGAAGTAACCATGCCAACTGTAAGAGGCCAATCAATTGAGATGAGCTATCATCAGCAGGAGAAGAAAAACCTTTGAAGTGATAATCAAGGTGACCCATAGAAGCTGTGAGGAGAACTTAACATGGGGAAATACTCAATTAGTGTAATGACCCAACCATTCCCAGTCTCTGTTTAAACCTAAGTTAATTGTATCTAATTTGCATATTAATTCAAGTTCAGCGGTCTCTTTGGAGTCTCCTCTCTTGGTTTTCACACCTCAACTGCTAGAACAGGGCCTCATCCTCCCTGATTGAACTGACCTCGTTATCTCTAGCTTGCTTGCTAGCATATATATACTGCCCCTGGAAATTTCCACCACATGCATCTGAAGAAGTGGGTATTCACCCACGACAGCTCATGCTCCAAAACGTCTGTTAGTCTATAAGGTGCCACAGGATTCTTTGCTGCTTTCTTTGGAGTCTGTTTTTGAAGTTGAGACCAAGAGAGACCGCTGAACTTGAATTAATATGCAAATTAGATATAATTAACTTAGGTTTAAACAGAGACTGGGAATGGTTGGGTCATTATACTAATTGAGTATTTCCCCATGTTAAGTTCTCCTCACACCTTCTATGGGTCACCTTGATTATCACTTCAAAGGTTTTTCTTCTCCTGCTGATGATAGCTCATCTCAATTGATTGGCCTCTTACAGTTGGGCATGGTTACTTCCACCTTTTCATGTTCTCTGTATGTATAAATACCTTCTTTCTATGTGTTCCATTCTATGCACCCGAAGAAATGAGCTGTAGCCCACGAAAGCTTATGCTGAAATAAATTTGTTAGTCTCTAAGGTGCCACAAGTACTCCTCTTTTTTTTGTTTTTTGAAGTAAATGGGACTCCACGGGTGAAGCCGCATGCTTAATATATACACGTGGATCCACCGTAGAAATACTTCCACTTGGAAGGTGCAACAAATCAGCTATTTAAGAGTACACAGCAATGCTACACAATGACTAGAAGCAAAAAAACAATAACCCCAAAGCCAGAAAAACCCCTCCTCTTTTCCATCTGAAAATACAGGGAGAATTTAATGTAGGTGGAGCGTGGTAATTTGACTAAGACACATGAATAAATCCTTGCACTTTTGCAAAATGTACCAGAGACCTATTAGTGGCCAGAAGTAGTCACGGTGGCTCAGTCCGCCCTGCGGTTTCGGCCACTGGCTCCTGCCAGCCAGAGTCTCTGCCCGCTGCCAGCCTGGGGTTCCTTCCCCCAGGCCAGCAGTTGGCACTGAGTGGGACTGGTGGCGGGATCCCGGCTGGCAAGGCGCCAGCAGCGGGAACCCCAGAGCAGCGACCCGCTTCGCATGCCATCAAAAATCAGCTCGCGTGCCACCTTTGGCACGTGTGCGGTAGGTTGCCGACCCCTTACCTAGCTCAATGTTTAAATCATTTGGTGTAAGGTTGACGCACTCCATACAGCTGCTAAGGGCAGTGTTTGGTAGCAGAATACAGAGCAGCAGTTTGGACAGTGAAATTACTGCTAGCTGAAGGCATCCAAATACAGTTGCTTTTGCTGACGTCCTAGAAGCGAAGCTACACTTGTACATTGTAAGCTCTGTTGTTGCTTCTGGTTATTATCCTGCACACAGACTAACAGAAATATGTGCATACTATAAACGAAAAGAGACAGGGAATCATCTGTGTACACTCATTTCTCTCTCAAAAAACAAAAAGCCCACTTTATCAAACTAAACTCTTCATGATCACTAAGAAGCTGTTGCAGGTGATGTGTTCCTTCTTCCTGAAGTGAGAGAATACAGCTGAAGTGTTATGGTCCAAAGGCTAAAATGCAGAGACCATAAAAGTGGGTATTTACAATAGGTGAGACAGTAAGCCCTTAAGTTTCAAGATTTCTGCAAATGCTTGCTCCATGTGAGAATGAATTCCTGTAATGTGATGGAGTTGATGATTTACAGAAAATGGGAATGTGGGAGGAAAAAGAAAATAAATGCTGCAGTGGCAAATTAGTGTAACCAGTTTCTGCAGAACAGGTTTAGAGGTAGACACTGATTAAATCTGCACAGAAAAGTAAAAGGAAATCTGAAAGAATGCAAAATTTAAATAAAATATACATTCCCAAATTAATCTGCAGCACTGTACAGCAGCTTAAATGTGAAACTCCTATAAGGAATGCAGCATGCTCCAGTGGACAGTACAAGACTAGGTCAGGATCCTGGCTTTGCCAACACACACGGTTTGATCTTACTCAAGTCATTTGACTCTTCTATGCTTTAGTTTCCTTCATCTGTAAAATGTACATAAAGATATCTACCCTCTGTAAAGTGCTTTGAAATCTTCTGATAAAGCATTGTTTAAGTGCAAGTATTGCTGTTCAAAAGAATAAGAAATCTGCTTCTAATTCTGCCACACATGATGATAAAAAAGGACAGATGAAGCCAAAATGTAGTTCAGAATATTTGAACATCACAGCATACAACTGAATTTGGACCTAGGGCTTGGATTCTGATCCATCTCTACAATGAAATGCCACCTTTGTGTATGGGCATCTGAAATTAAATCCATTCCCGTATACATTCTTAGAACATATGCTCAGCAGAGACTGTGGCTCTTTATATCTTCTGAGGATCAACAGAAGTTTTATTTTAGTTCAATTTCATACTAGCAATCAGAATAGTAGAATAGAATGAAAAATAGTACATAAATTCAGAGAACAGCTCTTTGCACTGTAGCTAGGTATTCTGGAATGTGTACATATTATATTTAAAATCACATGCTGATCTGAGATCCAGGAATACCTAAACCCAACATTATGATGGAAAGATAGTGTTACCTTAATTCTAAATTCAGGCTAGAAATAAAGCACACATTTTTAACAGTGACCATTCACGCAAGTTACCAAGGCCTGGGGAGGCTTCTCCAGCACTGGATATTTTTAATCAACATTGCTAGTTTTTCTAAAAAATATGCTTTAGTTCAAACAGGAATAAATTCAAGGCAGTCATGTGGTCTGTGTTATACAGGCAATCAGACAAGATGATTTGCCTTATAATCTATGAATCTCACAATAGTATAGTGGAAATAAACACATTAATATTTGTGAAGAACTCAGTCTAGTGATGAGTGCCATAAAAAAAAACTATGAGGAAATTAATAGTTCTGTCTGCAGGCCAGTACCGAAAATGTGTAACAAATAAGACACAGGGCCACACATTGAACAATTGGACATTGAAAAATCTCAATCATTGGAGATTTTTAGGAAGAAGTTAGACAAAGACTTTTCAGGGATGATAATACTAAAATAATAATTAGTCCTGTCTTGAGTGCAGGGGACTGGACTAGAAGACTTCTCAAGGTTTCTTCCAGTTCTACAATTCTGGAATTTTATTCATTTCCTATGAATAAGGAAAAAATAAAATATTGTATAGCTGCTTGCTACATGATCACCATCTAGCCTGTGCACTGACTGAAGCAGGAGTTCTATGGAAAAAGTAGTATGTGATCATGTAATTAAAGACTGTTTTACAATGCTTATACACCACAGGGCAAAATTAAGGTTACACAGGCACCCTTAATTCTGATATTTCCTAATGCTTGAGTGCTTGACTTTGCCATCTTAATAATGTTCTTTTAATGCAGTTTTGTGTGTGCATGCATATGTGTATCATAATAGGAAAGTGGTGATGGCCTTAACTATAGAAGTTGTGAAATGATTGCATTGTAAACTCACCTCTTAGCAAAATATTTAGCTCTTAAGGATACTGCTTTAATGGAGGGATGATAGGTAGAGAAGACTTCCAAAACATAGCTTCTAAGTGGAAAAAATGTTCTTAAACCTCTCTACTGTCTAGGAAAACCAACTGACCACCATTCACAGTAAAAAATTAATGAACTAAGTTGAAAGCTTCTGATAAATCCACAGAAATAGTTATGCATGTCCCATCATCAAAGGCAACAGCAACATCATTGACAATTCTGGAATGCTGGCAGGCATCAGATGGTGCACTAGACCAGATTACTTAAGTAAAATGTTGAATTCATTCAAATGCCATCCAAGTCGACTGTTTGTAACGTTTTCTAAGATGTTAGAACACACTGAAATCAATTCTAACATCTTTATGTAAATAAAAAAACCCCAATGTTCAGTGACAAATTAAAAGCAGGCAAGACTTCAGAAAGTAATATACATTTGAATGGCCATGTACGGTATTTTGTATGTTATTGTAAAATGCGTATTTGGAATTATTTGATTTCTGTTCATTTTTTTCTACTTATTAAAATAGCAGAACACCCAATAAACTTAATCACTACATACATTGGTAGTAAGACAAAATAGTTATATTTAATAATCACAAGTGAATTGTACCACAGTCAAAGGGGTCATTTTTCAAAGCATTTCATAGGGATTTCGTCATGTAATTCACATTAAATGTTAATGGGAGGCATGCACTAAATCCTCATATGCCACATTACAAATATACCACTTTGCATTCTCTGAAGATGTGCTATTTATTGCAACTTTTTGGAGGGATCTTATTTTTTTGCGGGGAGTTCCCTCCCCAAAAAAACTATTAAATAGCAGGACTATTTGTGATTTACAAAAAGGCAAGCCTTCACAGTTTCCAGAAATCTAACAGAAGTGAAGCAAAGAGTAAGTTGGCAAATAGAGGTTTATTAAGATTATGCATACTTGTTATTAACATCTATTTTAACTCATATCTGAGGAAAACCTGATTTACTTACTTGTTTGGAATTATTTATTTATTTATTTTATTTTATTTTGCCAGTGATAACCTTCAATTGGCTTGAATAATATTGACTCAGAGAACCAACAATGGTCCATTAATGTTTCTATTCTGTATTTTAAAGAGCATTTATTAACAAAACATATTTTATCCTCTGCAGTGGGTAGGAAACAAACTATTCCTAGGCTATCTAAATAATTTAAACATGCCTGTTGAAAATTCCTGAGATTACCCTGGAAGAAGGCACTTCTTTAACATTTTCATGTGTTATGAAGGAATGATTACTTACAGATTGGCTGATGACATTACTAGAGGGGAAGGAGTAATATTTCAAAATCAAGTTACATACATATGATTTACATAAATGTAATCCATTCAGTAGTTCAAGCAGAAAAATTATGTTTAGGGCCAAAACTCAACAAAGCTGGTGAATAAGTTGTAACTTGTACCTGGAAAGCGCACTGTGCCAGAGGCAGGAAATTCATTCCTATGGAGGGTAAATAGTGGTTATTGTGCTGTCCTTGCTTGTCTAGACCGTAGGAAAATGGAAGCAGTTTTAAATTACAGGGGCTTCAATGCAAATTCACAAACATGAACTTCTGCAGGAAAACACAGACTCAAGCTCCATTGGACAGGCTTTATTTTGTATCAGTCCTGCCCATTTTTGGAGCTGAACTGACCCCTAATATATGGAGGCATACACAGATGAAGGTGTAGCAGCTTTCAACCAACAGAGTCAGGTTTCCAGTGCAATTTCCAAGGAATCAAATCCCTCTACTACCTTTTACATGAATGTAAATTCTTCCACTGACATTTGTTCCACAGGTGGCTTTAGTCCTACTTACCTAGTTGCATTTTTATTTATTTTTTCAATAGTATTAAGGGCTATCTCATTTGTCTCTTTACAGCATAAAACAGTTTTAAATATGCCACCCAAAGACCTGTTATATACTCTTCACAGGGTTTGTTTGCATTTTAAGGATTAAAATAACAAAATAAGTTAAAACAGATACTTAAAATAATTTCTGGACTTTTGCTAAAATTATTTTTAGTACAGTACTCATTTTTGCGTCTTAGAAATGGATTTACAAACAGCCTTCTTTAAAAGCTATATTGATCTAAGCAGTACAGTAATTTATCATAAAAACATTGGTGTCAGGGACACATTTTATCATCTAAGACTGTGCTGAATACTAGTACATCTGCAAATGCAGACAAAGATTTTACTAAAATGAATTCAAATAGAAAGCAACCCAATCCACTGACAGTTGTACCCAACATAAGAGGACTGCCCAAACCATAACTTTTTAATTCCCCTATCTTCCCCATGGAGTTCTCTGTCTTATTAGTTTTGTGGACTGGACCATAGTTTGAAGCAGGAAAGTACAATCCAGATGAAAATATTTGCAGACTGCAGAGTACTGCAAGGCCCTGGAGGACTTTAATACTATCTTGCCAGGTGGTCAACTTAATCAACTTATTTATTTTACGCACGTGCACATGCACATCATCTGTAAAAAGAATTTTACTGTTAATGTTGCAAGATCAAGCATTCAAACATTGGGAAATGCCAGAATTAAGGTTGCTTGTGCAACCTTAATTGAGTCCTCTTGTGCATATGCATTATGATATAATCTTTAATTACATGATCACATATTATTTTTTCCACAGGTCCCTTGACTTAATGCACAGGATGGATCATGTTCACTTAATGCTCAGCTACTGAATATCTTGTTTTCTCCTCATTATTCAATGTGGAGCCCCATGCCTTATTTATTTCACATTATTCAAATTCTTATCTGATGAAAGAATTATTAATTTCCTTCACTGGCTTTTCTATGGCGCTCATTGTACAATATTTCAGTGCTTCACAAGTATCAGTTAATTTATTTTCACAACACCCCTGTGAGATGAAGGGCTATTATTATCCCCATTTTACAGATGCAAAACAGAGGCACAGATCTCTGTAACTTCAGCTAATGGAGTAACTGATGGCCACAGCTGGTTGCCATCCTCTGTAGATCAGCATTAACGGGGGATAAGACACTTTGCCAGTGGGTTTCACAGATATTTTCTAACAGCAAAGGAATGGTGACACTTAGGAAAAAATGGTTACTAATCTGTTCCCAAAGAACAGTTACAGATGCATTACATATGTCCATTCAAGTGCGTGCACACCCTCTGCACTAGAGTCAGAGATTTTCCCTTAGCAGTACCTGTCATGGGGGCCATGTCTTTGCTGCTGCTGCCGCCTTGTGCTACTGCATGATGGAATAAAGGGCAATGCCAACCCAACCATCCCCCAGTTCCTTCATACTGGCTAGAGTCTGATATGGAGGAGAGAAGAGAGGGAGTCTTGGAATGGACATATGCTACACATCTCAAAGAACACCACAGTTACAGAACACATTAGAAACCATTCTTTTCTTCGAGTAATTGCACATGTTCATTTCACTTCAGGTGACTCACAAGCAGCAAAATCTGGAGACAGGTTCCAGAATCTACCTGAACAGTGACTGAAGGAGTACTTGTCCAAACTTGGCATCATCTCTGGAATACAGAGATAAAGCATAGTGAGTTGTAAAGGTCTGTACTGATGACCAAGTTGCAGCTTACAAAGGTCTGTTGTAGGAACTTGATCCAAAAGAAAAATGTGGAAGTTGCTTGAGATCTTGTAGAGTGTGCTACCATTCTGCTTGCAGGAGATACATCAGCAATGTTAGCACAGATGTATGCAAGATGAAATCCTTGAGGAAATCCTCTGCATCAAGACTGGAAAGCCTTTCATCCTGTCTGCAACTGACAAGAAAAGCTGGGATGACAATCTAAAAGCCCAGATCTGTCCAAGTAAAAAGCCAACACCTCCTAACATCCAAAGTATAGTCTCTCCTCATCCTTATAATAATGGAGCTTAAGAAAGAAAGTTGATAAGTATATGGCTTGATTGAAGTGGAACGCTGATATTACTTTAGTCTGGAATTTCGAATGTAGGCATAAGTAAATTTTGTCCTTATAAAAAACTGCAAACTGGGGGTCAGCTACCAATGCTCATAACTCCACCACCCTTCTCAGGGAGATAATAGTTACCAAAAACAGTGCTTTCATAGACAGATGATGAAGTAAAGAGTAGGTAGCCATCGGTTCAAAAGGCAGACCCATCAACCTTGTTAGCATCAGATTTAAGTCCCAGGGAGGACGGGATTCAGACACGGAGATATAACCTTTAAGAATTTAAATGATAGAAGATTAGAAAATACTGAGTGGCCCGTAATTGGAAGGTGGAAAGTGAAGATACCTGCCAGGTACCCTGATGGAACTAAGGGATAAGCCTTGTGGTTTCAAGTAGGACAAGTAATCCAAAAATGTTGGATAGAGGTGCAAGGACAAACTCCCTTCTGCTTTGCTTTGACCATAAGGAGAATAATTTCCACTTCAGCTGGTACGTGTATCTAGTAGATGGCTGTCTACAATTTGGGAAGATATTTTGCACATTCTCCAAACACTCCACCTCATGAGAAGCTAACCATGGAGCATCCAGGCCACCAGATGGAGAGCAGCGGGGTGGAGATGTAGGGATGACTGTGGTCCTTGGAGATCAGGTCAGGTTCTGAAGGCAGTCTCAAAGGAGCCCTGGGGGATAGGCTCAGCAGACTGAAGAACCAATGCTGGCAGAGCCATGACAGTGCTATGAGGATCATACAAGAATGATCATGCTTGAATTTGAGCAACACTTGGGAAGAAGTGGAAATGGGAAAATAGGCATGCAGCAGCTTGTCCTTCCAAGATTATAGGAAAGCATCTGTCAGAAATCCCTGAGACCTGCCCTGGCACTTTGTTAAGACAAGTTGCAAAGAGGTCTATGTGAAGGATACACTTGGTTTGAAAAACGAATCTCATGATACGCAGCCTGAGATACAGCAGGGATCACAAGTGAAAGATCTGCTCAAGCAATCCGCCAAGCTGTTCTGAGCACCCAGAAGGTGGGAGGCAGTTGCAGATGGATTTCGTATCTGTTGTTCTTCGAGATGAGTTGCTCATGTCCAGTCCATGTCAGGTTTGTGCATGTGTTATGTGCACCATTGCCAGAGATTTTCCCCCCACTGGTATCCATAGGACTGGCTCTAGTGCCCCCTGGAGCCCCGCACTCATGTGCTGGTATAAGGGGAGCTACCCCCCACATCCTCCCAGTTCCTTCTTGCCATCACCTCTGACAGCAGGGTAGGAGAAAGGATCATGGAACAGTGACTCACAAGCAGTGCCTTTGGAGGTGGGCTAGGAGTTCACGGGTGTACTGACTGCAACATGGCTCTCCCAAAACTGGCATCATCTCTGGCCTGTTGGATGATGACATAGTGGGATGCGAAGGTACAAACTGATGACCATGTCACAGCCCTGCAGATACCCTGGACAGTATCTGCATAAGGAATGCAGCTGAAGATGCTTGCGCTCTTGTAGAATGGGCTTTCAAGAGGCTGGAGGTGGGACCTTTGCCTGTTCGCAGCAAGCCTGGATGCAGGCTGTGATCCAGGACGAGACCCTCCTGGAATGACACCAGGAGGCCTTTCATTCTATCTTCAACAGCAACAAAAAGTTGCATGGATTTGCAGAAAGGTTTTGTCTTGTCAATATGAAAGGCTAGGGCCCTTCTAATGTTCAGAAAATGCAGACGCCATTCCTCCTCTGACCTGTGTGGTTTCAGAAAGAAGATGGGCAGAAAAAGGTCTTGGTTACTATGAAACTGTGACACCACCTTCCATAGAAATGCTGGGTGAGGATGTAGCTGAACCCTATCTTTGAAGAAAACATATAGAGGGTTCTGAGGTCAAAGCCTGAAGTTCCAAACTCCTTCTGGCCAAAGCAATTGCCACCAGGAAAGCAACCTTCCGCAAGAAGAGCAGCAGGGAGCAAGATGCCAGGGGCTCGAAGGGAGGCCTTGTGAGCCTGGATCAGACCCCAAAGAGGAAGTGGGTCACAAACTTGCAGGTAGACACTTTCCAGACCCCTGATGAACCTGCTTTTCATCTCATGGGCGAAGACCGATCTGCCTTGGATTGGAGAATGGAACACTGAGATGGCTGTTAAGTGGACCTCGACTGATGACCATGACAGACCTTGGTGCTTCAGGTGAAGGAGATACTAGTCTAGGATGGACTGGAAGGACGCCTGAGTGGGGCAAAGGCTCCTCTCGGCTGCCCAGCATATGAAGCAATTACACTTGGCCAGGAAGGTGGCTCTAGCAGAAGGCTTTCTGCTGTCTAGCAAAACCTGTTGGACTTGCTCCAACCATGCTCTCTCCTCTGGATTCAGGCAGGCGAGGTTTGGATGGAGCAGTCGCCCATGATCCAATGAAATCAAGTCAGGTCTGGGCAGGAGTGTCAATGGGGCTTTGACTGCAAGATCTAGAAGCATGCCAAACCAAGACTGATGAGGCCATGCTGATGTAATAATGATAACCTTCGCCTTGTCCCCCTTAAACTTCAGAAGGACTGTGTGAACTTGGGGTATTGGAGGGATGGCATGCAGCAGGCCGTCTGACCAGGACTGTAGAAAGACATTGCACAGGGAATCTTTGTCTTGACTATGCCTCATGCAAAAGCGAGGACATTTTGTGTTCTGTGTGAGGGCGAATATGTCCACCTGGGTAGTTCCCCACCTCAGGTGGAGAGACCACTCATGGTGAGAGGAAAAAGGCATCCTGAGGTGATCCACCAATACATTCCACTGCCCAGGGAGATGAGATGCCTCCAGGTGAATGGAATATTTCACGCAGCAATCCCATAACCCGAGAGCTTCCTGGCAGAGAACCTTGGCCTGGAGCCTCCCTCTTTGATGACAGGTGGGTTGGGCATACTTTGCAAGCCAAGGGTATTGTCCTGAGCTCCTTTACATTTATGTGTAGGGATAGCCTATTCTGCTACCCTGGTTCCTGAAATCATCAAGGTGAGGCCATTACCCTAGATCCGATGTGTCGGACGCCAATGTTATTGTGCACCATGTGGATGCGAAGGGTACTCCAGACATAACTGAGGCCAGGCCCAACCACCACATCAGGGATACCAGCACTGGCAGTGGGATGGTAAGGACCGAGTCCAAATGGTGCCTGTTCATGGAGTAAACTGAGGCAAGCCACATCTGAAGCAGTCTGAGATGTAGCCACGCGTACTGTACCACATAGGTACATGCTGCCATGTGTCCCAACAGCAGTAGACAGACACAAGCGGTCATCAATGGGCTGCCCAATGCCTGGGGTGATTAGGTCAACCATAGCTCGATATCTAGTCTCCGGGAGAAATGCCCAGGCTTGAGAGGCATCGAGCACTGCTCCTATGAATTCTATTTTCTGCACCAGGACCAACATCGACTTGTGATCCTTTATTAGGAGGCCCAGCACCCAGCAGGTGGCTTACACTGCACTGATGCTGTGCTGAACTTGAGCTCATGAGCGGCCTCATATCAACCAATTATCAAGGTATGGGTAAATCTATATGCTTCAAGGGCTGAGGTAGGCTGTGACTACCGTCATTTACTTTGTGAAAACTTACAGAGCCACCAACATGCCAAATGGAAGCACCGTAAACTGGTAGTGGCTGTAGCCCACTGCGGAAGATCGAGATGTGGAAGTACACATCCTTTAAATTGAGGACAGAGTGCCAATCTACTGGATCCAGGGAGGGAATAATGATTATTTGGATTTGGATGATTTAGTTGGGGATTGGTCCTGCTTTGAGCAGGGGGTTGGAATAGATGACCTTCTGAGATCTCTTCCAACCCTGATAGTCTATGATTCTATGAATAATGGAGGCCAGGGGGACCATGTAGAACCTCAGTTTCTTGAGATACTTGTTGAGGTGATGCAGGTCTAGGATAGGCCAGAGGTCCCCTTTCACCTTGGGAATCAAGAAGTAACAGAAGTAAAATCCCTTCCCTCTCAGTTCTGGAGGAACTACCTTCACAGCCCTGCCTGCAGGAGGGCTGATACCTCCTGGACAAGAACTTGCTCATGAGAAGGGTCCCTGAAGAGAGACAGGGAAGTGGGGTACAGTAGATGGATAGACACACAGAGAAGGGTGTACCCCTATGCTATGGTATAAGTACCCAGTGGTTCAATGTAATTGATGACCAAGCAGAGAGGTATGTCGAAAGGTGGTTTAAAAATAAAATGAGGAATGGATCCAGCAGGGAGACCGGTAAGTCTTCCCCGAGCATGTCTTCAAAACGCCTGTATATTTCTGCTCAGGAGCCAGCTAGTGCTCTGCTGAGTGGTGGTAGAGGATGGCTGGCTGGTGGCGCCTATAACCTTTTCCTCTTCTCTTCTTTGGCTCATGTCTGGGTGGCCTCAAGAACCTGGGTGGTTCTTGTGGTCTGAAGTGCTTCCTGGAGGTCAACAGTTTATAAAGGTCTTAAGACCACGGTATGGCCCTGGAATCCTTGAGGCTGTCCAGTTTGGTGTCCATCTGGTCTGAGAACAACAAGGTTCCCTCAAATATGAGATCCTGCACCATCTGCTGAACCTCTTGGGACAGTCCTGATGACTGCAGCCACAAACTAAGCCTCATAGTGACCACCGATGCCATTGTCTTTGCTGCCAAATCTGTTGCATCTAAGACAGCCTAGAAGGATGTTCTAGCCACCATCTTTCCTTCCTCCATGACTCTTGTTGCAGGGAGTTCTTAAATTTTCCCAATGAATCATGGACATTGAACTCTTATCTCCCCAGCAGCACCTGCTGATTTGAGATACAAAGTTGGAGGTTAGCAGTGGAATAAACCCTTCCTACCAAAGAGATCTAGGTGTTTAGCATCCTTGTTCTTTGGGGTAGTGCTTGTTTGGCCCTGTCTATCCCGCTCATTGGCGGCGGAAACCACCAAAGAACTCGGAGGTGGAGTGCAAATACATATATTTGCATCCCTTGGTGGTAACATAGTATTTTTTCTCCACCCTTTTTGAGGTTGGGGGAGAGATGATGGGGTCTGCCACAGTGCCTTTACCAACTTAACTACTCCATCATGCACTGGTAAGGCCACTTTAGAGGGAGCAGTGGCGGCCAGAATATCAAATAGTCTGTTTGTGGGCTCTTTCAACTCTTATGCCTCCAGGCCCAGATTGGTGGCAAAACTTTTAAGGAACTCTTGATGAGCCCTAAAATCGTCAGAGGCGGTAGGTTAGCGGAACCTGTGATTGGCTCATCTGGGGATGAGGAGGATGCCGCCACTGGTACTGAAGGAGCTGAATCCTCTACTGCCTCCAAAGCAATCTCTATCAGAGATACCACCGGGGTCTTGGTACCACGGTTGGAGTCCGAGACCAGCCCTGGAACTGGGTATGGTGGGGCTGCAGCCTATCTCTCGGAGATCATGAAAGATTGAGGGTGAGAGAACAGCCTGAGCACCACAAGGAACCCCCAGGGGTCACTGCCCCGGAGGCCATACCTCCATACATGGTCCAGCACTGAAATCCAGTGCATAGGCTGGGTAGAGGCACCTCTTTTGTGGGGGAGCAGATTCCCTACAGAGTCTGATGGGGAATCCTCCTCTGGTGAGCAAGGCAGAGTCATTGCCATTCCCTCCTACTGGCTATGATGGGGAACCAGTGAATGGTGTAGGGCTGGGGATCGATTACTTGGCTGAAGAACGGCTATGAGTAGCTGGTGATCAGTGCTAGGACCCCAGCGTCTGGTGCCGGGGCTCTGATGACCAGTGTTGGGCCGCTAGAGACAGATGCTTTGATGCCAGACACCAGCATGGTGATGAAGACTGGCACTGGGTTGAGGACCGTTGCAGAGGTTCCATAGCAGGCTTCCCTCTGGATGCGATTGCCATTGGTTCTATGGAGGCGGGTGGTCCCGGGGCGTGGGAGGCACTGGCAAAGCCATAAGGTCCCTTGCTGCTTGGAAAGCTTCCAGTGTGGAGGGGGCTCTCAAGTGCGATGTACCCCGGCCGCTCCCAGGAGTGAGGGGTGGGTCCTGGATCAGGCTAGGCGCTGCAGGTGGAGTCAGCTCCACAGTTGAATGCCTCTGTGGGGAGGACAAATGGCCCAGGATGGGTCTCGACTTATCAGCTCTGCCCCTCTTTTCTCTATTGGGCACCTGGAAGTGCCTTCTTTTTGGTGTGCTTCTTGTGCTGCTTTCTTGGTTCTGGGGACGTAGAGTGGTGTTGAAGGGGACATGGTTCCAGAGCAGTGCTGCACACCAAAGCCGACATGCTTGATGCCAAGTCCAACCAGTTCGGTTCCAAAGCCAGTCTAAGTGCAGCTGCAACGTGCAAGGCCTTTAGACAAATGTCCCTGTCTTTCTGGGTGTGTGGCCTGAAACCCCGGCAAATTTTGCACTTGTTCTTGATGTGAACCTCCCCAAGGCAGCTCAAATAGGGATTGCTCACTAGCATGGGCTTACTACAGGCAGAACATGGTTTGAACCCCGGGGACCAGGGAATGCCTGGTCTCTGGGACGATGTCCCCTCAGGGGACTACTATATTTCACTAACTCACTCACTCTAAAACTAAGACTACTTACAACAACACAGTTCAGCAACCACTGGAAAAAGCTCGCAAATACAAGGAAAAGAACACTGTACCAGCAACTGTCACAAGCGGTAAGAAGGAATTGGAAGGGCGCGGGGTTGGTGGCGCCTCTTATACCGGTGCATGAGTGTAGGGCTCCTGGGATGCTAGAGCCAGCTGTATGGATACCACAAGGGGAAAAATCTCTGGCACCAGGGCACATGGCGCACACACATCTGACCTGGAATGGACAAAAACAAGCACTCAAAGAAGAAGGATCAGATTCTGGTGTGACTGACTTCTACTTGGAGCATGGATCGATCTCATATCAGCCAGTCATTCAGGCAAGGAAATATGTGTATCCCTGCTTTCCTTAGGAATGCAGCCACCACCATGCAGTCTGTAAATAATTGCAGAGCAACACACAGGCTGAAGGCTAGAACTGTAAACGGCAAATACATGTTGACTAGAAACACTAGGAATCTCTTGTGGCTTTGATTAACAGCCACACGGAAATAAGCATCCTTCAAGCTGACGGCAGCGTACCAGTTGCCAGGTTCCAGGGAGGGGACAATGGAGGTCAGGGTGACCATATGAAATCTTGTTTTCTTCATATATTTGTTCAGATTTTGCAGACCTGAGATGGGTCTGAATCCTTCTTTTGCCTTTGGAATCAAGAAGTAATGGGAATAGAAACCTTTCCTTCAGAGAAGAGGGTTGTAAGCAGGTTGGTCCCCTGCTCCTGCCTTGAAGGGCTTAAAATAGCCCAGGAGAGGGCTGTGGCTGGGGCAAGAAGCCTGGGCTGATTGGGGAAAGAAGGGTCAGCTGTGGCCATGCTCCAATCAAGGCCAGCTGGCCCCTATAAGAGGCTGTGCCCAGTCAGTCTCCCTCTGGCTGTAGAGGGAGATAGGCCTGGCTGCAAGGAGCTAGAGACAGGGTACCTGAGTGGAGCAGGGCTGGGGAAAGGCAGAGGAGCTCCAGCCTGGAAAGCCCCAGGCTACAGCCTAGCAGAAGGCAACAGGTACTGGGGGTCGCAGAGGGCAGCCCAGGGGTAGGCCACGACAACAGGTCTAAACCCAGCCTTGCCAGCGATGAGTAGGCTGATACTGTAGTCTGCCCCAGAGCATGGGAGCTAAACAATGACTGGCAGTAGCCATACACTGAGGTGAGGTGGGGATAGTGGGTGGGGGTTCCCCAGGAAGGGGGAGACTCTGAGAGAAAGGGGTTACTGCCGGGGTCAGCACTCCAGGTACAAGGGCACTGGGTCCGGGACAGACACGGGGGCCAGAGGACAGGCGGATCACCGGCCTGCAGAGGGCACTCTGGAGGCTGGAAATGGAGCCAATTCCCAGAAGTCACCAGTAGGAGGTGCAGCAGGGGTGAGTCCGTTGTCTACACAAGGGATCCTTCTCTATAGCTCCCAAATGGAAGACTAGTATCAGAGGGGTAGCCGTGTTAGTCTGGATCTGTAAAAGCAGCGAAGAGTTCTGTGGCACCTTATAGACTAACAAACGTATTGGAGCATGAGCTTTCGTGGGTCAATGTATCCAATGAAGTGGGTATTCACCCACGAAAGCTCATGCTCCAATATATTTGTTAGTCTATAAGTTCCCACAGAACTCTTTGGCGCTTTTACAAATGGAAGACTGGATCTCCTGGAGGAGAATAGCCTTGTGAGAGTGGTCTCTTAAGAGGAATGGGTTAGAGAGTGGAAGGGAAGGACGGAAATAAAGTGCAAGATGTATCCCTGCTCCAGCAATACTTAGAACACATCAATCTGTGGTAACATGGGACCAAGAAGATAGGAAGTGGGATAGCCACTGTCATAAACAGATAGTAGGGGTTAATAGAACAGAAGTACTTTATATCTCTTTTGCCTGTAAAGGGTTAACAAGATCAGTGAACCTGGCTGTCACCTGACCAGAGGACCAATCAGGGGACAGGACACTTTCAAATCTTGAGAGAGGGAAGTTTTTGTGTGTGCTGTTAGATTTTGGTGGTTGTTCTCTCCGGGGGCTCAGAGGGACCAAACGTACAACCAGGTTTCTCTCCAATCTCTCCGATACAGGCTCTTATAAGTTCAAAATAGTGAGTACTAGGTAGATAAGGCGAGTTAGGCTTATGTTTGTTTTCTTTATTTGCAAATGTGTATTTGGCTGGAAGGAGTTCAAATGTGTATTTGGCTGGAAGGATTTTAATTTGTACTTGTATACTTAGGCTGGGAGGGTATTCCCAGTGTCTATAGCTGAAAGACCCTGTACCTATTCCATTTTAAATTTACAAAGACAATTTTTACTTTCTTTAGTTTTTTCTTTCTTTAATTAAAAGCTTTTCTTGTTTAAGAACCTGATTGTTTTTTTATTCTGGTGAGACCCCAGGGGACTGGGTCTGGATTCACCAGGGAATTGGTGGGGAGAAAGGAGGGAAGGGGGAGAGTCTGGGAGGGGGAAAGAGAAGGAGGGGGGAAGGTGAATTTTCCTCTCTGTTTTAAGATTCAAGGAGTTTGAATCACAGTAATCTTCCAGGGTAACCCAGGGAGGGGAAGCCTGGGAGAGGCAACGGTGAGGGAAAGGGTTTACTTTCCTTGTGTTAAGATCCAGAGGGACTGGGTCTTGGGGGTCCCCGGGAAAGGTTTTGGGGGACCAGAGTGTACCAGGCACTGGAATTCCTGGTTGGTGGCAGCGCTACAAGTACTAAGCTGGTAATTGAGCTTAGAGGAATTCATGCTGGTATCCCATCTTTTGGACGCTAAGGTTCAGAGTGGAGAATTATAACATGACAGCCAGTCAGAAAAGAAAAATGGAGAAACTTGCAAGAGTGGATCTGGTACTCTATCCTCGACAAGGTAGTCAAAAATACTGCTTGGAATTTCTAGACTGCCTCCAGGAACCTGCCACAGATGAAAACTGAAGAGGTAGATGTCTCCTACTATGTTTTTTCCCCCCTTTGGTAGAGCTGCTGCTCTCCTGCTCTCACCTTATGAAGCCCAGGTGAAGAAAGTGACATTGATGCAGGGAGCCCTGATGTCACTCCTTGCTCTCTCCCTCACAAACCTCCCAGGAGAGAGCGAAGGAGCAGCATTCAAGGGGGGAGCGAGCAGCAATGCCAGCTGCTCTGTGCTCCAGGTCAGTTTCCCCAGGGAGCAGAGCAGAGGGGTGCAGGGGTTGGGACACAGGAGGGGGGCCCAGGGACAGACAGACAAAGGGAACATAGTTTAGGGGTTAGGAAGCCTGGGGAGCCCACAGGGATCAGGGCCACCAAAATACAAGTTTGCCCAAGATGCTATTTTCCCTAAGGCCAGCCCTGGAAGCAAGCCAACATACTCCAACTACCAACCACAGGTGGCAAGAAGGAATTGAGGATGTCTAAGATGGCTCCACCCTTTATACCATCATGGAGCAGCGCAAAGCAGCAGAGGGCACATGCACCACAAAGTCAGGTAACACTGAGGGAAAAATCTCTGATTAGTGCACTGCACTGCACCCCCCCCCCACACCCCTCTGAAGTGGAATGGACATGTGCAATCACTTGAAGAACCATCTTCAGTTCCATCCCGGGCTCTGCAGGGGAGTGTTCTCTAGTAGGCACAGATTCTTGTGCATCTTCCCCCTAAGTGTGACTCCTTCTGCTCCATCCCCTCCAACCTGTCCCTATCCTGTCTCTACCCTAACCCCCGCTCTTCATCTTAGTCCCATTTGCTTAACCTAGGCAGGCCCAGTTTCCACTATTCATGATTCTTATCAATTCCCCAGTCTCCTTGCCCAGACATTGCCAGTTCCCTGTGTGTGCCCTCTAGCTCCTTGTCCTGACAGTCTTATCTCCCTTCCTGCCAGCTCTTCATCAAATCTCTCTCTCCCACCGCAGCACTGCTTCCAATCATCCTCCACCCATATTCGCAATCCCCACTGACTCCCATTCTCAACTGCTCTGCCTAGGCTCCTCATCCAGTCTCAGTGCACCTCCCTATCCCATCTATTATTTTAAAATTCTATTTCAGCTAATGGAAAGTATAAATTTATAATAATTCAAGTGTGTAATTTAGCTAGGCAACATACATATAAGAACCATGAGAAATATGGTGTGGTAACTGGTTAATTAAAGTATCAGAGGGGAAACCATGTTAGTCTGGATCTGTAAAAGCAGCAAAGAGTCCTGTGGCACCTTATAGACTAACAGACATATTGGAGCATGAGCTTTCGTGGGCATCTGACAAAGTAGATATTCACCCATGAGACCTCATGCTCCAATACATCTGTTAGTCTATAAGGTGCCACAGAACTCTTTGCTGGTTAATTAAAACTACTCAACTAGCTTGTATTTTATACTGTATGGCTCTCATATATCCAGTCAGCCAAGGAAACACCATTGTCAGTGTTACACCCACCAGGAGATCTTTGGAACACATCAGGGTTCAAGGGATTATTCCACATAGCCATAATGTTGGGTGGTATCAGATCCCACATTACAGAAGGAGGACAGGTACACTGGAGAATGTCTATGACATTCCATGATTGCAGAAGGTAAGGCATTCCCTCCATTTCACTCTCTCCTCTCCCAAAGTGAGAAACACAATTATCTCCAAACCTGGTAGAGTACAGGATGACTGTGGAGGATCCATCAACAGAGAGGTTTAGCTAGCTAAAACCCAGTAAAATCTAAAGAAGTCACATCCTTGCTACTAATGGAACTTTGTTCAGGCCACGTGGACTCTACTTTAATAAAGAACATCACTTAATCAATATAGTCAGTCTGACTGGGATAAAACTGATTGTTTTCATTTTAGTATTAATCAGCAAGAAGCATAATTCACAGGACATCTTAATTTCAGTAATCTGTTACCCAAAGAAACCCAGTTAAAATTCTAAAATGTAACAATAGTAAATAGCAAACATTATGTGTCAAAATGTTATGCAATGAGCTTTTCAGATGATTTAAAAATAAATTCAAAAGGAATAAAATGAAAAATCAAAAATGTGTATTATACATGCACTATAGTGCTATATTTTAAATTGTATTTTCAATCTTTAAAATACAAACTATTTCTAAAAGACACTCACTATCCTAGGGTTTCTATTTATTTCCATCCAAAGTATTTAAAAGACGTCAATATGCTAGAACAATAATTATTTAAATTCTCTCCTGCGGCAAGGAATTTTTGATCATTATTTTATCACAACTTGAATTGATCAATCCTATAACACTGTGGAATAAGATGATAAGAAATTAAACCAGAAGTCCAATGTGCTGTTAAAGTTTTTTAAAAACGGAAATTTAAAATTTGGAATATATTCAGCTTAATGCCTGTAGAGCTATGTAAAATTTAACATTTCCATAACATGTGTTTTTAACTGAATGCTGTGGAACAAAGCAATTTTTTAGAATATGGAACAAATTCCAAAGTTTGTAATCTCTCTTTACTTTCTGGGTTTTGCACTCCACCCCACCCCCCAACATGGCATCCGACTACCTTGTTAAAAGAAGTTAGAGCTGAAATAAGGGAAGATTGTTCACCAGCAAACCTGTCTGTCATATCCTCTCTTCTCTTCTCCAACTTAGCAACAGCTCTTACAGACAGTACCATGGCTTCACCTATTGGGAAGCAGGAGGCAAAAGGTCTGTCAATCAAAGACAATATATAAACTCTATTCTGTCCAGTGAGAAAAAAATATCTAAAACGATGTAAGATACTAAGGTGTAGACAGTACGGCAGGACTGGTGTCATGGAGTCCAGAGGTGGCTACAAGGCAGTGGTCAGAGCAGTTGTGAGAGCTGAAATCAGAAGGCAAGAGTCAGGGTAGAAGTCAGGCTGGGGTTGGAGACCAAAGATCGGAGAGAGAAATGAGGTGACACAAGGCAAAGTCTGAAGCTGCAGTGAGCCAGAAGTCTGTGTGGTTGCCCAGAAAACTTTCTGGGGCACCCTTCGAGGTTAAAAAGTAAGAGTGGCCCAATCAGAGCACCACAGGGTGCTGCTGCTCTGGCCCTTTTGGGCAGTACTTCCTGCAGCACCTAATTGCCACAGTAGTCCTTGGATGTGGCTCTGCATGACCTCCTTGGGGTGATGTGGGAACATCAGTTGCCCCAGGCTTCACTGACCTAGATTCTAGTCCTGTGGATCCTTAAACAGGAAAATAGCAAGAGCTGAAAGAAAATAATTGGCAACACCCCAAGTGAGCAGGCGGGAGAGATAGAGGACATGAGAAGAGAGAACTCTGACAAACAGGATTACCTGTAAGCAATCCTGCCTTGTCATATAGTACATCCCAATTCTCCCATTTTACCTTGCAAAAGCCCTTACAGACAGCAACTGTATCCCAGAACTTATCTGTACAGTAGCCAAATGCAAGAGTCTGCAGCAAAAGACTGGACCATCTGGTAGTGGTGGGTGAAACTAAGTGGCTGCCTTGTTAATAGTAGAAGCAGGTATTTAAAACCTCCAAGCCCAAATTATTATCATTACCCAAGAGTGGTGACACTTCTGGCATGATGAGATTTCATAGCTTGGTCATACAAGAACAACATTCTTGCTCCTTCTGGGCAATAGCAGGTGGCCTTGTCTTTATTACAGCTCAAAATATTTTTAAGAATTTGTGTAATATTTAACATGATCACCCACTCAGGGAGAAAAACAGTTGGACACAAAGGGAAATTAGGGAGATAATCAAGTCATTCAAATCACTCATTCTTGCAGGAGAGAGATTCAATAGCAACTAGAAGTGCCTCCTTGAGGGAAAGCAATTTCAGAAATGCTTCTCACAGTTTCAAAAGGGGCACCTACAGACATTTGAAAAACTAATGACAAATGTCTGAGGGCTAACAGTACTTTGGCAGTTTCAGGAGGAAGCAGTCTCTTCACATTGAGATGGGAACCAATGTCCTCTACCTGAATGGTCTGCATATTGCAGCAACTGCAGTAAATTAAACTTGAAGCCTCCACATAGAAAGTAGAGGACTTAAGGGAGCATAATTGTACATTCATCCCTCTCTCTAATACCTAGCAGGTGAAGGAATTGTCAGCTACTATGCTGATAGTCACTATAGAAAACCTTAAAATAGACAGACAGATGTCCCAATCTGAGTGTACAAATTTAAGTCCAATTCCTCAAGGACAATAAAGCCATTGTGGAGAAACTAAATGAATTCTTTGCATCAGTCTTCATGGCTAAGGATGTGAGGGAGATTACCAAATCTGTGCCATTCTTTTTAGGTGACAAATCTGAGAAACTGTCATAGATTGGAGTGTCATTAGAGGAGGTTTTGGAACAAATTGATAAACTAAACTGTAATAAGTCACCAGGACCTGATGGTATTCACTCAAGAGTTCTGAAGGAACTCAAATGTGAAATTGCAGAACTAACTGTAGTTTGTAACCTATCATTTAAATCAGCTTCTGTACCAAATGACTGGAGGATAGCTAATCTGACTCCAATTTTTAAAAAGGGCTCCAGAGGTGAGCCTTGCAATTACAGAACAGTAAGCTTGATTTCTGTACCGGGCAAACTTGTTGAAACTATAGTAAAGAACAAAAAATTGTCAGACACATAGATGAACATAATTTGTTGGGGAAGAATCAATATGGTTTTTGTAAAAGGAAATCATGCCTCACCAATCTACTGGAATTCTTTAAGGGGGTCAACAAGCATGTGAACAAGGGGGATCCAATGAATATAGTGTTCTTAGATTTTCAGAAAGCCTTGGACAAGGTCCCTCACCAAAGGCTCTTAAGCAAAGTAAGCTGTCATGGGATAAGAGGGAAGGTCCTCTCATGGATCTGTAACTGGTTAAAAGATAGGAAACAAAGGGTAGGTTTTCAGAATGGAGAGAGGTAAATAGTGGAGTCCCCCAGGGGTCTGTACTGGAACTAGTCCTGTTCAACATATTCATAAATGATCTGGGAAAGGGGGTAAACAGTGAGGTGGCAAAATATTCAGATGATACAAAATTACTTAAGATACTTAAGTCCCAAGCAGACTGCAAAGAGCTACAAAAGGATCTCACAAAACTGGGTGACTGGGCAATAAAATGGCACATGAAATTCAATGTTGATAAATGCAAAGTAATGCACATCGGAAAACAATCTCCACTCTACAAATAAAATGATGCGGTCTAAATTGGCTGTTGCCACTCAAGAAAGAGTATTTGGAGTTATTGTGGCTAGTTCTCTGAAAACATCCAGTCAATGTGCAGCAGCAGTCAAAAAAGCAAACAGAATGTTGGGTATCATTAAGAAAGGGATAGATAATAAGACAGAAAATATATTAACACTATATAAATCCATGGTACACCCAAATCTTGAATACTGCATGTAGTTGTGGTCACCCCATCTCAAAAAAGATATACTGGAATTGGAAAAGGTTCAGAAAAGGGCTACAAAATTATTAGAGGTATGGAACAGCTGTCATATGAGAAGAGATTAATAAGACTGGACTTTTCCGCTTTGAAAAGAGACAACTAACGGGGGAGGGATATGACAGAGGTCTATAAAATTATAACTGTTGTGGAGAAAGTAAATAAGGAAGTGTTATTTACTCCTTTGCATAACACAAGAACTAGTGGTCAACAAATGAAATTAATAGGAAGCAGTTAAAACAAACAAAAGGAAGTATTTTTTCAACCTGGAACTCCTTGTCAGAGGATGTTGTGATGGCCAAGACTATAACAGGATTCAAAAAAGAACTAGATAAATTCATGGAGGATAGGGCCATCAAAGGCTATTAGCCAGGATGGGCAGGGATGTTGTTCCTAGCCTCTGTTTGCCAGAAGCTGGGAATGGGTGACAGGGGATGGATCACTTGATGATTACCTGTTCTGTTCATTCCCTCTGAGGCATCTTGCATTGGCCACTGTCGGAAGACAGGATACTGGGCTAGACGGATCTTTGATCTGACCCAGTATGGCCATTCTTATGTTCTTATTCCTTCTCCAGGAGGAAACACCCCAAGCTACATCCTCTGAGAATCCTATAGTGAAATACCATCTTCATTCAACTTCTAGGATGTCAAGTCTAGGTGACACGAGCTGGGAAAACTGACTTGTCTTAGGAACAGATGCTCCAGTTGAAGGGCATTTATCAAGGATGAGAACTTGGTAATGCTCCTGTGCTCAAAGATAAAGAGCAACAAAGGAGGCAGTAGCATGATTTCTGACATGTCTTATTTTTCTCAAAAGTTCTGAGTCAAGAGGAGAAGAGGGGAACACTATTACAGTTGCTTGCCTCAATCTCAAACAAATGAATATATCCCTCAAAACTGAGATTGCAGCTCTTGCCAGGACTTGTTTAGCATGATTATCTTGCTGGAAGCACACTAATAAATTGTTGGAGACCCCAGGAAAGTGAAGGCTCCACTCACTCATCCTTGCTAGAGGTACACTTTTCTGAGGCAGACAGAGACGGAGGCACTGCTAAGGTACAAAGACTGGGGAAGGAGAAGGACAGAACATGGTGCTGTATTTTCCATGCTGCCCTGTTCATATATGTTAGTTCAGTACGGCTGTGTACTGGAATAGAGAAGTTCCTAAGATTGCAGTCCAGAAGAACTGCCTAAGGGTATGTCTACACAGCACAATCCTGATGGCAGTGTGTAGAGTACATACACTGCATGCTCCCCGCCCTAGAATGGGTATAAACAACATTCTAGATAGTGAGGTACTGTTTAGGCATATAAAGACATGCCAAAACTCTCTCTCTACATGCCCAAGCAGTTCCTCCCACATCTATAGTGCTATTTTTATCAATGTAATGTCCTGGTGCCTCCCCACTGCCAGAGTCTTTTCATGCAGTGCAAAAGTAGTGGCAAAAGACTCCAGCAGCAGGGAAAGACTCCAACAGCAGGGAGACAGTGGGGAAAGGCTCAGGCATCTCCCCCTTGGCAGAGAAAGTGGGAAGTTGCCAGAGTCTTTCCCTGCCACAGTGAAAGACTCATCAGTGCGGAAAGGCTCCCTCAGCTCCCCACTGCATCCCCCTGGCCAGAGCCTTTCAGAGCCATATTTAGCTACCCACTGTAGTGTGAACACAGCTTGTTTTTTGCTGCAGCATACCCTACATGTCACTGCCAGAGGTGTGCAGTGTAAATATACCTTAATGCTATAACATAACAATACTGAAGGTACACCTTCTAAGAAATGAAAGATGCCCAAGTCTAAGAGGCAGGTAAAGTGGTGATGCAAACCAGATGTGGGTGCTGGAGAAGAAGTGCAGACCCACAATAATTGGAGAGAGAGAAGCACTAAATATAGTTTACTTCTTGATAGACTAAGAGAAGGAAAGGACATCTTCCATGGGAAAAAAAAATTAAAAAGTCTACCTTTAGCCATCCTTTGAAAGAGGATGGCTAAAGGTAGACATGAACCCACAGGACAGGGTGCAAGCCAACTGCAAAATGACCCAAGAATTGAAGGATCCACTATGATGAAATCAGAACAAAGGAAACTGGAAATATAAGATGTCTCTGGATAGAAGATGCTGCTAGCACAAAGAAGAAGAGAAAACTCCTTTCTCTGACAAACATAATAGAAACAAAACAACCATAATATGGAGTGAGGATGGTGAAGAAAGGGTCTTCATGGGACCTCCATATTCTATTATGTCTTCATCCACCCAACTCTTTCCGTCCCAGAATCAAACTCTGGGGAGGTTCTGCCAATTTCGTCGTTGCATCTACCTCTACATTCCTGGTGAGAAGCCACCTGATGCTGGCAAAGAGTGGCAAGTTAAATGGTTCTGACGCTCACAGAGATAACATCTGTAGAGAGAGATGTCAAAAGAAATGGATATTTAGGTAGAAACACTTCCAAAGTCTATGTATAGGGCTCTGGAAACCAGTATAGAGTGGGTTGTAGTCAAGACCACCTCTGCAAAACCATAAGCCCTATAAGACACATTCTGGCCTCTGTTAAACATGGGACCACATCTATGAGAACTTGAAACAAGAACACAGAAACAACTTGGCATCTACCCCATAACACTGGACAACCAGAATCTAGATTCTCAGGCAAAGCCAGGTATTTTCATGATATGAAGTAGGCACTGAAAATTTACTTTATGCTGGTTCCCATTCCTCAGAAGCCACATCCTGGATGGTAAAGTACAGCAAGATGAATGCTTTTTATTTTTTAAAAAGAAGTTTTGAGTCTTTTAGGCCCAGAAAATGAATGTCCTGTGGAAGTGGTTCCAGCTCTACAAGACATATTAGTATCCTGGAAGTGAAGAATGCTGGGGTTGGCCAGGATGTACACTGAAATCAAGACTAGTTATTGAGAAGTTAACACCTTCAAGGCATACAAAAGGCACAATGGAGATAATGGGGTTCTCATCTTAGGCCATGTCTACACTAGCAAACTTACAGCAGCACAGCTGTACTGATGCAGCTGCTCCGCTGTAAGATCGTTCATGTAGCTGCTCGATACGAGCTCTCTCCGTTCAATACAATAAAACTACCTAAATGAACAGTGAAACAGTGCTGTATACAAGAGAACTTATGCTCACAAAACTTATGTCACTCGGGGGGTTCCTGAGTGACGTAAGTTTTGCCAACATAAGTAAGTGTGAGTTTAGACGTGGCCTTAAAGTGCTGCTCTATCCTAAAGTGACTGTAGGGGGGAGAAAAGGGTTGTTTGATTCCACATTCATTGATTCTCAGTGATTTCAATTTCCAATTTCCTCAGACTGTAAGTAAAAGATTTGTCTCCTCTCACTTCCCCCCCCACTCCCCTACATAACTCCACAAGCTCATCCTGGATTCTGACAGTCAAGCTGGTTTCTCTCCATCTCTCACAACAGCATCACAAATGAAGGTTCTTTAGGCTCAGTTAAGCCCTTAATTAAACCTATGCAATCCTGCAGTCTTCAGATGTTGCTAGGAAGGATAGGGGAATGGATTTATTTTTTATGTTTGGGATTTTATTTGTAAATAAATCAACAAGCCATACCACTCACAAAAATTATCCTAGATAATAAAGAATTTTTCTTGGCTTTTGGGTCACAAATTATTTATGCAGAGAAACTATTGCATTTTGGTAGCTACAGCATAACAGTGACATTGATCCAAATGCACCAGCATCTGTCTTGGTTGCACATGTATCACAGTAATTATGCGTGGAAATGAAAAAATTAGATATCTTCCTAGTCACTTGCCAGTGTAATTACCACAACTGAATACACAATCACAGTAACTGTGCACACAAATTATGCATGCATGCAGTTATGAAAATTTAAATGTTGCCTTCAGCATCTCTATTTTGAAATTATCTTACGTAAACTTTCATCCACTGAATATTATAAAAAGTGTTAAATTTTAAAAAGATATGTGCATTTACTCAACCTTTCCTCAGTTGAGCATAAAAAATAAAACAATCCAGTCAGTTTCCTATGTTCCCCAAGCTAATATAATACATTAGCAAAATCTCACCATTGCCATAGGCTTTACAAATTTAAAATGAGTGAAAAAGAAACATGGCCTTTATTTCTCTCTCTATATATATATTTATTAACCTTCAAATAACTTCATAAAGAATACTAAAAAGGATAGGAATTGCTTTGAAAAAAGAATAAAGCATAAAATCAACATCTTTAAGAACACCTGTCTAAATTTTCATTAGCTTGTTCCAGGTCTAATAAAAGTTCAGTGGAAGATTTCCAAAGGCAGTTTTTTTATCTTACACACTTAGAACTACAGTATCTGATTATACTTCAGACTAGAAATATTTAGAAGACTCAAACCTGTGAAAGACATTTGACATTTTTGCTAATGTACATAAACAACAAAATGGAAAACATGCATTCGTTTTTCAAGGCTATATTCTGATCCATCCAAATTAACATAAAAAATCATTTTGCTAGGTCAAAAGAATTTATTAGAAAGTATCTCAGAGAATAAAACATCTCAGATTACATGACAGAGATGATAAATATTTAAAGACTGTTGTATTCTGGCAGATCACGTCGTAGTCTTATTGCCTTCAGCTTCTCTACTTTGATTTTTGCTTTCAATAGCTCTTCTTCCAGCTGCTGCTTTCTTTTCAAGCCATCCCTCTTTTCTTGGACATAAAGCCCAATTTTTCTTTGATTTTCCAAGATTATCTGATGCTCCTCTTTCAGCATTTGCAACATCTGTGGCTCATACCCACAGGCTGGCCTAAAGCGTTCTCCGACCTCAAGCCTAAAAAAATCATCTCTTCTTGGGATGGGAGATGAAGACAACATCATTCTCATATCAACAGAAGATAATGAAGTTGAAGGAGATCTCTCCATAACATGCACCAATTGGTGTTCTTCTCCTTGTTCTAAGTCCTCACTCTGTTGTGAATCTACAGCCAAGGAAGGAGGTGGTTTGACATCCTCTTCTGGTTCCAACTCCATTGTGACTGTGGCAGGATGGTGATCCAACACTGCTTGCGGGGAACTGGTACCAGCAACTGTTTCTTTATCTATGTTAGCACTAAAACATATATATAATAATTAAGTCATTATCTGTAAACAAAAGCCATTATATACAAAAATAGGAGCAGATTTAACTTGTGATAAATATGGCAATTTCCTGCAATATATCTTGGAAGAACTTACTTTATTAAGTTTAGGTATTAAGGTGAGCTAGCACTGTATGCAACTTTCCCAGTGGGGAGAGGTGACAGATGTAAGCCCTGGGAAATATATAGGATTTCAAGATACTATACTGAATTGTGCAGAACAAATGTGTTCTTTTTCGGACACCTCAATCTGGGACAGTTCCTCAGACTGGTCATCTAAAAAGAATGTCTCGTGTGAGAATCTCCCTCATATCCTCTGCAGTGAAGACCAATGCAAAGCATTCATTCAGTTTCTCTGCAATGGCCTTGTCATCTCTGAGTGCTCCTTTAGCAGCTCAATTGTCCAGTGGCCCCAGTGTTTGGCAGGGTTCCTGCTTCTGATGTACTTAACAGCAAAAATGGTTTTAGTTTGTGTGTCTTTTGTTAGTTGCTCTTCAAATTCTTTTTTGGCCTGCCTAAGCACACTATTACACTTGACTTGCCAGAGTTTATGTTCCTTTCTATTTTAGTCACTAGGATTTGACTTCCAATTTTTAAAAGATGTCTTTTTGTCTGTAACTGCCTCTTTTACTCTATTGTTTAGCCATGATGGCTTTTTGGTCGGGTCATCTTGTAGTTGTTGGGTTTTTTTTTTTTATTTGGGGTACACTTAATTTGAGCCTCTGTTATGGTGTTTTTTAAATGTTTCCATGCAGCTTGCAGACATTTAACTCGGGACTGTTCATTATAACTACCGTCCCCATTTTTGCATAGCTCCAAAGTTAAATGCCACTGTGGTTGGTTTCTCTGGTATTTTTCGCCTTACAAGGATGTTAAACTTAATTACATTATCGCCACTATTACTGAGTGGTTCAGCTACAATAAAAGCTGTTTTATCCAGCATGTTGGGGAAATGGGAGGTGCCAGTAAGTGAAAAATGGTGGTTAACTAAGAGGGAGGGAGTTTGGGTGCGGGAGGGGGTGTGGAGCACAGGCTCTGGGAGTGAGTTTGGGTGTGGGAGGAGGCTTGGGGCACAGGAGGGGGTGCAGGATGCCAGACCCAGGGGCCGCTCACCTCAGGCGGCTCCCTGCAAGCAGGGATCTGTCCTGGCTGCTCCTAAGTGGAGGCATGGCAGGCAGCTCTGAGTGCCGCTTCCGTCCACAGGAGCTACCCCTGCATTTCCCATTGTCCACAGTTTCCAGCTAATGGAAGCTGTGTTGCTAGCACTCAGGGTGGGGCAGCGCAGAAAGTCGTCTGTCATGCCTCCGCCTAGGAGCAGCCAGGACAGTTCGCTGCTTGCGAGGACCTGCCCAAGGTGAGTGGCCCCAGGATCTGGCACCCTGCATCCTCTCCCACACCCAAACTCCCTCCTAGAGCCCACGCTCCACATCCCCTCCCACACCCCAATCCCTTGTTGGCCCTGTACCAACCGGACTATAAAATAGAATTTTAATGAAGATCAGAAATGCTGGCTTATAGAGCTTTCCGGTTGGTGAAGTGCCGGATAAAAAACAGCTTTTATTGTATTACGACTTCTTGGGCCAGATCCTGTGCTCCACTTAGGACTAAATCAAAAATTGCCTCTCCCCTTGTGGATTCCAAGACCAGCTGCTCAAAGACGCAGTCATTAATGGTGTCTAGAAATTTTCTCTCTGCATCCCATCCTGAGGCGACATGTTTCCAGTCAATATGAGGATAGTTGAAATCTACCATTATTTTGAGATTTTAACTGTTCTGTTTTTGAAGCCTCTCTAATCTCTGTGAGCACTTCACAATCACCATCCTTGTCAGGCGGTGGTATAGTCCTCCTGCTATACTCATTATTCAAGGATGGAATTTCTATCCATAGAGATTCTATAGTATTGTTTGATTCATTCAAGATTTTTACTGTATTTGACTCCATGCTTTCTTTCACATGTAATGCCACTCCCACACCAGCACAACCCACTCTGTCATTCTGATATATTTCTGATATTACTGCTTTCCATTGATTATCATAATTGCACAAAGTTTCTAGGATGACTATTATATCAATAGTCTTATTTAATACCAGGCACTCAGGTTCACCCATCTTAGCTTTTTAACTTCTTGCTTTAGTATACAAACAATTTTAAATTTTGTCAATATTTAGTTGTTTGCCTTCATGTGATGTAACTGAAAGGCACTCCTTTTCATTCGACTGTTTCTCTTCAGATCCTACCTGCATTTTATCAACTTCTGTCCTCTTCTCTTTACTAGGTTATAAAATATTCCCTTTAATAAATCCTCCTCTAAGAGATGTCTCTGTCTGAACCATGTGTTCTTCCACATGTGTAATCTTTCCCCCAGCCCTTAGTTTTAAAATTCCTCTTTGACCTTTTTAATTTTACATTCCAGCAATCTGGTTTCATCTTGGTTTAAGTGGAGCTCATCCTACCTGTATAGATCCTCCTTTCCCAAAAGGTTCTCCAGTTTCTAATAAACCTAACTCCCTCCTCCAAACTCCATCATCTCATCCACACATTGAGAGGCTGCAGTTCTATCCGTTTAACTAGCCCTGCATGTGGAACTGCAAGCATTTCAGAGAATGCTACTAATGAGGTCTTGGACTTTAATCTCTTACCTAGCAGCCTGAATTTGGCCTTCAGGACCTCTCTTCTACCTTTCCCTATGTTCCTGGCACCTATGTGCTCCCCAGCACCTCACAGAAGTGTGTCTAGATGTCTTGAGAGGTCTTCAACCTGGCAGGTTATTCGCCGTACAGTTCTCCCAGTCATCACAAATCCGACTATCTATATTTTTAATAACTAAATTCCTGTCTCTTCCTAATAACAGGGGTCCCCTCCCTCAGAGAGGTAGCCTCAGTGTGAGAAGATACGATGACATCATCTGGAAGAAGGGTTCCAACTATGGGATTATTTCCCGCTGCTCCAGTTTGATGTTCACCTTCCCTGAGATTTCATCCTCCTCAACAGCACAGAGGTTGACAGATGAGAGGGTGGGACCACTCTACTGCATTCCAGAAAGTCTCATGTATGTACCTCTCTATCTCCCTTAGCTCCTCTAATTAAGCCATTCTGGTCTGAAGAGCCCAGACGTGGGCTTTATGGACCATTAGTCACTTGCACCAAATGCACACATTTGCTACCTGCTCACAAGGAAGCAATCACACATGCTGCATTAAATGAAATAAACTGGATAGCCCCCCACTCTGCTGCTGGACTTCTGCGTGTGAGAGTAGCTGTGAGGTAGCAAGAGAGTCATAGCATGGACTAGAGGCGGGAAACGGAAGGCTGGCCAGCCAAGAAAGTTAAGAAATACCGGAATTAAGACCCGTGTACTCTTAATTGCCCCTCTAGTGTATATGCATTATGATATAATTTTTAATTACATACTATTTTCTTCCACAGGACCCCTCTCTTCTTCAGTGCCTAGGATGGATGATGCTTACTTAATGATCAGCTATTCAATATTTTGGTTATCCTCGCTGAATGTGTGGCCCTCGGCCATATTTATGGCACACTTTTTAAACTCTGCTCTGAAGACAGAGTTATTAATTTCCTTATGAACTTTTCTATGGTGCTCATCAGTACAGAATCTGAATGCTTCCTAGATATTAATGAATTTATTTTCACAACACTCCATGAAAGTGGTATTACAGTATCATTATTCCCATTTTACAGATGAGGATCTGCCTAGAGTTCTGTGCGGATACACAAATATGTATCCACATCCAATCAGTAAAAATTATCTGCAGATATCCATGGATTTGCAGGGCTCTATACTCGGGGCTGGGCTGAGGCTCCAAGGCACCCCCCGCCCATCAGAGCCCGGCTGGGGAGAACCGCTAGGGCTGCTGTGGGGAGCCCATGAGGAATCATGGACCCTCCACCTGACCTGAGCTGGGCGGGGAGATGTCCGGGAACTGCTCTCAGGCCCTTCCCCTGCACCACAGGGTTTGCCGCGGCTCCCCAAGGCTCCCTGGCTGGGCTCCACACTGGCCTGGCCAGAGGGAAGGGGTGAGACCTGTGGACATGCCTGGGGGCTGCTCGGGTCCCTCACCCAGGGCAGGTGTAGGATCCACCGCAGCTCCCCACAGCTGTCTGCAAGGCTCTTACCGTGGCTGGGCTGCGGCTTCGAGACACCCCCTCCCCAGCCAGTTCTGGGTCAGGGAGAGATGCACTGGCAGCTGTGGGGAGCTGCAGCCCCTGACTCCAGCCCAGTGTCCCTGCCCCCCAGTCTCTCCACTCAGTGTCCCTGCCCCACAAGCTACCTGCCCAGGGCAGGTGGAGGATCCATGCCACGGTTCCTCAAAGCTGCCCGGCTGGCTCTTACTGTCAGAGCCCTGCACAGATACAAAATTTGTATCTACGTCCGCGTTGCTATACACAGAAATGGTCCATAGATACCCGTGGATTTGCAGGGCTCTAGATCTGAGGCACAGAGAGATTAAGGTTAAAAGTGTCCACTAATTTTGGATGTTCAATTTAAGGGCCTATGGCCTCATTTTTTACTTAGCATTCATTTTATAGCACTTTATTTCTTTAAAGCACAGCTCTTGCCTTCAGTTTCAGCTGTGAGTGTTCTGCACTTCTGCAAATCTAGCCCCACATTTCTCAACTTGGGCACCCAGAAAATGAGGAACACATAGGCTATGTCTATACTAGAGACCTTACAGTGTCACAGCTGTACCAATGCACCTGTGCCACTGAAAGATCTGTCATGCAGTTGCTCTATGCTGATCGGAGAGTTCTCCCGTCAACATAATTAAACCATCTGCAATGAGTGGTGGTAGCTATGTCGGCAGGAGCGCTGTGCACACTACCACTTATGCCGGTGAAACTTATGTCGCTCAGAAATATATTTTTTTCACACCACTGAGCAACAAATTTTGCTGACATAAGTGGTAACGTAGCCATGACCATAGTTACCAGCAACCTGTGAAAAGTTTAGTTAAGTGAGTTGCCTAGCATCACAAATGATCCACAAGGGGACTTACGTGCTTAAATCCCAGTTTTAAGCATCACTGCAATCCACAATTCCCTGTCTCAGTTGCTGCCTAATCCCATAGGCACCTAAACTCACTCAGTAACTTTTTTACTGTAGATGCCTATATTTTCTCACATTGAGCACGTATACTGCAGCCTCACTTTAGACAGACATCTAGCTCATGCCTACACTCCAGCACAATCCACAAAGTAAGAGAAATGAGTTAGTCCCCTACCTATCTTCCCTATGCAACCCAAACAGAGAAACCAGACACCTGGGGTCACCCATCTGTCAGGTAGGTGACCTAACCACCAAGCTATAGACTCAGTCTCCCTCTCTCACTCTGCACTAATTACTCTAATTATTTACCCAAAGTGGAGGAGCAGATTCAACAGAAGAGACTGAGGAAGCTCCACATCAGACTATTCCATATGTCTGTGATTATGGCACTCTCCTAAGAGGTAGGAGACTCCTGTTCAAATCCTTCCTTCCCATCATACAGAAGGGGGAATTGAACCTTGGTTTCCCACATCCTGGATGAATGCTCTAACCACTGAGCTAAAAGTTATAAAGGAGATACCTCCACCTCCCTCCTTCTCCATTTCTTGCTTAGGCACCCAACCTCATGCTAAGAAAGGGACTCCTGGCTCTAGAATGCAGAGATAGGCATGTAAATCTCAACTACAGGGAGGTGCCTAAGTCCATGAGAGGGGCAGGCTTAGGATACACCCTTCTTGTCAACATCTCCAATTAGCTAGCTTAGGCAACTCCCCATCTAGTGTACTGGCTTTTGGGGATCCCACTTTTAGGTACCTATTTCTCCCTATGCGTTGTATAGGGAGCCTAGACACCTAATTCAGGCTTTGTGGATCCCAGTGATTACAGTGGTTTTCTAGAAACCTGAAAGTCAAGCATTGCAATGCTAAGTGTCACGACACCTAAATCCCTGTGTGGATCCAAAAGCCTCTGTGACAGAGGCAGGCATAGAACCCAGTTTTCCAGGGTAAGATTCAATTGCCTTAACCATGAGAACATCCTTTCTCTTCATGCAATACCCTGCCTCATTCACCACACACCTTTCTACTTGTACAACAAACGAGGCAGGGGGACTACTGACAACTGCTTCATTCAATACACAGCCCGGATTCATTCCTTAAGCAGTGTCCATCTTGTGCATTGAATGAGACAGTGGTCCTGTGGGAAAAATAATGTGATCATGTAATTAAAGACTGTATTATAATGCATACCCAAAAGGGGACAATTAAGGTTGCATGGGCCTTAATTCTTTTACTTCATAACTTTTGAGTGCTTGACTTTACAATCTTAACATTCCCACTGCTAACTACAACTGCTAGTCTCTTCTCCACTGCTGGCTACATGCTGTTTTTCTTCCTGCCATAGCCTCTGCTCCTAATGTGGCCTTCCTCATCCTTACTTGTTGTTCCTAGCCTGAGGCAAGGGGTGGAAACAAGTATCAGGAGAAGCAGGTCAAGCTAAAGAGAAAGAGAGGCTCCCAGAAAAGGGAGGGGAGGTAGACTGGGCGTTGATAGGGTCTAGAACAGCCCAATGGTGAGAAATCCACAATGATCCACTACAGTGGACCCCACCAAGAAACAAGCAAAATGTTAAGCCTCCATGTAACTCAGACTTGTGAGTTAGTTTTAGTTAGTTTCTTAAGAGCTAAACAACAGTAAAATAGAAGGTGAAAACAGAAAGAAGGAACTGTAATAAGAGAAGCTCCTTTTTGGCAGTTACAGTGGGACTCCTGCCAACTCCACTGAAAGAAAGGGAAACTATAGTTACCATAATGGGGGTGGTATTTATAACCCTGAGGCTCCCATGATTCATAGGTTTTGTTTAATTTAATTTAATTAGGTAAGAATTTCTTACCAGATACCAGGTGACATTATAACTTTGTCAACTACTTATATATATACACCTCCAAAAACAAAGTCATGTTATAAGGGGTTAAAACTGGTTATGTTGGGGGGGGAGGGGTGTAATTCAGGGTTAAAATGAAAGAATACAAAATAATAGTGTATTTTGTATAAATTATTTTAAAAGTATTTCTCCAATACTTAGTGCACCAACTGGTATATTAGGGGAAATCATTTTGGGCACCAATTCAATGTTCTCGGAGTCCTAACAAAGTCCAAATATGTTTGAGTTGCAGGAATCAAATTATGGCTCTTGAACATGCTGTGCATGAAAAGCACCATTACTATATACAAGTCCATGAAACATCTATAGCTCTCAGACTAATTTTATTCATTACAGTAGGTGGTGATCAAGACATCACTTTTATACCTAATTAAAAAGGCTGTTTTGTTTTTAATAAGATCTTTTGACTTTTACCTATATGAGCATTCACCAGTAGCAACTAGACTGCACTGGTGCTACAGATTTCTTTACACCAAAGCCCCACAAGAACATGTTATTTATTTATTTATTTATTTAGAGAATCTGGCAGGTTAGGATTTAGACAATTGTTACCATTCAGTTCAGTCATTGGCAACATGAATCAAACTTCCCATGTGTGCGCATGGCAGCTTCTCCTAGAACACTTAGCTGTTGCACCAACCAACTATAAGTAGTATCTGATTAATGGGAAGCCAGCTTCACACATTATTTTGATCTGTTAGTGAAAAGAATGTAAAAATGTGGCTTTATCATTACTTCTGGGTAGTGGACAGAGTTTACTTTTATCCTTGTTAGTTTAAAATATCTGCATCCAGAGGAAGCAAAATCTGACCCTAGCAGTTTCTGATCCTGAAAAGACCAATACTGTACCAAGAGAGTGTGTTGCAAGTCTGATTTGAGGGGCATTATAGCAGCTGTGGGGAAACCTTGCCCACTGCCTGCTTGTATTATGTCTGACTCAAATCTAGACAGTCTCTCATTTCTTGGAGCACTAAAAAGAACTACAAAAGAGAAAACTACTGATTCTGTAGCTCCCCAATCTCTGTTCATATGCTTACAAACTGCCTAGCATACAATACGTGTATTGTTATTTACAGTTTATATTGCAATCAGCTTTGCTCTGGTTTCAGGAAATGTCAGCAAGTGAAGGAAAAGTAATCTGTAAAAATCTATTTGTAATGTTAAAGGCACTTTACTGTATGGAGACAAAGTGCTTAAGGTCTGGATTCAGTTAAAACAGATTCCATATTTGCCTAATAGAATAATTTATGATACAGACAAGGTATATGAAATAGATTTCTTGGTTCCCTGAACTTTATATAGATCCTATGTAAACTGGTAATAGTTTTATATGCAGCAAGATGACTGAAGTATTACCTTAAATGGAGGAGAATAGCCATCACTTTGCCAGTGTTTGAATAATCTGCCTATTAAAAGGTGAGGGAGGGGTAGAGGTTGGAGCTACTATTTCTCTGTGATTCCCTCTTAACCCTCACCTTCCAGAATATGACACAAGACACTGAAACAAGCTTTGAAACACAGCTGAAAATAGAATGCAATGCTAAGTCACCATAAAACAAAGGAAATAGTATCTTGCTATTGTTTCCAATCCTTTTCAATTCCATTGTGGGTATTTGCTTTAGGACACCGAACTCAAGTTACCAATAAGCCTTATAGAGTAGGTAGGAGGCGCCATAATTTTAATTTAATAAGAAAGTAAAATGTATCTCACCTTTGAAAACTGCTCCTGTCTCTTAAACACACACTGGAAATCTGTGGAATCATCTCCACAACTTTCTTGGTTGGCTCGGAAATGCTGCTTTTATATTCTGAATGGGTTTCCTTTTGCTGCAATAGCTCCTGTTTGGCATATTCTTTGAGCCTCTTGTACAGCGTGCGCAGGCCCTGTGCAGTACGAGGAGGACGATCTACTCCGATGGCATTGTAGTTATCGGCTATGATATCCCAGCATTTGTTTTTTTCCACTATTACTGAATGCTTATTGGTATGTTCTTCAAGAATTTTAACATACGGCTTCACAAGTTTTAGCAAATCAAGCTTTTCAGATAAGGTAAAATTAGAAGATCTGGCCTTCCCAACCATTGTTATCTCCGAATTAAGGAGGCAGTTTTTGAAACCACCATGCAGTCCCTAGCTCTGCTCAGCTCTTTTTCACAAACAGAAAAAGATCAGGCTTAACTAGGCTAGTCTCATTTAGGCCCACGCCTACAAGGGAGGGTTTATTAAAATTCCTTCAGCTTAAGCTGACGCAGGTTCAGGAAATCTGCTTAAGCCAAGCCTGACCTACATAAGGCTTCAGACTGAAGACGACGGGAAGAAACATGCAAAATACACTTTAGTATGAAGGGACCAGACACACCGGATTTTAAAACAGAAAGGTTTAAAGATAAGCATGTTACTATCTGAAATTTAACCAAATTAGCTTGAGTAAAAAGCTCTCACAGATCTCTAGCTGAAAAACAAACTGCTCTGAGATTTTAAATTTAATAATGTCAAAAAAGCAACAATTGTTTTGTGTAATTTATTGATTGTTGAAATGAAACACAACAGCAGACGAGATAAAAACTAGAGAGATAAGTGTGGCGTGTGGAGAGAGATCCCTAACAGAGCCCCTGATCACTGTTTCCCAGCTGCTGTTAGCTCTTAGAGTATTTGCATAATGCTAGTCCTGCTGTCAATCAGGAATTGCATATCCTCTAGCTAGTTAGGTTACACTCAGACTCAGACTTCACAGTAAAGCTAAGCTTCTCCTGCATTTTGCAGTCTGTTTTAGCTACCTACACACAGGCGTTTTAAAGAAGCAGTCTCCGTTAATGATAAAACATTTATCTACAGCAAAAACAAAAGAGAGATATACATGAACAATTAATTGTCCTTTAGCTTCTGCTTGCAGCTGTGCCCTGCTAAAACATGCCTGTCCTGTAATGTGTATGTCATCAACATTCAGTCTGCGGTGCCTAAGAAATGGCATGATCTAACTCCCAGTCTGCATGTAATAAAGGTTACATTCAATCATGACAGATTTACTGAGTGTATTACAGTGTGTGGATACTGGGATTTTCACACTAACCGCCAGGAAAAAAAAATCTACTTTTATAATACTACTTCCAGGCATTCTTTCAGAGCCAAATATTTTTATTAACAAGATGTGCATGCTGTACCAGTGCTAATCATTCTGCATAGCTAATATTTGTCAAAAATCTCACTTTAAAGACAGTCTTATTTAAAAATACATATACCAGCTTTTAAACATCCATGGTCTAAATTAAACTAACAAAATCTGAGAAACACAAGAACTTACAAAGCTAAGGAAAAGAATGTTTCCACTTAAAAGGGGGTAGTTTGTACAGGGTTACTGTGTACAGTTCTGAGCACCAAGTTTGAAAAAGGAGGCCCATGACTGAAAAGTCAAGAGTTTGAAAATGAGCTTGATTTGAAGGGATATTGGCAACAGCTTCTCCAGCTTACCATGTTTATCCTTGAAAAACATAGGCTGGGATGGGGGTGAAGGGGAAGAAATCTAATTACAGTTAAAAGTATCTAAAGGCAATAAAGACAGATCTAGGCAGGAGTGTGGTCATTCATTTGGGACTGCATTCAAAGCAAGATTAAATTGAGTTTCTTAAAGTTTTAAAGCCCGTTGTAGATGGAACTACAAAACTCTTATTCGGAGTGTGAGCACTTGGTAAAAACACTGCTCTTTATGCTTAGCTTGCCCTCTTTTTCCCATGCTTTGCTCTTTGCCTATAGTAATGTCTAGTGTGAAAGACTGAGGTGTCTGACCCTGAATGAGAGGACCATCAATTATGAATGATTCTATGGGAACAACGGTATTTTCTAAAGAGAGTAATGAAGCAAAAAAACTGATTCTCCCAGTTTGTCTCTAACAGGGGCTAGGGCTTTAACCACCTGACTAGGACACTGAAGCGAGTGAATGAGTCACATTATAGAGGGGACAGAAACTTCGCTTAAGGTGAAGATATACTCTGCTCCCTCTCCCAACAACCAACCATTGCCCACAACAAGAGGACTGCAGGAGGGGCCTACACCTTGACATATGGACTATGCCCTAAGGACTCACAAGAAGGTGTAAGGGCATATAAATTCTTGTTGTTTCGCCTAAAGATCTGTAACTTTTGTATGCTTTGAGAGCAAAAGTTACTTTGGTTTTAGACAGGTTTCAGAGTAGCAGCCGTGTTAGTCTGTATCCGCAAAAAGAACAGGAGTACTTGTGGCACCTTAGAGACTAACAAATTTATTTCAGCATAAGCTTTCATGGGCTACAGCTCACTTCTTCGGATGCATAGAATGGAACACACAGAAAGAAGATATTTATACATACAGAGAACATGAAAAGGTGGAAGTAGCCATGACAACTGTAAGAGGCCAATCAACTGAGATGAGCTATCAGCAGCAGGAGAAAAAAAAACCTTTGAAGTGATAATCAAGGTGACCCATAGAAGGTGTACGGAGAATTTAACATGGGGAAATAGATTCAATTAGTGTAATGACCCAACCATTCCCAGTCTCTGTTTAAACCTAAGTTAATTGCATCTAATTTGCATATTAATTAGAGTTCAGCAGTCTCTCTTGGGAGTCTGTTTTTGAAGTTTTTTTGTTGCAAAAAATTGCCACCTTCAAGTCTGTTACTGAGCAGTTAGAGAGGCTGAAGTGTTCTCCCACTGGCTTTTGAATGTTATGATTCCTGATGTCAGATGTGTGTCCATTTATTCTTTTGCGTAGAGACTGTCCAGTTTGCCCCTCTGCCATGTAGATTGGCCAAACCAGAGTGAGCCTTACAGGCCCAAATCTAAAGATCATGGTGGGACTCTGCCCAAAGCCAGATGGCTTGAAAGAACATGGAATTCAAAGGCTGAGTCCTATTACTACAGACTGGTAACCACACACTAGAAGGACTCAGTCAGGTCTGTACAATGATCATTCAAGTGCCTGGAGCCTTCCCATTTCCCCTGAATGAAACATATCCTAAGCCTTCACTTGACAACCCTAATCGCTTCCCCTAAATTTATCTCTATCTACAACTCCAATGTTTCCACAGCTCTTGACCAACTTGTAACCTACCAGTTTCAATTCTCATTCCCCTCACTCAAATGCTTTAGTATGTGTATTAACTCAATTAATTCAAGAGCACAAATCAGAGCTCACTTAACTGGAACACAGGAAAATCCCAATACGCTGTCTGTTGCCTACTCCTGAGCGCCACTGTGCATGCATAGAATTTATGTCCCCTGCAGATTTCTTTGCTTCCCCGCAGAAAAGTGCAGTATGTTTCGGGTGCCCAGAGCAGCTGGCAGAGAGGTAAATCACTGTAGGGCAGGAAGCGGGACTGGAGAAGACCTAGCTGGTGGCTCCTACCCTGCGCCAGGCTCAGCTGCTAGTCCAGGCTGGGCTGGATGAGACTTCCTCTTTCCCCACACGACATCCAGGGCTGGGTCAGACCCATCCCCAGATTTCTCCCCCAGCTGCAGGAAGCTCTGCAAAATCCCCTTCCCCCCGACCCGCCCAGGCCTGTTTCTTGCATCCATCACTCCTCAGCTGCAGGGGGAGGGATTCCTGTACAGGGAACTGCTCCCCCATCTGCACAACCCGTGTGCATCCAGATCCCCTCATATCCAGACCTGCCATTGAGCCTCACCCCCCTGCACTCAGAATTCCCCTGATAAGACCCACTCCCCCTGCACCTGGACGACTCTGACGAGCCACCCACACCACCACCCCACCAAGCCCCAACCAGTTGCACATGGATCTCCACCCCACGAGTCCCATTCCCCCAGCATCTGGAACCCCTACTGAGACCCCCACACCCAGAACCCTCTGCACAGCTCTATTCTCCCACACTCAGACCCCCCGCACTGAGCCCCAACCTCCTTCACCTGGACCCCCTGCAGAGTCCCATTACCACTGCATCCAAAAAACCCCAACAAGCCCCTGTGCATCCAGATCCCCTCCGCTCCCAGATTCCCCACTGAGCTGTCCACACCCAGACTGCCCCATACAAAACCCTCTCAACTCACACTAGGATCCCCCCACACTAAGTCCCTCCACACTTGGATCCTGCCTTGCTGAGCCTGTCTCCCAACACCTGGTATGGAGGGGCAGGGCTCTGGGGTGTTTCTGGGGCAGGCCTGGTCCTTGCACTATGTCAGAGTTGGGTGCAGCCTAACTATTAAGTCCATGTCTCAGTGGGAGGGAAGGGAAAGAAGCTGCACAGTGATCTCCCAACTCAGTGCAGCCAGTGGCCTTCCATTGCTCCCAAATGCCATGCTGGAGCCTCCACATTCTTTGACAAATAAAATATGAAGAATTTTGCAGAATTTTAAAATACTGTGCACATAATTTTAATTTTTTTAGTGCAGAATTTTAATTTTTTTTGGCACAGAATGCCCTCAGGAGTAATTGCCTCATTACACAAAGCTTTGTTATTCATGTGACAAAGTGAAATAAGACTATCAAATTATGAACTCCGTGTTACACAATATGTGAAAATATTAGCACTGTGACTATTCAAGTCTGGACTTGGCCCAGGGCAGCCTCTTGTACTGCATTCCAGACAGCTGCCCTGACTGGAAAGGTGTTAGACTCCCTGAAGAACTAACACTGATCCCATCAAGGCAGAACAAATAAAACTAATTTCTTATTAACAATATTCACAAAGGCTCTAGAGGCCAACCCCCTAGCACCAAACCAAGAAATAAACGAATGGTGCAACTCTGTGGACCTACGTACATTGCAAATAAAATCATGCTAGAGGATATGTTATAAAATTATTCAAATTTGTAGAGTAAATATGACCTTAATCATGTTTAAGCCTGACAACATGTCCAAGAGGCATTAATGTCAAGGGAGATATGGGCAATGCTTTAGCCCTGTTACAAAACATGGTCACAATCCTGACTACACTATAAACTGGAAAAATAGTATAGCTCATTCATAGAACAATTGTGGTGTAATCAGGTCTCCCAAGCAGTTGTATATGAAGCTGTGGTGAGCTAGGAGGCTCTGTACAACTTATAAATTCTATTTGATCCTGGGGGATCTTTGCAGTTTGCACAGATGCATACAAACTCCATCTGAATGTGCAGCCTTTTGCCTTTATTACCTGTTTTCATGGGCAGCGGGTGAACGGCGGGCTCTGGGAGTCTAGCTCCTGCCCTGGCTTGCCCCCTTTGCCTGAGGCCCCCTTTCCCCTGCCGGAGCCCAGAGCCCCCACCCCACTGTAGCCACCGCTCCCCCCTTTCCACCCCAGCCGTCCAAGCGCTGGGTGGGTGGCACCCAACCCCCAGCACCTGAAGCACCAGCTGCTGCGGTCCCACTGCTGGGTGGCCCAAGCACCGAGCAAGTGGCTCCAGTGCCCCCAGCACAAGGCGGGCGGCCCCAGTGTCTTCAGCCCCTCTGCCTTCCCTAGAATGCTGCAGGCTCAACATTCCCAGCCTTGGAGAACCAGGCAGCACAGCCCTGGGCGGCCCCAGCCCTCCAAGTCCTGGCCGCAGGGCAGCTGCCCTAGCCCCAACATGCTTCCCTGAAGAGGAGCAGCCTGCCTAGGCTGGGGCCAAGACGGAAGCAGCAAGCAGGAGGGGGCCTTGGGACTCAGTGTGGACAGGGTCATGCAGGGCTGTTTAGGGAGGCATAGCTTCCCCCAGCCTATGATACACACTGCCCATGCCTGTTTGCCTCCGCATTGGGCTGAAATTCCAAAAGCTGGTGGCAAAAAAACAATAGGGAGTCATTAAACTTTGACAACTTGTCATCCAAAGAGATAGCTCCTACCCAGGAGAATTGCTTTGGCAATTAAGTTATCTGGAAGTTATCTGGCAGGGCTCTCTGGTCACCTGGCAATGGCCCCAGTGGAAAGAGGAAGGTTATAAAGAGGGAGGAGCTGATCTTTCCTGGGCCATTTTTTCCTGTAGCTCAACAGGAGTAGCTCAACAGGAGGGGAGAGAGAAGCAGCCCAGCATGTCAGGGCCTCCAAAAGACATGGGGGACCCTGCCTCCCTTCCTGAGACTACAGGGTCCCCTCCAAGGACTCCCAAGAGTAGGGTGAGCTAGCTGCAGCTGATATCCAAACTTTCTTTTATTTTATATTATTAAGGAAGAGAGCCCAGAGTATAGCACAATTACTGAGTGTCTGAGTGTGTTTTATGCTTCACAATTACTAAAAGCCTTCCAAGATAGTTGAACTGTAAATCAGAATCTTCACACTTTTGGGGAAGAGTTCTAGGAGAAGGTAATGTTTATGTATAGAGGAGTCTGAAGGGTCAGCATTGTGCCCACAGGGGCTATCTAGCTGCACATTGGGTTCCTGCTCTCAGGATGAGGCACTAGATATCAGGGCTGTACCCCAAGAATGAGCCTAGGGGCCTCAATATTGGGACACTGGCTGGACTGCGTTCAGGTTCAGTAAAAAACAGTTACTCACCTTTTTGTAACTGTTGTTCTTTGAGATGTGTTGCTCAGATCCATTCCAGTTAGGTGTGTGCGCACTGCGTGCACAGTCATCAGAAATTTTTCCCCTAGAAGCACCCGTCGGGTCAGCTGTGGAGTCCCCTTGACTGGCGCTTCTGTGGCGCTCAATCTATGACCCTTCCAACATGGCACCCCCTCAGTTCCTGCTAGCTGGCTACTCTGGACAGAGGGGAAGGTGGGTGGGTCTGGAATGGATATGAGCAACACATCTTGAAGAACAACAGTTGCAGGAAGGTGACTAACCATTTTTTCTTCTTTGAGTGCTTGCTCATATCGATTCCAATTACGTGACTCCCAAGCCCTACCTTGAAGGTGGGGTCGGAGTTATGGAATGACAGACTGGAGCACTGCTCTGCCAAAGGCTGCTTTGTCTCTAGTATGCTGGGTTATAGCGCGAGTGGCAAATGCGTGCACCAAGGGCCACGTCACCACCCTGCAGATTTCTTGAATTGGCTCCTGGGCCAGGAACGCTGCTGCTGAGGCCTGCGCCCTCGTGGAATGGGCCGTGAGAGCCGGGGCTGGAACGTTGGCTAATTCGTAGCAGGTGCAGATACAGGAGGTAATCCACAATGAGATCCTCTGCAATGAGACTGGGAGACCTTTCATACAGTCTGCTACCCACCATGAATAGTTGGTTTGACTTTCGGAACAGCTTCGTCCATTCAATGTAAAAAGCAAGTGCCCATCGATCATCCAGAGAGTAGAGCTGTTGCTTTTGGCAGGTCGCATGAGGTTTAGGGTAAAAAACAGGCAGGAAAATGTCCTGGTTGGAGGGTAATTGGGACACCACCTTTGGAAGAAAAACCAGGTGAGACCTGACCTGAGCCTTGTCCTTGAAGAAGACCATGTATGGAGGGTCAGAGGGTCTTGAAGTCTGAGACCCTCCATGCCGAAGTAATGGCAACCAGAAAAGCAACCCTCCATGATAGATACAGGAGCGAGCAAGTTGCCAACAGTTCAGACAGGGCAGGGCGGTTGGCCAAGGCCATTGGCACCCTGAGCTTGGATACCACCAACCAGGAGCTCTTGGACAAGGTACCCTGGGCCTTGTGATATGCCTAGGAGGTCCAAAAGGGACACTGTGCCAGCCCCTGCCATTGCACTGGCCATGGCATTGTGCTGCCACTGGGGCATCTATGTGCTGACCAGTGCCAGCTCCAGTGTGAGGATCTGGACCCCACCTCCAAGTCTGAAGATGAGGACCGGGATCTTGATGGCCATGGCGGTGCCAAGTGAAGCTAGGTTGATAAGTGGTCCTAGGATCCGGAGCGGCACCATGAAGACAATCAGAGCCGAGACCTCGACTGGTGCTGAGAATGGGACTGTGCCGAGGCGGGGACCTGTGCTGATGTGGGGATTGGGGCCCGGATGATGAGCAGTGCCATGAGTCAGAGTGACAGCATGAAATGGATCGGTGCCGGGACTCGGAGTGGTGCCTTTTTCTCGGTGCCCAGTAGCAATGCCTTGGAGATGCAGATGGATGCAACATTGCCGTCTTTCCCCATGACGGTGCTGCCTTCAGTGGTGCCAGAGGCTTGTCGCAGAGAGCCAAGGACCACAGTGCTGTCATGGCAATGAGGTCCCTTGCAGCCTCAAAGGTGTCTGGGTGGATGGTAGCCCCACCTCTTTCACCATATGACTTAGGGAGTCCAACAGCACTGAACACAAAGGTCTCCTTTGCAGGGTCGATTTCAAAGGTACCAGCTCCAAAGCTCTCAAGGATGCACCCCACTGGCCGACTCCAAAGGAGTGGGTCTTGAAGGTGGTGATCCGCTTCTACCCTGCTTCTGATGCCACTCCTGTGGCGCCGGGGAATGGGACTGGTGCCAGACAGTTCCCACCGGCTTCAGCACCAGGGAGCAGAGGTGCCGTGGGTCTCTGTGCCCAGAATCCTTCAGTGGTGCCGCTTCTGCCACGGATACCAGAGTGCTCCGCACCAATGAACTCGGTGTCGAGTCTTGCCGTGCCAAGGAGGATTGCAGTCTCAGAGCCGCCTCCATAAGGAGCTACTTTAAACAGAAGTCCCACTCCTTTCTTGTTTTAGGGCAAAACCCTTTACAAATCCTGCACCTATTGGCTTGGTGTGCCTCCGGCAGACACTTTAGACAAGTGTTGTGGGGGTCACCCGTTGGTATGGGTTTATTGCTGGACTTGCAGCATTGCGACCGAGGCATGCCCCGAATCCTTAAGAAGAGATAGGCAGTCAGGGTGGAGGGGAAACCTCCATTCCCAACAGCTAAACACTACTAACACTAATAACTACAGCGAACCGAAAGGCTATGAGAACAAAAGAAAACAAAAGGAGAACTTGATAAGCAAGCGATCACATTTCCAATGACCGTCACTGGCAGTAAGAAGGAACTGAGGTGGCACCGAGTCAGCAGGCTCCTATATTGAGCGCCAAAGAGGCACCACTCCAGCGGGCTCCACAGCTGACCCGACGAGTGCTGCTGCGGAAAACTTTCCAACGACTGTGCATGTGGTGTGCACACACCTAACTGGAATCTATATAAGCAAGCACTGGAAGAAGCAGCTTAAAACACCTGGGGTTCCAGGAACTCAAGGGCTTAGATTCCCCTCACGGCAGTCCCGTGGGACGGTAGGGGGCACTCCACTTGATCTGTAACAGAAGTGTAGACAGGACCCAAAGAAATCTAATTATCCCCAATAAGCCATACAGTAGAAATACCTGATGATTAATGGTACTGAATACAGGTGATAGAGCTAACATTAATAGTAAGAAAAGCCATTTCAAATCTAACAGTTAACACTCCATCACATGACTAACGCTGTCTTAAGACCTGCAGCTAGACCAAATGATGAAAAATTCTACTCTGAGTAGGTGTTCATGGAGTTACAAAGGAAATCTTGAGACTAGGCAATGTCAGACCATTAATAAATACCAAGAGTAGGTTTTTGGGTATGGACTCATTTCTGCCAGGGTTGCTTCCTTCCCTCTAAAAAAGAAAAAATCAATGATAACTCTCATCTAATAGCAAAATGCCTTGTTGATGTATTCCACAAACCTCGAGAAGCTGTCAGCCTAAGCAACCACAGAATTTTTTATGACATGAAAGTGACTCTGAACAAAAGGAAGCAATGGCTGATCAATGACAAGCCTCATACTCCCAATCTTTATCCTATCCCAAACATTAGATCCAGACTGTGGCCAGCTCTAGCAAATTAATCAGAATCCACATGACACAGTCCCATGATTGTCATAGTATCATGAGACCCTCAGCCAACTCAGAAAAACCATCATCTGCATAGACACTGATGCCACTAAGCACTATCAGTCTTGGCAACTCCATTATTGTTACAATTAGTAACGGCAATAAATTCACAAAGGGGCTCTGATGTGACTCTTCATAATGTATACACCAACTCTTGGCCCACCTTGATCTCATCTTGGGACTTACATTCAAGATGGAGACTCACAATCACATCTAATTTAGGGGCAAGCAGCCTCCTGTAACTGAGGTCAGAAAAAAAAAACACAGTTACACTACATTCCCTGATACTCCCTCTGTGCAGAGCCAAATACCCAGCTAAGATTATTGCACCAATAATGGTCCTGTAGTGGCATCCAGCTAGGTGATCTCAGTTACATATGCAAAGTCAGGGATCACAACCTTAAGTCATGGGGCATGATTATTAAAACATTCTCCTTCCAGTGAACAGCATGATTTGAGGAGCCAACTCAGCAATCAACACACACCCTGGATTCCTGAAAGTAAACAGACAAAACCAATGAGATAAAAATCAAACATGACACAGGTTTATGCACACACTTCTCTCCTGCGTCATCTTACTTTGCCAACCCTGCACAAACAATTACCCCCCTGCACTCAGACTACTGTATTTCTAGCACAGCAGCAATATTCAACACGGTCATTCTAATGTCAATGAAGAGAGTCACCACAGCTGAAAATGTGCTACTGCTAGCCAGAACCAAGCTAATACATGGGAGGGAGGGGGAATAAAACTTTACCTTTAAATAAAGGAAGACAAGTAAGTTTAACAGCTTTTTAAATAGGCCTTCTACTCCTGCACACAATATTGCACATCCAAACAAATGCCAAAACAATATGAGTCTCTTACCTCCCCCACAAGAATGACTGTTACTGTCAACATAACCCCACTTGCCCCTGTACAAGTCTATCCAACAGACCAAATTCAGAAAGGAGGCAAAGGAAAATTTAACAACCCTTCTGGATGGACCACTCATATCCACCTAAAGCCACACATCAATATCCCCCAAAACAAATATGGACTCTGCAGTCAATCCTTACAAGTCTTGTTGTCCAGGGAACAGCACTATAAATTAATCTACTACAGGGGTTGGCAACCTTTCAGAAGTGGTGTGCCGAGTTTTCATTTATTCATTCTAATTTAAGGTTCCATATGCCAGTAACACATTTTAACGTTTTAGAAGGTCTCTTTCTAAAAGTCTATAATATATAACTAAACTATTGTTGTATGTAAAGTAAATAAGGTTTTAAAAATGTTTAAGAAGCTTCATTTAAAATTAAATTAAAATGCAGAGCCCCCCAGACCAGTGGTCAGGACCAAGGCAGTGTGATAGCCACTGAAAATCAACTTGCCTGTCACCTTCGGCACGCCTGCCATAGGTTGCCTACCTCAATCTACTATCTGGGGATTTGTTTCAACATTACAAAATTTCCTGTACTGTGCAGACAGTGCAATATAAAATATCCAAGTTTATTTATTTCTTCTTACATGTATTATAATCTTTCTATTACAATTTTTCCTATGTCATTTTGTTTGTTTAGCTAGTTACCTGAATATTTACATTATTTGTATAGGACATTTCCTTGAATTGTGCCCAAAATTTAATAAATGTATTGCACAGCTTGCCTGTACATTTCAGCCAAATGTATTCTGAAACAGTGAGATGCTAACATGCAAAATTGTGTCCTAACATAAGACCATTCAAGAAAAGGAGCTATCACAGCCCTCCTTGGCTGAGCAGCAGTTGACTCAATTGCAGATGTCTAGGCCAAGACCTGCTCAGCCTAGTTCAGAAGGATATTAGGCCCCTCAGAAGCCTAAAGAAACTGAAAAGCAAATGATCAAAGAAAGATCAAAAAAAGAACATGTGTTTCAACTGTAGACAGGAAGAACATTTCATAGGAGACTGAGAATACTCCTACCCCATTTACTGCACCAACATCTGATCAGCAGATATTCAAGGTGGCATAAACTCAAAGTTAAAAGAGAAGAACAGGAGATTTTCCCCCAGCAAAGCTCCCTGTTGGAGGATTTGTACGAAGAGTACAGACAGCAATCTTGCAGATGCATGGAGTACAAGTTAGATCTCAGGAGGATAATCCTGAAGAAGAATCAGCAGCTCATGCTACAGGATTTGGAGACACTGTCTTGTGATAAGGACAGCATACCACATCAGTTTCAAACTCCAAGTCCATGGCCTGGAAGACCAAGTGCCCAAGAGTCTATTCTCGTTGACTGGAAAGCATACAGCACATGGGATTCACTTTCTGAAGTCTCACCATAGACCAAGTCAGAATGAGGAGAAGTAGCAGAACTACGAGACCCACTATACTTGCAAGAATGGCCAAAACTCTTCCCGTCAGATGAGATTTTATACAGGAAGGTTTGAAGAAGAGGAGAAGGTTGGGAACAGCTCGTGAGTCCCTGCACTCATAGAAACTGTGCTTTAGAATCCACAATGAGATGGGCCACACAGGAGTAGAGAAAATGTTAGAATTGGCTAGAGGTTGATTTTATTGGCCTCGAATGACCTAAGTAGTGGAGAGGAAATATGAGATCTGTAAGCGTCATATCAGACGGAATGCTACTGTAGAAAAGCCTGTCAAGCTTTTGAACATTAAAGCATCTGTTCCAAAGATAACAGAGGAAGAGTTGCTGGAAGAGACTCAAGTAAACAGGAGATCTCAACAGAATGGATCTAATGCAGATGTGCAGGCTTCACACAATCTTCATTTGATTTGACTCTGCAATTTGAACTTAAGACACTGGCAGAGGAATTTGACCCAAACCAGAGTACTTCACTTGATGAAAATCAAGGGAAATTTCATGATATGAGCACTTCACTGCAGCTAAGATGAATCTGCCTATTCCCATCACAACATCTGTGGAGGGTAGCACAGATGCGGTGAGACTGCCTGACCAGTTAGAGCTAGAAGTCAACCCAGTCAAACTTGGGGACTAGTCCTTGATTCTGTACTTTTCTGGAGACCCAAGATCTCCAAGTTTTAAAGTATCACTGCATATACCTTTCTTTACTACCTGAGTTTGCAGACACATGCAGATAGGACATTATAGTGAGTCACAGATGTCATCAGATTGCAGGGATGTCAATTGTTTAAATAGGACCACAACCGACATGCCATATGTTGCAGTATTTGACTTTCTTTGGCCCAAAGAAAGGGAGAAGAGCAATGGGGCGGGGGGAAGACAGGGATTTTAGTTGGCATTTTTTCGAGTTACCTATAAAATTTTGTTTGAGGTCACCCCCTTTTACCCTCTGAGAGCTGAGCCAACCGGATCTCGGAGGGGAAGATGAGAAATATAGGAATTGCAGACAGCCTTGTGGACTTAGCAGCTGATTGCCACAGGACCAAGAGATGTCTCTGCTATGAGTGCTGGGTCTAAAGACCTTTGCTGCTTTGGATACAAGTTACAGATTTTTATATTACCAGCAACTGAGACCCAGGGCTGGAATGCTGCTAGCTGTGGAGATCCCCAGACTGCTTGTTTGCTTTACAGGATTCCCCCAGCACACTCTTGAGAATAATAAAAGAAAAATTGTTTGACTCACTTCAGTTTTCCAGCTGAATACAACTGAAGAAATTCCATGGAAAAAAAAATGATGAAAAATATTCAGTTAAATGTACTGTTCAATTCAAACTGATAGAAACAATTAGTTTTATGATTCTCACCTCAAGATTAAAGAATGTTGTTTTGCACAATTGCCTAAAGATACTGATGTATATCCATTGACACTCCAAATGCAAGCTACTGTCACACTGGTTACAAGTGAAACTTGACAGACAATTAGGACAAGGCATAAGACTTATTAAGTGCAACTAGATTCTCCCTGATAGCTTCTGAACTCAGCACTGTTAAGAATTTTCATACTGGGAGATATATCACACTTTTTTCAAACACATTAAAAGATTTTTTTTTAAAATTACCCAAACTTCTTGCATAAGAACACTGCTGCCCAATGTGAAGACACTAGACTAATCTGGAGGCAAGGAAGAAGAGCAATAAGGGCAAGGTTAAATAAACTACTGGATTCCCCACACCCCACCTCACTGTCTCCCCTCCACTTCTCCAATGTAAATGTGATCTAGCTGGAGGCCTTCTTCTGAAAAGCCACCTTCTATTTGCACAGCTGCTCCAAAGCAGCTGGCTGCTGGAGCAGTTCATATGAAGAGAGCTGTAGTGTCACATACCAGTTCTACAAATCAATTTTCTCTTCTCTCTGCTGCCATGGTTAGCAATGAAAGTATATTTGGCATGGCCCCCAGGAATTCTCAATGTATACTACTTCCAAAGAGCATGCAAACTTTGAAATGCAGGAAAAAGGAAAAGCCCAAAAATAAATAAAAGAGAAGACAGAAACCTCACCCACTCTTCACCAAAATATAATAGTAATCAAAAGAGAGAATGTTTCCAGATAAAAGGAGAGAGAGCACATCACTCTCTCAGGTCATCAAAAACGAATAAAGGGTAAGGTTTCCCATATACAAATGGGTGGGAAGAGTTCTAACAAATAAAATTTATTTAGGCTATGTCTACACTACAGCCTAGGTCAGCATAACTTATGTCACTGAGGGGTGTGAATAAATCACACTCCTTGAGTGACATAAGTTATATTAACATAAGCGCTCATGTGCACAGAGCTTCCCCATGTGACACAGTTTCTACCATTTGCAGATGTGGTTTTATTATCCCAACGGGAGAGCTCTCTCCCATCAGCATAAAATGTCTTCACCAGATGCGCTACAGCAACGCAGCTGTATCAGTGCTGCTGCAGCACTGTACATGTAGACATGCCCTTAGTCTCTTCATGACACTTACCACCCAACAAAGCCTCTCTAAAATACAGAAGTATTATCACCTCATTTTCCTGATGAGAATTGAGGCACAGGTAACTGGTTTGCCCATAGTCATATATGAAGTCTGTGGCAAAATCAGGAACTGAACAGAGTTCCCAAGTTCGAGTCCATGGCTTGGAATGCAAAACCATCCTTTCCCTTCTTCATTAAGAACTGCCTACTCCTGCTACCTCCTTTGGATTGATTTAGAAGTAGCACTTATTTATACTAAGATAGTGCTCAGAGGTTCTGTTATGTAGGAAGTCACAGAACCAAATGTATTCACTCACTAGTAGCATTGTTCTAAGTTAGTGGTCCCCAACCTTTTTGTGGCCAGTAGCACATTCATGTTTTCAGAAGAGTGTGGTGGGCGCCAACAATTTTTTTAAGGCTTATTTTGTATATGTACATTAAATATACAAAAAATCATATTTAATATACATAATATATGAATCCATAAGAAAAAAAAGGATAATTTTACATGTTAAAGGTATTAATAAATTTGGAAAACACTCTTTCACCTTATCATGTGAATTTGCTCTTTTTTATCTACCTGTAAGAAAAATTAAGGCGTTTTTACAAAATAAATATCATAAACAGTTTTCATCTTATTTATTTTTAAGAAGTTAAACATTGTTGAACTGCTGGTCCAAATATATTTTATTTATTATTCTTACTTTAACATAGAATGAAGCCTAGAGCCCCAGAGTTCTCTGTCCCCAGCAGGGGCGGGGCCGTGACTTCTCTCCCCTGCTGGGCACTAGGCAGGCACACATAAATACTTCGGTGGGCGCCATGGCACCCGCGGGCACAGTGTTGGGGACCACTGTTCTAAGTTTTCAAAATGTGCTGCTAGCACATTTTAACAACTAGTCACCATGCTTTGCTATTATGCAAACTAACTTAGCTGCCAACAAGTCATGTCCTATGTTCTGAATACAAAAAAGCCCAAGTTACACTACTGCACTTTGCCACTTCAAAAGAGACTGATATTCCAACAACAGTAATGATTAAAAAAAAGTATCCTCCAAAACTATGTATTTTTGAAGGAGCATCATATTTTTCACTAGTCATAATTATACTTAAACGGCTTGTTGTGTAATAGGACCTTTTTGTCAATCTGCACCTAAATATTAAAATTCAATACAAAAATTCTTCAGGGTTGTGTGTCTGAGAACATGCATGGTTTTAATCAGGAAAATTTTCCAGAAAACAAGTACATAATATTTTCAGTCTAAACTAAAGCTAGAAAGGCAAGAATTCTTTTATGTTAGCTATGAGTACAGTTTTTACATAGATGCTATCTAATACAAATTGTATACGTTCCAGAAAAGGGACACAATGAAAATGTGCAGCTGGAATGTCAATTTTCAGGTTTTAGAAGATTGAATGCAAAGCATTCTCCGGGAGCGGTATCAGAATGACCATCCAAATGAACTCAATTGTCTCAACATCTACAGGTGTTTCATAAGAATTTCAGTGGTAACTGAGGCATTTATTTGCACATTCTCCTGCTGTGTTTGAAACCTAAAAAACACAGCAGCATTGTGCCGGTACAGAAGAAACAAAAAGTGAAACTTACTAATCCAGCTTCATTGTCCAAACTGAATGATATGTAGGTAACAAACAGATATGGTAGAAGAAATTAAGATTTGTTAAATTGTTTTAATCATCTAAAAAAAACTAGCTTTTACTAATAAAAATTAAATTACATCATCACGATAATATTCCTTTAACCAAACCAAACTGATTTTACCACTTGGTTAGAAAATTCATATATAAATTCATTACAGTCAAAAAAATCTGTGGAATCTGATTTTCATGACCGGTTTCTATTATTTTTGAGTTTCATAACAGCAGCAGTTTTAACAAAATAAAGTTGATTGTTAAGTTTCATGCTCTGACTGAAGTTTATGGCTTACATCATTTATAAAATTGTTGCAATAGTTGTGCTGAGTAGCAGATGAAATGGTACAACTGGTAGGACTTATATGGGTACCTTGGAAAATACAGGATACTGAAAACAAATTAAGTCTTGGTAAAGTCTGGATCCAGGGATATGCTAGCAGAAACTGGTGCTTGTATCCCAGTAATAGTGATTACTTTAAGCAGTATTTATAACAACAACAAAATAAAGCTCTTCTTATATAGTGCTTTTCATCAGCGCTTTACAAAGGAGGTCAATATCCATTTTACAAAAGGAGAAACTGAGACACAAGAGATGAAGTGCCTTGTCCAATGTCACCCAGCAGGCGAGCTAGGAACGGAACCCAGTGTCCTGAGTTTTAGTCCAGTGCTCTATCCATTAGGCAACACTACGTCCCTCTATTCACAACTCTATTTCAGAAGTACTAACACGGATCTCCACAGAAAATCTATGCCAGCAGTATTCTCCCTTTAGCACTATGACTTCCAGTGGAAATCTTTCACTTCTATAGCAATTTTTGTGGGGGAATCTGCGGACAGAGGTTCTTCCACAAGTATATCATTTTGAAGCATCTGCCAGTGTGCAATTTAATGGACCCAGAGAACACAAACACTGAACATGCACTTACATTACAGAAGACCATAAATTACTCAAAACCAAAAAAAGTTGTCCTCTGGCCACTCTTCCTACCACACACAAACACTTTAAAACTTGTGTTTAAATTATAAGCATCAGAAGGAACAGGTGTTAACGTACAAGACAGGTAAATGTGAGAGTCTTAAAAAGTTGAGCAGTCCCTTTCAAACAAACCGAGGTTTGTGATTTTATTGTGAAAGCCTAGATCACCATAATCCATGAGGACAAAACAATAATTTCTAACCACCATTTTCACAGTTCCTTGCAATCATTACAAGACACATCAGGTAAAGACTCAAAAAAAAAAGTACTGAAAGAAGCCCCTAACAACCGCTCCAAAGAAGTCAAGTGATCATATGCACCAACATACATTAAGAAGTTCTGTAAAAATGTAAGCAAAAATATTAAACCATCACATCAGTTACATTTTATAATAGGGTTGAACATCACTTTGTTAAACAAAGACTTGATTACAATTCCAATGGTTATAAAGAGTCACAAATTGTAGTTTAAATTATAAACAGTTGTGGATTTTTTTTTTTTTAATGGCAGGCCCAATTAAACACACTACACTTAAAATAATGTTATTATTAATCATTAAATTAAGCCATAAAAATTAAAAATAGTAACTTAACAGAAAACAAAAAGTGTTAGGGCTTGTTTATACGTGAAACGCTACACCAGCACAGCGGCAGCATTGTAGGGCTTCAGTGTAGACACTACCTACGCCAACAGGAGGGGTTCTCCCATCAGCACAGGTAATCCACCTCCCCAAGAGGCAGTAGCTAAGTCAACAGAATTCTTTGGTCAACCTAGTGTTGTCTACACCAGGAGTTATGTTGGCTTAACCATGTTGCTCAGGGGTGTGGACTTTGAACATCCCTGAGTGATGCAGCTGGGCTGACCTAACTTTTTAGTTCAGACCAGGACTTAGAAAGGTGGCACCAAAAGCTGGTCTCCAAGAATCTCACCACTTTCTTTTAGATCCCCTACCCAATAAAAAGGAAGGGTTGAGGAAAGCAGTGGATTTGAGCAACTTTAATTTTTATTTTTTTTTGGTAATACAGGAGATAATTCTACCACTACAAGACTTTAAGCATTTATGCAACATTCATGTCGTGTTAGTGAGTAACAAATCAGCCTCATGTTTTTCAAATACTTCCAAATTATATCACAGCAACTTTAAAAAAGTGGACTCTTACCTGCTTTAGTTCTATTTACTTTTTTCATTCCAGCAGCCTTACACTCATTTTCTCCATTACACTTTTCCATGGAGCTTATTTCTCCAAGAGATTCCACAGCCTGTGTAGAATTTATATTTATTCCACATATTCTAGAAAGAGCTCTTGTATGCCCAGAGCCGCTCTGCTGTTTCTCTTCTACCTACAAAAACAGAAATTCAGGATAGCATTTTCCCAACCCTTAATGGAAAAGTGAAAAATCTGCTTTTCCTTGAAAGATGCATAGTTCTTTTCCATATTTAAATGTATTACAGAAAATACCAGCTCACACTTTACAAAAATATTAAAATCTAAATTTCTCCTGTTGCCATTTTAAGACAATAATTAGGTACTACCCACATCCAAACTTTAGTAGCTCTCTGCAGTTTTGAAGTTTGGTTATACAGGTCAGGATCAATCATTCCTTCTCTGTGGTAAGTTTGCAAGTCATTCTAATCCAAATTCTGCCACTCTTTACTTACACTGAATAGTCCCATAGATTTTCAGTGGTACCAACTGAGAAGTGAGGTACTATTCATGCATAAGGATGGAAAAATCAAGCCTCTACTGTGTATATTTGTGTACATACACACTGACACATGCAAATAAATAAATGTGCTTTTAATATAAATGGCCATCCGCAAAAGCAGCAACTTCTATTTGTGAATTTTATTCAACAGAAGCCTTAAAATTAAAGATATAACTTAGATAATATTTTTACCTCAAGGTCCCAGAGACACAGACAAGGTTTTCATCTCGAGGCCAAAAGACTAAAAACATCAAGACACTTGATCATGGCCTTGGATAGGCCAAGAGATTACTTACACTTGATCTTGGCTCATAAATGATGACATACTGAACTTCTTTCTGTGTCAGAGGCTTTGCTGTCTTGTCGCCACACTGTGACTCAGTGTATTGACATTTTTGAATTACCCATCTTAAGAAAGGACCTTCTTTTGTGAAATGCTTTTGCCAGGATTTTCAATACATTTTACAGTTCAACCTCTCAGTAACCCAGTGAAGTATAGGCCAACTCTGCAACCCACGCATTGGCTACAGTAAGACTTGTATACATGCTGAATTCTGATACTTTTTACTCATATTGAGTAGTACTTTTACTTCAATGGTGAAGTTGGAGTAATAATGGGACTGACTATTTGAGGAATAAGGTGCAATTCAGCATGACTTAAGGTCAGAATCTGACCCATTACGACTGCTTGCATGAGTAAGAACTAATTATTTTAGTTGTGGTGCTGCATAGCTAAACATTTCCCCATCCCATTTTTCTTTTTACCTCAGTCAACTTAATTTCTGGGACCAGCTGTTCATTTTCTTTCTTCAGACAGATGGTGTTATTTTTTCCTGGGGGTATAAACCTTGGCTTTTTAGCTGAATTCCCTAGACGTTGACTTGGAGCTGCTGATCGCCTCATATTTACTTCTGCCAGTCTGAAAAACAGCAGTTACAGAAGTTTTTTGTAGCAAGAACCTTTAATGGCAGAAATATTTCAGGATATCACTCAACACGCACATCTTAAAAATTAAAGTATCTATCACAGTCTGTATCTCAGATCATTTCCAAGAGTAATTTTAGTTGTCAAGTTTAACATACTATATGTACAAAATTGATGCAAGATGTTCAAACAAGACATGCAACTACCATAATTAAAAACAGAGAAATGGAAATAGTAAACTGTATCTTCGCTAATCCACACTGTAGGACTCAGTCATTAACATTTCCACTTTCACCTAAGAAGCCAATGATGCACTTCTCAAGAGCAAGAGGTACTTTAAGGATGAACAGTATACAAATTACTTTTCTACAAACTGTACATGGACTAATAAACACAGACATTTGGGAATGGAAACTTCTCTTGTGCCCTTCACAGCTAATCTTGAAAATCCATTACTGTACTCATAAACAAAGTACTGAATGTTCAAGATGAGCATCTGAGATTAGAATTCTGCCTTTAATAATCAATTAAACTGGTTGTGTAAACTCCCCATATCAAGATGGGAATAGAGCTGGGTATAGTCTCAGCTCTATATGCACTGTTACAGTCCAGATATCTACTCTGTATCCTTTATTTCCAGTAGCACCCACAGAGTGCTAGTTGCTTTCCAAACAAAGATCATTGTCCACGCAGATGAACTCAAGACTATAATATACGTCAAGAAGTCATTCTGATACAGTATACTTGCATCTGTTGCAACAGAACTTGAAGAAGATAATGTGTTTTTACTATAAAAATGTTATGTGGCAGTACAGGGACACAATGTATGGGTTAAAGTTTTGTTTAATTCTCTGAGATTATTTTATAATTGGGTTTCCAAAATTATTTGTTTTAATTACATGACAGACATTGACCAAGAATACAGTCAAACCCCAGTAGGCCTCCATGTAACACAAACATCTCTGTCCTTTTGGGAACAGGACACAGACAGATTTGGTAGCCACTGTATACTCCAGTGGCACAAATCTTTTTTTGCACTATTTTGCACTCTAGTGGTCTACAAGCTGCACAGCAACCCTTCTAAGAACATTCACACAAAAGCAATTAAGAGGCTACTGTTAAGAAAAAACACTTCTTAAAAGATTTAGATACAAAAATGCTTAGCATCAATGACTGTTTTATAATTGTGGTTTACCTAACTAGTCAAACAGAGTGCATGTATGAAGCTACTGGCAGAGCTACACCTGGATGAAAGAATGATCACCATTTGATTTCACTCTGTATGTTAGTCACTTTCAGTGTGGTTGAACCAGGGCCACCCAGAGAGGGGGGCAAGTGAGGCAATTTGCCCCAGGCCCTGGGTCCCGCAGGGGCCCCCACGAGAATATAGTATTCTCTGGTATTGCAACTTTTTTTTTATGGAAGGGGCCCCTGAAATTGCTTTGCCCCAGGCCGCCTGAATCCTCTGGGCGGCCCTGGGTTGTGCTAGGAACCACTCTTATTTAAAGAGATATCTTTGCTTTTCCCTGATCACATTCAAGATTTGCAAGCCTCTTCTTATGGCTCTATTGATGCAACCAGCAGCCACCTTTCTTGATTTTATAATGATTCAATATCAGTTCCTTTGTTGCTGTTAAACTTAAGAACCTATAACAGGCTCTCATGCAGATATGCATCTATGGAAAGATTTAGGTTGACTGCATTTTTTTTTAAATGTACTATTTTTACAGCAATGAAAATGATACCAGTCAACATTATTACAAGTTACAAGGGTTATACTTCACATATTATCTATGTTTTCTCAGGACCAGTCTTCTCTTAAATTGTAAGCTCTGGGCTAGGATGTCCTTTGCTATTACTTCTGGGGGAATTCTGTGCCACTGTGCATGTGCGGAATTCGCATCCCCAGAATTTTTTTTTTCCTACAGAAAATACATTCTGCCAGAGAGGCACTGCAATTATGCCTTTCACCCATGAGGGGATGCTGTTGTGCCAGAACAGAGGGCAGCTGCTACCACGCAGGAGCAGACCTCCATGGATAGGGAGAAGAGGCAGCCTTCCTCACAGCGCCCTGCCTGTAAGGCCAGGCGAGGAGGCATGAAATATGGGGGGCACAGACAAAGGGCTAGTGGGAGGACAGACTGGGGCAGGGGCTGAATGGGAGGGGTGTGCGGGGCTGCATGAGGATGAGGGAAAGACGTAGCTGAGTGAGTGTGCAGGGGCACATGGGGACAGGGTGGAGGGGATGCAAGGACATATGGGGATGGGGAGAGGCGGGGCAGCTGAGTGTGGGAACAGAGAGATATAGAGACGGGAGGTGCATGGACACATGGGGACATGGGCAGATATGCCTGACTGAATGAGAGAGGCAAGGGGTCAGCCAGGGTCAGCGGGGGGGGGGGATCCCCAACTCCCTAAAAATGCTCCCCTCACAAAAAAAATAAAAACAACCTGTTTCATACTTCTCTCACCTACATCCAACAACCCACCATATTCACTTCTAGGTTTCTTTCCAGCAATAACTTCCCTCTCCCTCAGTTCCTCTGTTACCCCTTACTCCCACAAGCCTTTCCACTACTTCTGAGGGGTGCAGGAAATACGTTTCTGTATTAAAGTCTAAATGAATTATTACTCAAAGTTCTTTATTAATATGCCTAGTAAGGAATTTGTCAAAAAACATTTCCTGAATCTTTTTTGTTGTCTGTATTGTTACAGACATACTTATTGACAGGTATTTTGAAATTAATTACCAAAATAATTGAAACTGGTGTGAGTATATTGTGTTATTTTGACAAATAAAATACGCAGAAATTTTAAAAATTGTGTGCAGAATTTTTAACTTTTTGGCACAAAATTCCCCCAGAAGTATATTATATATCTCTACAGCCCATAGGACATTTTCGGTGCTATTATAATATTACAGAATAAATATATATATAATTTATTGCAAAGCATAATGTAAAGAACACAGAGAAAAATATAAAAAGCAAGAGAATTTTACACTAGCTCACTTTTTCTCAATGTACATACTGCTACTTTACTAAAGCAATCAGTGAAAGAATACCCTATATGTACACATACATATGAATTTTTCGAATACAACTGAGTAGATCTGTACAGATACATAAGATTCCAGGCACGTTAGAAAAATTCCCATATTGGAACAGGTCCTTCTCCTGCAATTGACTGTACGAAACAGCTAACAAGAGCAGCATTAACATCTAGATCTCTCTTTCGGAGAATTCTCAAAATACAAATTATCATAGGACTTTGGAGTACTAGACAAAAGGAAGCCACTAATTTTTTCATCTAGATGTATAAGAAGCAAACAACATTGGATATTTTGGGGCAGGACCAGAGTACAGGTAGCTAGGTGCATTTTCTCCAGTGTTTGTCTGAAAGATGGCTTGCAATGTTACTCATCTTTACAAGCATTCATTACCATTGTGTTGCAAATTTATAAATCAGGAAAGAATGGGAGTGGTCTTGTTTCAGTTGATTATACTCAGGGCCGGCTTTAGGGTGATTCCCCCAAATTGGGCCCTGCGCCAAAGAGGGCCCCACACCCAGCCAGAGCGCGGCAAGTCCCGTGGCCCCGCTCCTCCCACCAGAGCGCGGCAACCGCGTAACCCGCTTCCCTAGCAGAGTGCAGCAAGCCCTGCGGTCTCGCTCCCCCAGCAAGAGCGCTGGCCGGAGTGCGGCAAGCCCCGCAGCCCTGCTCCCCTGGCCGGTGCACGGCAAGCACCGTGGCCCAGCTCCCCGGCTAGAGGGCTGCGAACCCCACAGTCCCCCTCCCCTGGCTGGAGCATGGCAATCCAAAGTACCACTGAAGACTTGGAGCGCTGCTCAGTGAGTACAAGCCCCACAAAAATCAGGCCCCACACTTGCTAAGCCAGCCCTGGTTATACTAGTCACATGTACCTAAATGTTCATGGGAGCGGGGCCTTAAATGTCATGCAAGAATGGTGTCATAAACAGATAGCTAAGGGTTAATGTCTCTTTCACCTGAAGCACCTGACCAGAGGACCAATCAGAAAACCGGATTTTTTCAACTCTGGGTGGAGGGAAGTTTGTGTCTGAGTCTTTGTCTGTCTGCCTGCTTTCTCTGAGCTTTGGAGAAGTAGTTTCTACTTTCTAGTCTTCTGTTTCTAAGTGTAAGGACAAAGAGATCAGATAGTAAGTTATATGGTTTCTTTTCTTTGGTATTTGCATGAATATAAGTGCTGTAGTGCTTTGATTTGTATTCTTTTTGAATAAGGCTGTTTATTCAATATTCTTTTAAGCAATCGACCCTGTATTTTATCACCTTAATACAGGGAGACCATTTGTATGTATTTTTCCTTTCTTTTTTATATAAAGCTTTCTTTTAAGACCTGTTGAAGTTTTCTTTACTGGGAAATTTCAGGGAAATTGAGTCTGTACTCACCAGGGAATTGGTGGGAGGAAGAAATCGGGGAGATCTGTGTGTTGGATTTGCTAGCCTGATTTTGCATTCCCTCTGGGGGAATAGGAAAGTGCTTTTGGTTTCCAGGACTGGGAACGGAGAGGGGGAGTCACTCTGTTTGGATTCACAGAGCTTGTGTCTGTGTATCTCTCCAGGAGCACCTGGAGGGGGGAAGGGAAAAAGGATTATTTCCCTTGGTTGTGAGACTCAAGGGATTTGGGTCTTGGGGTCCCCAGGGAAGGTTTTTCAGGGGGACCAGAGTGCCCCAAAACACTCTAATTTTTTGGGTGGTGGCAGCAGGTACCAGGTCCAAGCTGGTAACTAAGCTTGGAGGTTTTCATGCTAACCCCCATATTTTGGGCGCTAAGGTCCAAATCTGGGACTAAGGTTATGACAAATGGCCCTTACATTATTGCACTGCCCAGTTTGTATTTTTTAATATCATGAAGGGAGCAGACACCATGTTCAAGACGTTTATATAGCAATCTTAGATAGCAGGTGGCTCACCTTCCCTATCCTAATAACAACATCAGGTCAAAGCATTGTATAGGAATAATAATCAGGAACAGCAAAATAATCAGGTACAGCAAAATAGAGACAATGGATTTCAGGAAGGCGGATTTTGGTAAGCTCAGAGAACTGACAGGTCAGGTCCCATGGGAATCAAGAATGAGGGGAAAAACAACTGAGGAGAGTTGGCAGTTTTTCAAAGGGACAATATTAAGGGCCCAAAAGCAAGCTATTCCGATGGGTAGGAAAGATAGAAAATGTGGCAAAAGACCACCTTGGCTTAACCACGAGATCCTGCATGAACTACAAAATAAAAAGGAGTCATATAAAAAATGGAAACTAGGTCAGATTACCAAGGATGAATATAAGCAAATAACACAGGAATGCAGGGGCAAGATTAGAAAGGCAAAGGCACAAAATGAGCTCAAACTAGCTATGGGAATAAAGGGAAACAAGAAGACTTTTTATCAATACATTAGAAGCAAGAGGAAGACCAAGGACAGGGTAGGCCCATTGCTCAGTGAGGAGGGAGAAACAGTAACAGGAAACTTGGAAATGGCAGAGATGCTTAATGACTTCTTTGTTTCGGTCTTCACTGAGAAGTCTGAAGGAATGTCTAACAAAGTGAATGCTTATGGGAAGGGGGTAGGTTTAGAAGATAAAATAAAAAAAGAGCAAGTTAAAAATCACTTAGAAAAGTTAGATGCCTGTAAGTCACCAGGGCCTGATGAAATGCATCCTAGAATACTCAAGGAGTTAATAGAGGAGGTATCTGAGCCTCTAGCTATTATCTTTGGAAAGTCATGGGAGACGGGAGAGATTCCGGAAGACTGGAAAAGGGCAAATATAGTGCCCATCTATAAAAAGGGAAATAAAAACAACCCAGGAAACTACAGACCAGTTAGTTTAACTTCTGTGCCAGGGAAGATAATGGAGCAAGTAATTAAAGAAATCATCTGCAAACACTTGGAAGGTGGTAAGGTGATAAAGAATAGCCAGCATGGATTTGTAAAGAACAAATCGTCTCAAACCAATCTGATAGCTTTCTTTGATAGGATAATAAGTCTTGTGGATAAGGGAGAAGCGGCGGATGTGGTATACCTAGACTTTAGTAAGGCATTTGATACAGTCTCGCATTATATCCTTATCGATAAACTAGGCAAATACAATTTAGATGAGGCTACTATAAGGTGGGTGCATAACTGGCTAGATAACCGTACTCAGAGAGTAATTACTAATGGCTCCCAATCCTGCTGGAAAGGTATAACAAGTGGGGTTCCACAGGGGTCTGTTTTGGGACCAGCTCTGTTCAATATCTTCATCAACGACTTAGATGTTGGCATAGAAAGTAAGCTTATTAAGTTTGCAGACGATACCAAACTGGGAGGGATTTCAACTGTTTTGGAGGACAGGGTCAAAATTCAAAATGATCTGGACAAATTGGAGAAATGGTCTGAGGTAAACCTGATGAAGTTCAATAAAGACAAATGCAAAGTGCTCCACTTAGGAAGGAACAGTCAGTTTCACACATACAGAATGGGAAGAGACTGTCTAGGAAGGAGTATGGCAGAAAGAGATCTAGGGGTCATAGTGGACCACAAGCTAAATATGAGTCAACAGTGTGATACTGTTGCAAAAAAAGCAAACGTGATTCTGGGATGCATTAACAGGTGTGTTGTAAACAAGACACGAGAAGTCATTCTTCTGCTCTACTCTGCGCTGGTTAGGCCTCAACTGGAGTATTGTGTCCAGTTCTAGGCACTGCATTTCAAGAAAGATGTGGAAAAACTGGAGAAGGTCCAGAGAAGAGCAACGAGAATGATTAAAGGTCTTGAGAACATGACCTATGAAGGAAGGCTGAAAGAATTGGGTTTATTTAGTTTGGAAAAGAGGAGACTGAGAGGGGACATGATAGCAGTTTACAGGTATCTTAAAGGGTGTCATCAGGAGGAGGGAGAAAACTTGTTCACCTTAGCCTCTAATGATAGAACAAAGAAGCAGTGGGCTTAAACTGCAGCAAGGGAGATTTAGGTTGGACATTAGGAAAAAGTTCCTAATTGTCAGGGTAGTTAAACACTGGAATAAATTGCCTAGAGAGGCTGTGGAATCTCCATCTCTGGAGATATTTAAACATAGGTTAGATAAATGTCTATCAGGGATGGTCTAGACAGTATTTGGTCCTGCCATGAGGGCAGGGGACTGGACTCGATGACCTCTCGAGGTCCCTTCCAGTACTAGAGTCTATGAATCTATGAACATCCAAATAGGTACAAAATACAATGTAATTTGGAGTGCACCGACATAACTTGATCTACCCACCTAACTGGCAGTAACTTCCAACTATCACCTCATGAAATAGTGCAAATTAATCTGGAAAGTTTGCGTTATACATGGTATGTACATCAGATGTTTAAAAAATATCCAAATACTTAATTTTAAATAAAGTCCATTGAAAAAGAGTTTTCAGGGTCAGTGCAGTTTTAAAAGATTCTACCACAACAAATCAGGAGAATCTGAGATTTTGACAGATTTCATTTTATACCCCAAAACTTTACGAAAGGTTTTAATCAAAAGTAATGGGTATGGACTATTCAGGAACAGAAACAAGTAGATAAATATATAAATCATCTTCTTGTCAATGCCTGAGACTGACGTCTTTGATAGCAGCACTATTTCTTATTGCCTGTAGTAGTGGTTCAAGACTGGTGCATTAATTTAATTTCAGTTTATATACATATATCTGGAAACACACATTTACTTGGTTATACCTCAAAACAGAGAAAGATGGAGCTTATTTCTGATAAGAAGGCAGAGCATGTCTAATTTTACAAGACAAGTGGCTGGGAGAGAACAGTACGGAGGAGGGATGACTGCCAATATTCTCATAATAAGGGCATAGCCACTTAGCATCCCGGCCCACCCACATCTGAGCCAGGGTGTAGTGCTGCCAGAGCAGCCTGGAGCATCACTCGGGCACCTGAAATCCAGGCTGGAGTTATGCAACTGCCCTTCAGAAAACTGCGCTCTGGCAACTCTGCCTTGGCATTTTGTGTGTTCCCCCATGCAGGTGCCCAGCTCAGCAGGTGAAGCCCAGTGTCGGGGGGTACCAGGGCTAGGAAGAGGGCGTGGCATCTGGGGAGAAGCTGAGCTAGCACTGTCTGTCATCGCCCCTCCACCCAGAAGTCGGGGCTCACCAAAATCTGAGCTGCTGGGCCGGGCGGATTTCTCAGAGGGGCAGGATTTCTCCGCCAAGCCAGTAGCTTGTTACAAGCACCCTCTGCTCCCCCGCCCCCAGCACTCACTGCAGACGCCGCCGCCTCAGTCACTGCGCCCCTGCCCCACTCACGGAGCGGTGCGCCCAACTCAACCGTCCCGCCGCAGCCACCGGCTCCCGTCAGCCACTTGCCGCAAAGCGCATGCGCTATGCTTTCCTCCCACCGGCCATCATTCAACCGCGCATGTTCTTGTCGCCCATCCTCACTGCACCAGCTGTCCTGCACCCGCACGTGCCCATTTGCCTCTCCCGCCTCGAACAGGGTTGCCGGGTGCTGCAGTACGCATGCGCGTGCTGCCACTCAGAGTATGGCCGTCCTGCTGGGTTCATCCTGGTGTGACACGCAGCCGTCAAGCAACAGCAGTCGCAAAATGCACTGCTACTTGCCGTTGCGGCCGCGCTTGGAAACCAACCTGGAGAGTGGGTGGAGTGTGAGGTGCGGCGCGGCTGGGGCGCGGAGGGGGGGACGGACCTCCGCTGGGCGGGTAAGTGGGTCACTGGGACGGGGAGCGGTTAACCGTGTGTGGTGGGGCCCATCTCTAAGGGTTGGGGGGCGGGGAGCTCCCCTTGGTGGTCAGTCAGCTCTGCTCCAGATCCATCAGTGCCCCACCCACTTACCCAGATACAGTTTGTAAGAGTATTAACTGCTATTAAATAATGTAATTTAAATTACAAGAATCTGCTTTTAAAGTGTAATTTTTTTTCCTGTGTAGTAGGATACAAGAATTTGTTCCCCTTTGTATTGCCATTCAGTTTGTGTAAAGTGGTCGAATGTACTGGCCTTAAGACGAATAACAGCTAAAAACAAATTCTGAAGTATGGCAATAACATTGCTAGGCTCCACCTTTCACGGTTGTAAGAAAAGTTTTAGGTAGAAGTATGAGGGTAAAGTTCAGTTGGTGATGTCTCTTTATGCAAGTGTTGGCAGAGAGAGGAGCGCTTCTCAGTTTGGGATTATTCGGGAAATTAGTGAAACATGATACCAAAAACTTTTCATTTTAAAGCCTGGTTTCTCTCCCTTCGGGAGAAAAGTGTCTGTAAATTGTTGCAGAAGGATTACTGAATTCACATCTTACAGCACAAATTTGTATTTATCTTATCATGTGTAAAAGTAGTATGTGTCAAATGTGTGCATGTCAGGTTCAAACTTGCTTTTGACTCTAGTTGTTGGAAAATAGCAAACAATGAGTCTAACTTTAAAAAAAGATTCTGTGCTTATTTATAGTAGAAGGTTATATACCATCTTGATTTTTGCAGATTTCTAAATTTTAGTGGTATTTTATTCTTTCATATATACTGAAAATTAAATATATACTTCGCTGGAAATGTTGTAATGTTTGTAATTATTAAATAAATAATCATGTAATGGAGTGGAGAGTATGACACCAAGATTCATAGACTAGATCAGGGGTAGGCAACCTATGGCACATGTGCCAAAGACAGCACGTGAGCTGATTTTCAGTGGCACTTAGACTGCCTGGGTCCTGGCCATCCGTCCGGGGGTCTCTGCATTTTAATTTAATTTTAAATGAAGCTTCTTAAACATTTTTAAAACCTTATTTACTTTACATACAACAATAGTTCAGTTACATATTATAGACTTATAGAAAGAGATCTTCTAAAAATGTTAAAATGTATTACTGGCACGCAACACCTTAAATTAGAGTGAATAAATGAAGACTCGGCACACGACTTCTGAAAGGTTGCTGACCCCTGAACTACATTCATAGACTCTAGTACTGGAAGGGACCTCGAGAGGTCATCAAGTCCAGTCCCCTGCCCTCATTGCAGGACCAAATACTGTCTAGGCCATCCGTGATAGACATTTATATAACCTACTCTTAAATATCTCCAGAGATGGAGATTCCACAACCTCCCTAGGCAATTTATTCCAGTATTTAACCACCCTGACAGTTAGGAACTTTTTCCTAATGTCCAACCTAAACCTCCCTTGCTGCAGTTTAAACCCATTGCTTCTTGATGGGAGAGTTTGTTAGCACTTTTGAGGAAGGATTATTATTCAAAATGATCTTGACAAATTGAAAATTGGTCTGAAAGCAACAAGGTGAATTTCAATAAAGACAAGTGTGAAGTACTAAACTTAGGAAGAAAAATAAATGCACAGCTACAGAATGGGGGATAACTGGCTAGGCAGTGGTACTGTTGGAAAGAATCTGGGGATTATAGTGGTTCATAAATTGATTGAGTCAACAATGTGATGCAATTGCAAAAAAGATTAATATCATTCTGGGGTGTATTATTAGGAATGTCATACGTAAGATACAGGAGGTTATTGTTCCATTCTACTTGACACTGGTGGGGTCCCATCTGAAGTACTGTCTCCAGTTCTAGACTACCACTCTAGGTAAGATGTGGACAAATTGGACAGAGTCCAAAGGAGACCAACAAAAATAAGAATTCCTGACCGATGAGGAAAGTTTAAAGAAACTGAATCTTGAGGAAAGACCTTTAGTCTTGAGGGGGGAAAAAACGACACATTCGCTTTTACTAGCCGTCACTTTAGACCAAAATTTGACACTAGTTCCCCAGAATTTCTTATCCTGCTTATAAATTATGTAAGTCAAAAATAAAGAATTATTAAATAATATGCTAAATAAATGCTTTGTCATCTTAAAGTTCCTGTATTAACTATTCTCTTGTGTCTCTTATTTTTGAGTTGTTATCCCACATTTAGATATCAGCACACTGAGAGCAATGACTATAAATAAGGATCAACATTCTGACTAGTTGGCACACATTCTTTTAATGTAATATTACAATTATCCTTACATTGGGTTTACCTCGGAGATTGGAAAATGGTCACTTTTTCTTTTTAATAAATTCTGGTTTTATGAGTATAGTTGTTAGGCTAGGTATCAGAAGAACGTGATTGTTTTTTAGCACTATACATTTGCTTGCACTAATGCTTTTTATTTTAAATCTAAACTGCATCTTATGGTCTGGATATAATTTGTTAGTTAGATAAGAATGTTTCATCAGTTCAAGCAATTTGACCTTACCAGACTTCAGTTGTAATTTTTTTTATATAGTATTGTTTTTTATTTTTAATTGAATTGATCTGAACATAAGATTTAGTGTCCATTTACAGGAAGACTAAAGCTGTGATCTTGTAAACTCATGTTAACCTACTGGCCTTCTCTTTTAGCTCCTCATAGAGTCTATTTGTTGTACAGTAACTCCTTACTTACAGTCGTCAGGGTTAACATTGTTTCGTTGCTGATCAATTAGAGAACATGCTGGTTACAAGGAAGCATTGCGCAACTTTAAATGTTGTTTGGCAGCCGCCTGCTTTGTCTGCTGCTTGCAGAAAGAGCAGCCCGTTGGAGCTGGCTGGTAGGGTCTTGGAACCAGGGTGGACCGGCAGCCCCCCTCAGCTCCCCGCTCCCCTAAGTTCCCTGCGTGGCATCTGCCCAGCAGGCTATCAGTTGCCGGCCAGTTCAGCTGTCCCTCCCCCCACTGTCATGTGATGTTCCTGCCCTCTGCCTTGGAGACAATGTGAGCTTACAATGGGAGCTGTGGAGTCCGTGTGTAGGGCGGAGACCCTCGGCCCCCTGTCACAGGGGCCTCAGAGATGTGCCTGCTGCTTCTGGGACAAGTAAACCTGTTCCCCAGCATGCTGGAGGTGCGCCTGGATGGGAGGGGGAGGAGTTTCTCAGTGGGGACCATGGAACCTCCCTTGTAAGCTCATTGCTTCTTGTCCTAATAACCTTATCAGTACTCCCTCATGTGCTAACCAATTGCACTACTGGAGCACACAGAGACTTTAGATGAGGACTGAAGGATGTTGTCCATATCCAGACAGTTCAAGTGATTTTTCCTAACATAGGCGGATGGGATATCTGAGGGGAATTCCAGTTATCAATTTTGACATTACTTATTTGGCAAAAATAAGTTTGTGAATCTAGAAAGTTGTAACATTGTTTCATGCTGTGAAAGTAACAGGTTGGGTTTGATTTAAATTAAATTAATGACTTAAATCACTAGTCAGGAAGACTCGATTTAATCATGGTTTTCTACATAAAAGTGCATTCTAATTGATTGTTATAACCTTAATACTTATTCTTCACAACTCAAAGATAGATGTAGGTTTCATTTTTAGAAGGTACATTTTTAAACAGTGATTTATTTTGAAAACTTTTCAGATTCGTTTTACAGCTATATCAGAAAATGATTGAATGATTGGTTATTTCATTTATCAAAGGTAATTGAAGCAGATATTTATGAAGTCATTGAGAGGTGATCTCCAATTCAACAGGTTAATCAATATATGGAGAATTTTCTTGCGATGCTGGATTATGAGGAGAACATCACCAGACAGACATTTAAATTGTTTTATTTAACTAAAACAACAACGTTAAGTATTCTGGATTTTTTTCTTCAACAGCAAACATATAATATTTTAATAAAAGAATCATATGCCCCTCACTTCTCATATTTATCTCCAGACTACTTCTCCTTGTCCAAAACTATTCCATTCAATACTATACCATGCCATTCTTACTTCTGCACTGCTGCTGGCGGCAGCTCTGCCTTCAGAACTGAGCTGCCAGCCAGCAGCTGCCGCTCTCCAGCTGCCCAGCTCTGAAGGTAGTGCCGCCGCTGCCAGCAGCAGCACAGAAGTAAGAGTAGCAGCCCCACAAGTCCCACCCCCAACATAGTTTTATGACCCCCATCCCCAAACTCCTATTTGAGTCAGGACCCCTACAATTATAACACCCTGAAATTTCACATTTAAATAGCTGAAATCATGAAATTAACTGTTTTTAAAATCCTATGACCATGAAATTGACCAAAATAGATGGTGAATTTTGTAGGGCCCTAGTCATTAAATAATTGTTTGAATATCTAAATTTATTTTTTTTAATGCTTAAGCTGCGTAATTTTGGGCAACTGAAAGTATAAATTGATAAAAATAAAAATGCTTTCTGTCAAAATTATAACAAAAATAAAATACTGTAGTCTGGACAGGGCCAAGGAAAATAAGGGGTGTTTTTAAAGTATGGTAAAATATTTTTATTAATGCTTTTTAAACAACACTTAGCGCCTAGTGTAGATATGCCCTCAGTGCTATGTATTGTTTAAAAATGTGTTAAATTAACACCTATTAGCTATTTTTTCTAGTGTATATGAGCCATGAGTGACAGCGGGCTAAAGTGTTAAACATACTATAAAGTAACCTTTCAAATGTATGCCACTGTAAAGTTTAGTTTTAATGGCTATAAGAACGGTAGTCTGTTTAACTGCTAGCTGTTTAAGCATGGGGATCTGTAACTTAGGAAACACAACAATTGATTCTGTTTCTTTTTAGTGTTCTTGTAGAAAATAACATAAAGCAATGAAGAGATGATAGAATTGGGTGATTTAGTACTGCTGTCTCCTCTGAAAACCATAATTCCAAAGCATTTATGTGGAAAACTGCATGGTATGAATGTGAATTAAACTAAAAGGTAAAACATTTAATATTTTTATATTTATAATGAATAAACATCTTTATTTAGAAATTCTGACAACTTAGGAAATACTGTTTCATGATGCTTGACTGTGTTGCAAAAGTAATTTTTTATGATTAAGAAGAAATGTGCAACCTGAAACATATTTTATGTAATTAACCATCTTGATAAGAATTGTTAGACTTTAGCCACATCTTCCTTGACAGAATTGTACTAAGGTACAGAAGCTTGTTTCTTCTCTTTCATATAACTTTCAACTTAGTTTTAGGGCTATCTATCTTATAAAACTCACATGTATTATGGCAGAGCTGGTAGCACATGTCATGGTTACAAGGCTAACGTCACTTCTTTCTCCTTTCTGGTCTCTCTCAGTTCAACCCTCTCAAGTGTCAGACTGAAGCCTTTACCTATCCTAGGATGGAATTCTGCATTTCTCTCACTGTTAGACCAGGCCCTGAATTACAGTACAGATGGTATCAACCATGCTTTCCCAGTAGGACCAACTGATTTCTGATGCCTGTCGTCCTTCCTATCAAAGGTCTTTGATCAGGGTATCCAGTGACAAAACAGACTTCTTCAGGCCAAAGTATAGTTTATTAATTACAGTACAAACCATTTTTAAAAAAAGAGATTTTTAAAATATTCTACACACCTCTATCTTACATAAAAGCTAACCATGGCCTGATAGTAAACTATACAGGACTAACTTCTTCAGATTCCTCCCTACTTCCCCGCCCCAGTGCTTGTGCTCTAGTTTGTTCCCCGAGCCCCCTTGAGAGAGAGCCTTTTTAAAACTGCTACAGTCCTTTTGATCTCTGCTGTCCATGGGCCTTTTCCTCTAATGGCTTTCATCTCAAATGTTTGTGGAGAAGTGGCTTATCTTAAGCCATTCTATTTCCTTCCTGGGTGTTGCTCCATACAGTCCCTTATAAAACTGAACTAAAATATTTATAAAGTAAACATCCCAATAACCCTGTCAACATACAGTATTCATAAATTACAGAATAGCTCCATGTCTGTCAGTGTTGGGTATAATTAACATTGTCCCTTAGACTTTCCATTGTAAGACCCTGTTTTCAGTTGGTTATAACTTTTCCAAACTTAAACGATTTGGGCTGAAATTTTCCATGCTGGGTGTGCATCTCTGCCTGTTTTTTTGGGCAAAGTTCAGCTAAAACAGTTCAGCCATTTTTTAGAATGTAGTTAGGGAAAAATAAATTGTAACTTTTTAATATGGGCAAAACATCTGTTTTATTAAGGAGCTGTAGAGCCTCCATGCTTTAGAGCAAGGACTTGAAACTTTTTGAGGAGGGAGGTCTCTCTGGTGTCAAGGATATGTCTTTTGCCATCACCATGAAAAATTTGGTCTAGTTATATGATTCGAAAGACTGCAGCTTGCACAAACTCAGAGGTTTGTTAGAGTTTGGCTGTGAAACCAAAGATTCAAAACTGTCCCAGAACAAGCCTAAATAACAGGAAAAACCCATGAAAACCAGAAAATATAAGCAGGAGGTAGGGTTTGAATTTCTACACCATGATGCTGGGGGGTGGGGAAAGGTGTTCCATAAAAGAAACCCCAGGGGGCACAGTTTTAAATAAATAAATAAATAAAGGCAGCTCATGCGACATATGGAAACACCTACAGGCCCTGGCTGCCTAAAAATGCGAGCCTAGCTGCTCAAAAAGCAAGCAAGAATACTTAGCAACCTGCATGGAGCATGCTTCAGTCCAGGGCTGCAGAGTCCAAGCAGAACTTTCTTTGTAGTTACTCTTCTTGGCTGTTTCCAGCTGCTGTGGTGTCATGTACAGGAGCTGAGGGCTCCACTGCCTGTACAATCTTAATTACGCTCCCTTGTACATATGCATTATGGTACAGTCTGTAAATACATGATCATATACTATTTTTTCTGGACTCCCACGTCATTCAGAGAATGGGTTGTTGTTAACAGTTCTTCTTATGCGTATAAGAAGAAACATACATAAAATTAAGTTACCTGTAGTTGACAGATACACACAAAATCGTATGGATAAGAAGTACTCAAAGGTGTTTAATACTGTCAGTAAAAGCATTGTTTTACAAATTTGCAGAACTTTATACAAATAAAGGTAAAGAAACAGGAATCAGGTTCTGACATTTGAACAGTGGTTTTTCTGTAATTTAGCTTTAAATTTTCAGTTACAGAATAAATCTTCAGTTATTCTCTAAATAATCTCAAAAACATTGTGCAAATGCAGAATTAAACAGCAATCTTTCACAGTGTCCACAGGAATCACATTTTGTAATAGAATTCAAAACGAGAGAGAACCTACTAAGTTAATCCTCTCTGTTTTTACCAATGTGTCTGCTTTCAAGACCTTTCCTTACTTTTGTGTATTTTGCAGCACCAAGCATTCTGTCAGTGCTAAATAATTATTGATCAGTTACTAATTGCTGTTTTAACATTATAATAGGTTGGAAGTCTGTGGAAAAGAATGGGTTATGATATTGAGCGTTTTGTTGGCTATGTTAATGAAGGACTTTTATGCTGTATATGCCGAGATGTATTAGAAGACCCCTTACAGGCTCCTTGTGAACATGCTTTCTGTACTGCCTGTATACATGGATGGCTTGTTCATCACAATAATTGCCCTGAAGACAGACAAGCACTTGATATGTCTGTGCTACGACCTCTCTACAGGTATGTAACAAATCTGATTGTTGAAGGGATTTTTCTAAAGCCTGATTTAGGAAATTAGGTTAGTATAACTATGTCACTCAGGGCTGTGAAAAATCCCACCCCTGAGCCACGTAGTTAAGCTGACATTAGTCCCCATGTAGACATCATTAGATGGACAGGAGAATTCTTCCGCCTGTAGGAGAGGAAGTCCCGTCAGCATAGGTAGCGTCCATAACTGAAGCTCTACAGCAGTACAGCTGTGCTACTGTAACATTTTAAGTGTACGCGAGCCCCTAGTTAGTACTAAAGACTTACCGGTAGTTTTGAGACCACTCAATAGCCATTCTTCATGTTTAATTTACATGTTTAATTTTGAACCTTAATATTCCTTTATCATAGCTTTCACCACTCCCAACCATCAAATGTAGTTACTTGAATGGTGAAATATTTTGAACCGAGCATATGACCTTTTTTCTTGTGGAAGGTAGAATCCCTGAAATGTGGCAAAAGTCAACTACTTTTACAGTGTTGCAGGAATTTAAAAAAGAAGAAGAAACAAAGTAACTCTTTTCTGTATATAGATACATGAAAAATGATCTAAATCGACTTCAGCTTCATTGTAAAAACGGAGAGCGTGGTTGTGAAATGGTTTGTTCTCTAGAATCTATAGACAGACATGAGAGAGAATGTGAATACAGCCAGATACCCTGCTCAAATGCTGGTGAGTAAAGTTCAAAGTTGAGGCTTTTGTTCAGAAAATTGGTATCTGTCATACTTAATCACAATAGGGTGGCAGCGATGTACATTCATTCACTTCTATGTTGCGTTCCACATTGTGAATTTCTGAGTTCTAGACCATATTCATGCTAGACCAAAAAAGATTGAAGTAAGCTTTCTTTATGGCAGGCGGGTAGGTACTTCTGCTTGCACATTCCTACACAGACATGGCCTCTGCAATATGGTTGCTTCAGTTTAACTGGCAAAACAAAACAAAAAAGAGCCAAATAAAAATTCAAAAGATAATAGCATGCTAAGCAGTTGAGAGTTTGCAGAAATTTTTTTTAGACAATGGATTTGCTCTCTGTTGTAATGATTGTCATCCATCATCAGTTTTTCCTTTTTATGTGAAAATTAACCAGAATGAATTTGAATACTGGACCCCTAATTTATCAGAATACACAGCAATGCATGGTTTTTGCTTTCTGCCAAAGTATAATTTGTCTAATACTCAGCTTTTATTACTCATCTGATTGTGGGTTTTTGCATGTGATGATTGAACCAGCTTTTTGGCCAATTTAGCATTTATTACATTAAACAGAATTACACTATAACTTGCTGCTTTGCTCCTTTTCCAGAAGGTAACTCAAACTTTAGCCAGTGTAGGTAGGGCTGAGTATGTATCTGAGAAACCACTGTTTGGTACTTAATATAGGACAGGAAATAAGTATTTCTGCGTTCTGTTCCCAGTTATGCTGCTGCTATGTTGCCTTGGGCAAGTTATTTACATTTGTGTGTTTCTTAATCTGTAAAATGGAAGTAATAGCTCTTTCAGAGAGATGATGTGAGGCTTTTGAGATCTTCTAGTGAAAGGTGATATGAAAGTGCAAAATATTTTTATTAAATTATATAGGTGTTTGTCTTAATCAGAAGTGCACACACCCTGAAACCTACCACTTGCAAGGTTTTTATAGCACATTTTTGTTTGTGCTTGTAGTTAGGCCACCTCTGCTAGGTGATATTTTTTGCTTGTCTTTACCAGCCTATCTGCAATACACTGCGCTTGCTCATGGTGCCTTTTATCTCAGACTTGTCAGGTGGGCAACCCATTATTTGAAGTCAGAAATGTGCACAACTTCCTTACATTTACTATAAAAGTAAGAATAAACATTTATACCATTATTACATTTGACCTCACAAACTTTGAAGGCTTTTGATATCCCTAAGTTATTTTCAATTTTTCCCCTTGCTTTAGAACTGTCAATATAATTTAATTACTTCACAACCCTCCTGATTCCTTTTGTCCCACACCCTGCAGGAGTTGCGACCCATTGATTGAGAAATACTAGTCTAGTAGTAGGTAGGGCACAAGCGTAGCGGTGAAGAGAACCAGGTTCTAGACCTAGCTCTGTCGTTGATTTGCTGTGTGATCTTGGACAAGTTGCTAAGGTCCAAAATTTTCTCTAATCTTGGGTGCCAAATTTTTGATACTCAAACCTTGTCTAAACTGGCATTTTTCTTACTATCTCCATCCACTGCTGTTGGTGGTGGAGTAGGGCTGTGGCACAATAGTGTAGGCCACCTGTCAGTATTTTTTCTACTATCCATGACTTACACTAGTGTTACCACCAGTGTTAGAGCAATGATGGGAGACTCGAACAAAAAGTTTTAATGTAGACAAGGTTTTGGGACCTATAGGTGTATCTCTTCATGCTGTAAGGGAATCACTTTGTTTTGACAGATTTGCATATGACCAGTTCTATGCACCATGGTTTGTTTGCTTGCTTGGGTGTTTTTGCCTGGAATGGACTATGCTTCTGTTAATTGCAAGTGATTTAATATTGCCTTAATTTACTGTTTCCTGTTCAGGTTGTCCAGTTCAGATTGAACGACGTAACTTAGATAGCCATTTGGCAGTGTGTGAATACCGGAGCCGTGAATGCCCTAATGGTTGTGGTTATAGCATTCTCAGGGCAGAAGACACGCAGCATAATTGTGTAGCAGAGCTAAGAACAGAATTAGAACTGCTCCGGTAAAATACTACTTCTGTTTCCTGGGTATTTGTGTTTAACCTGGGCCTAAAATCACTACACATAAGAGACGGTTCCAAGTACTAGCTCTTTTAATTCTGATATCTAACCCATAATGTGTAAGTCACTTGGTATTAACTGGTGAGGATATTTTTAAAAAGCCATTAAACACTTTAAACTCTTACTGCACTTTTAGTCTGAGTTAGTTGAATTAATTTGATTAGCCCAGAATCCTAATGAATGGGGATTGCAATTATCCAAAATTATGTGATGGTTACATGAAAGAATGAAATACATACAAAGAACTAGACTGAGGCCATTAAATCTTTTCACTTTTTACCTCAGTCTGATATGGACCCAGAGCCAAATTATGAAGTAAGATTTATTATTTAAGATTTTTAAAACACTTTGGAGATGAAAAACTCCAATTATATTTGGCAGTTATAAAGTTATCAGAGATGAGAGGCAGGTGACCTACAAGTTCAAGCTTGTACTTAGGCCTAAAATGCTGGAAGACTACTAATACTTATCAGTGTTCGTCTTTACTTTCTGTCTGTCTCTCTCTTTCTTCTTGCCTCTTCCTCTTCCAGTTTATCATTTCCATGATCTTCCAGCAGTTTTGTACCTCTTCCCACCCCTTCCTGCTGGTACCTTCTCTCTTGCTCCTTTGGTCAGTGGAGGCCCCAGCTCTCCTGCACTTTGCTGGTGACCCAGGTTCAGTTCCTGGTAAGTGCAGCAGGAAACAAGTGAACTTTCCTGATACCAATAAAATGCCAGACTGCTGCTCAAAACTCAAAAGGTTAACCTGTTAATGATTCAGTTTTGGCTATCACTGTGTTTAATAACTAAATGATACTGGTTTTCCTTCTCCCACAACTACTGTCATTTCACATCCACAATAAACCAACCAAGTATGCTATCCTGAGCTTAACATGTAGCTTTCTGTATTATGTCCTTGTTTCAGAATTCCATTCTCCTTGGGTTAAGTGGAATGACACAGACTGAGGCATATTCATGCTTTTTATTTGAGACGTATTACATTTCTCCTAAACTACTGCACAATAGTATACTCTTAAAATAAAATTAATCAAAATGACAGTTTGGATGAAAGGAAATAAACCATCCAAAGCCAAAAAAAAGTTAGTCTATAGCTTCTGGAATTATTTCAGAAACATCTGTCTTGGAGTTCTGTATTGCAGCCCGTCACCATAGGATCTGAGCACCAAGGATCTCTGATATTGATGCCAGGACTAGAACTTGCACATTCTGTCGAGAGAGATCAAAACCCCTAAATAGGTACATACTGAGCAAGAATACCGTTTGTCGGTAAAACACACTCAACTTATCTCTAGAGAGATGTGTAACACAAGACTATAGCAGAGCTTTAATTTAGGACTAGATTTGGGCAAATCATGAATTTTTTGGGTTCATTGGCAATTCCAATTTTAAAAAAAACTCATTTTGTTTTTGTTTTAATTTTGAACATTTTTAATGTTTAATTCTTTTAAATAAAAGGAAATTTCTAAAGAAACGGTAGTTTAAATGTTTCAATTTTTCTGTTTAAATCTAGAAAGTGTCTAAATGAAACATTTTCGTTTTGGGGGAGAATTTGCTTCGGTTTTTTTTTTCCCCACTTAACTGAAGCAACTCAGTGAAATCAGCATGAATTTGCAAAATCTTTTGGTGGTGTTGAATCTGCACTTTTTTTCTCCTGAGGAGAAAAGTTTTGGTCGAAAAATTTCACCCAGTTGTATTCAGGAATGATGTGGCTATTTAGCAGCAGTAGTTACTCTGGTACTTGAAAGTCTAAGGCCATGTCTACATCTAAAATTTTGCAGCGCTGGTTGTTACAGCTGTATTAGTACAGCTGTATAGGGCCAGCGCTGCAGAGTGGCCACACTTACAGCAACCAGCGCTGCAAGTGGTGTTAGATGTGGCCACACTGCAGCGCTGTTGGGCGGCTTCAAGGGGTTTTGGGGAAGGCGAGAGCAAACCGGGGAAGGAGACCAGCTTCGCCGCGGTTTGCTCTCGCGTTCCCCGAACAAGCAGGTCTCCTTCCCTGCGGTTTGCAGGGTGGTTCGCGGAACGCGAGAGCAAACCGCGGCGAAGCTGGTCTCCTTCCCCGGTTTGCTCTCGCGTTCGCCGAACCCCCGAGCAAGCAGGTCTCCTTCCCTGCGGTTTGCAGGGTGGTTCGCGGAACGCGAGAGCAAACCGCGGCGAAGCTGGTTTCCTTCCCCGGTTTGCTCTCGCCTTCCCGGAACCACCCAGCAAACCTCAGGGAAGGAGACCTGCTTGCTCGGGGTTCGGGGAACGCGAGAGCAAGCCGGGGAAGGAGACCAGCTTGATTACCAGAGGCTTCCTCAGGTATGCTGGGATACCTGCTTATTCCACGGAGGTCAAGAAAAGCGCTGGTAAGTGACTATACTTGATTACCAGCGCTGGATCACCAGCGCTGGATCCTCTACACCCGAGACAAAACGGGAGTACGGCCAGCGCTGCAAACAGGAAGTTGCAGCGCTGGTGGTGCCCTGCAGATGTGTACACCTCCTAAGTTGCAGCGCTGTAACTCCCTCACCAGCGCTGCAACTTTCTGATGTAGACAAGCCCACAGGTATAATGGTTAGGTTTAAAAAGGAAAAATATACTTTTTTAGGTCAGAAATGATCTGCAGAGTGGAAGAGGCAAAGCATGAAATGGAGTCCAGATTAGATTCACAGAGAAGGCATATGGTGCAAAAAGAGAGTCTTCTGCAAAATGAAATTGAAGAACTAAAGGTAAATAAGTTCCAGTGTCATTTGTAGAAATGTGTTTTTATTTTCTACCCCTCTCCCAAAGGTCTAGTTTTTTTGCTTTTTCAAGTAGTGGGGAGTTTGTTATCCTAATTCACTAGAGAAGATACAGTCCTACATTCCAATGGTCTGAGCCTTTCTTTTTCAAATAATTGCAGTGTTGTGGCCCTGGTAAAGCTCCCCTGCTGGACATTCACCAGGTTGTTGTTTTGGGCCCACATGTTGGGGCTGTGTGCTTTTAAGCTTCCCTGGGTCTCAGTAGGCTCCAGCATGGTCTCTCTGGCCTTTCTGACGCAGGTTTTCTGTCAGTTACCCCTTCGGAGAATTGGCATCTAGGAGTCCAGCTTCACTAGGTCTCTACAAGTAGTGCTGACCCCAAGATATCTCAGTATATTAAGCACATTCTTGCCTACAGTTCCACTGTATGGGCACGCTAGCAGACACTTCCTATCTTTAGGGATACGTGATAATTGAAACACTCCAAATCAGTAAATTTCTTACTTGATGGTAATTTCCTTTCTGCTAGCAGCATCTCCCACAATTGTAAGATGTATTGACTAGTCCCCTCCTGACTGCAGTTTCTGGAGGCAGTTCAAAGCTATTGCACAGCCTGTGTGAGCCATGCCCCCTTATCCAGCCTGCTGACAGATGATTCATTTCAAAGCTGTGTAAAAAACTCATAGAATATGATTACTAACAGTAACTTCAGTGCTAGAAAATAAGTGGGCTACAGCCTATAAACATAACTATCAAAATTAAATACTGTCTTCTGGCTAGGAAGCCAACCAGGGAGAGTAGAATTGTGGGAGATGCTGCTAGCAGAAAGGAAATTAAGAGGTAAGAAATTTACCAATCTGCAGCTCAGTTTCCCACAATTCTGATACATATGGAAATTAACGAACAATGAACAGAAATGGGAGAGATAAGAAAAACAGAATGAGATAGGATGATCCCCCTTGAGTTAATTACCCAAAATAGCAATGCTATTCCTAGCCCAATGCCTGCAGCATCTTCCTGCAAAAGAAGACCTCCACAGAGAACAGAAAGTCAATTTAGGGTCTACTAAATGTAACCTATGACCATATTGCTGCCCTGCAGCTCTCGACAGTGGAAGCACAAGCTCTTTCCACCCACAAAGTCATTCTAGATATTGTAGAGTGTGCCTTGGTGTCTTTATAAATGCATAGCTTGATCCATCTAGCTAGTGATAACTTGAATACCCTGAACCCTTGGCACTTCGGATTAAGAGACAAATAAGGAGCCTGATCTTGTCAATTTGGTATGGTTGATGTAGATCTTTAGGGCTCTTGTAATGTCTAATATGTGACACAGCTTTTCTGTCGGGCGCTGTGGCTTTGGACAGAATTAAGGGAGGACAATCTCCTGTGTGGCATGGAAAGATGATTTCACCTTAGGCAAAAAATGATTCTGGTATTCTTAGTACCACCTTGTCATCATGAAACACCCAGTGGCATTCCTGCATGGCTATAGCTTCCTGTTCAGAAACTCGTCTAGTAGACATGATGATGATGATCTAAAAAAGAGTTTTGATAGGTGGAATGGAGATATTGATGTCAGTGGCCCAAAACGATGTGTAGTTAGGTCTTTTGGAAAGATTGGTTTAACCACAAGTTTAGTCAGTCTAACTACTCTGAGAAATCTGGATATCTGAGGGTTCTCTGTCAAGGAGTCAGAGGATGTGGTGAATAGGATACTCCTACAGCTGACACCAGGCACTGTGAAGCTAGTCCCTTGTCTGTGCCTTCCTGAAGAAAGTCCAGAATAAGTGAGATATCAGGATCCTTTGGATTTTTGTTGTTATTGACACCACACACCAAACCTAGTTTGGATAGAGGACTAGGTCTTTAGGGTTGAAGTCACCTGGAGGAGAATATTGTTCTCTCTCTTTCAGGGATAGTTCTAGTGTGACTAATGCTTCCCTCTTGATTGCAGGCTATCAGTTGTAGATGCTCTAGATGGAGTAATGGGCTTTGTTAAAGGATGTCCGGTCTCACTGATAGCTACAGTGGTAGTTGCAATTTCATTTCTCTCAGATCAGAGAACCATGCGTCTGCTTGGCCAGCGTGGAGCTAGCACTGTCACCTTTGCTTCTTCTTGCCTTACCTTACTTTCTGGATCACCGTTCTTAGAAGTGGGAAGGCGTATAGAAGGTCTTGCAGCCATATGTGCAAAGAAACAACCATCCCCAGGGATTTCGGACCTGCTTCCCTAATGAAGTACTTTGGCTGCCTTGTCTTCTTGTTATTGGCAAATAGGTTGACTGCCAGAACAATGAACTTCTGCGAAATCCTAGTAAAGATTTCCCAATTCAGGCACCACTCTGAGTTGTTGATGGTGCATCTGGGGAGTCAGTCTGCCTTTTAGTTTAGCTATCCTATTATGTGTTTTGCTCTTAAAGAGTTCTCTGGCCATCATTTCTGCGTGTAGAGTTACACTCATTGTTTCCACTTGGTTGTTGACATATGGCACAATGATCATGTTGGCCAACTGGATCAGAATATTTTCATCTTCTGGGTAGTTCTGGAACCTCTGTTGGGCTAGCTTGGGAGCTCGGAGCTTCAATAGGTTGATGCTATGGTATCTTGCGCCTGGATTCCAGCTGCCTTGCACTGTTCTGTTCCCCTGCTGTGCTCTCCATCCTGTCAGGCTGGCATTGGCCGTGAGTACTTATGGGTCTGGAAGGCATATGGAAAGTCCCTTGCAGACAATTTCTGGGATTGTCCACCATCTTAGAGAGTTCAGCATCTGGTTGGGAATGGATCTTGCATGTTTTCTAGTGAATGGTTCCGTGCTTTTAGGAAAAAGACCTGAAGGCATCTGAAATGAGACCTTGCCAACAGAGTGATTCCTGTATTTGAAACTAAGAGGCTCAGTAGTTTTAAATATTGAGCTATGGGTGGAGTTGCACACTTTACCAACATGCAGGTTCTGGATCTTGTGGAATATGTCTAGTGATGGGTAGAATCATAAACCGTAGGGTTAGAGTGGACCCCAAGGGTCATCTAGTCTAACCCCCTGCCAAGTTGCAGGATTTGTTGTGTCTAAACCATTCAAGACAGATGGCTATCCAGCCTCTTTTTGAAAAGCTCCAGCGAAGGAGTTTCCATGACTTCCCTGGGCAGTTAGTTCCACTGTCCTACTGTTGTTACAGTTAGGACATCTCTCCTAGGATTTAATCTAAAATGAATATGCTGTAGTTTTGAAACGGTTGTCTAGGAAGTGATGCAGTTAAGTGCCTTGATACCTGAGCCTGGCATCTTGGTGAAGAGCCTAGGAGCTGAATGGAAGCATTTGGTACTGGTAGCAGGCTGTGCTGTGCATAAATCTTAGCAGTCTGTGGTGGTGTAGTCATTTGGGAATGTAGAGATATGCATCTGCTAGATCCACAGGAGAAAAAAGTCCCCTTGAGACAAGGATGCTACCATTGAAACTAGGGTCTCCATCCAGAATCTCACTTTCTTCATCCATTTATTGAGTTGCTTGAGATCTAGGACAACTCTTGAGTCCCCATATGCTTCTGAACAATGAAGAGAATGGAGTATAGTCCTAAGAATCTTCTGAGGAAACTTTTCTATTGCTCCTGTGTCCAGGAAGAAAATAATAAGCTATCAAGAAAAGATGGGAGCAAAGTGTACCATCGTTTGACTGCAGCTGGAGAGGCAGAAAATCTGTCAGCAGGCTGGAGAAGGGGATGTGGTTAACATGGGCTGTGTGACAACTTTGAAACAGCTCCAGAAAATGCAGACAGAAGTGGAATAACCCATACATTGCAGAATTTGCAAAGGCCTGGTCTACACTACACGTTTAAACCAAATTTAGCAGCGTTAAACCCATTTAACCCTGCACCCGTCCACACAACGAGGCCCTTTATATCAATATAAAGGGCTCTTTAAACCGTTTCTGTACTCCTCCCCGACGAGGGGAGTAGCGCTGATATCAGTATTGCCATGTCGGATTACGGTTAGTGTGGCCGCATATCGACGGTATTGGCCTCCAGGTGGTATCCCACAGAGCACCATTGTGACTGCTCTAGAAAGCAATCTGAACTCGGATGCACTGGCCAGGTAGACAGGAAAAGCCCTACGAACTTTTGAATTTCATTTCCTATTTGCCCAGCGTGGAGCTCTGATCAGCACGGGTGGCGATGCAGTCCCATAATCCAAAAAGAGCTCCAGCATGGACCGTACGGGAGATACTGTATCTGATCGCTGTATGGGGAGACAAATCTGTTCTATCAGCGCTCCGTTACAGAAGACGAAATGCCAAAGCATTTGATATAATCTCCAGGGTATGATAGACAGAGGCCACAGCAAGGACTGAGCACAGTGCTGCATGACAAGCGTAACAGAAAGCCATAGAATCAAATGGACGCTCATGGAGGAAGGGAGGGGGGACTGAGGACTGCAGCTATTCCACAGTCCCTGCAGTCTCCGAAAAGCATTTGCATTCTTGGCTGAGCTCCCAATGCCTATAGGGTCAAAAACATTGTCCGGGGTGGTTCAGGGTATATCTTGTAAATTTATCCCCCCTCCACCGCCCCCCTCCCCCCCGTGAAAGAAAAGGGAAAAAAATCGTTTGAAAAATGGCAAGAATGTCACCGTCTGTCTACTGCATGCTGCTGGTAGACGCAGTGCTGCAGGGCTGAACAGCAGCATCCCCTCCCCTTCCTTTCCTGATGGCAGACGGTACAAAATGGTGGAAAACCGTCATCATCTCATGAGTGCTCCTGGCTGGCCTTGGTGAAGTCAGCTGGCGGCGCCTGGGTAAAAATGGGAATGACTCCCTGTCATTCCTGGCAGACGGTACAAAATGCTTGGTAACCGTCCTCATCATAGCAGCTGGAGCCTGAGCTCCATCAGCCCCTTCCCCGCTTCGTGTCTAAAGAAAAGATTCTATACTCCCTGGGCTATCATAGCAGTGGAAGGCTGCGCTCCTCTCGCCCTCACCCTTTAAAGTCCTGCCTGGACTATCATAGCAGCTGGAGGCTGCCTCCCCCTCATTTTATCTCGCTAAAAAACTCTGTTTCTTATTCCTGCATTCTTTATTAGTTCATCACACAAATGGGGGGACATTGCAACGGTAGCCCAGGAGGGTTGGGGGAGGAGGGAAACAATGGGGGGGGTTGTTGCAGGGACACCCCCTAGAATGGCATGCAGCTCATCATTTCTGTGGGGCTCTGACCCAGAGCGGCTGTGCTCTCTGGTTCTCTAGTACACTTGCCTCATATTCTAGGCAGGACTGACTCTATTTTTAGACAAAACATAAAGAAGGGAATGACCCGGGGAGTCATTCCCATTTTTGTCCATGCGCCCCCGGCCAACCTCAGCGAGGCCAGCCAGGAGCACCCATGACAGCAGCAGACGGTACAAAATGATTGTTAACCGTCATCACCAATTTTCAATTGCAAACGGTGCAAAATGACTGATAACCATCATCTCATCACCAATTTACAATGGCAGACAGTGCAATAGGGATGGTAACCATCTCTGCTACCTTGCAAAGGCAAATGAATGTTGCTGTGTAGCACTGCAGTACCGCCTCTGTCAGCAGCATCCAGTACAAATACGGTGACAGTGACAAAAGGCAAAACAGGCTCCATGGTGACCATGCTATGGCATATGCCAGGGCAATCCAGAGAAAAAGGGCACGAAATGATTGTCTGCCGTTGCTTTCATGGAGGAAGGATTGAGCGACGACATTTACTCAGAATCACCCGCGACACTGTTTTTGCTCCATCATGCATTAGGATCTCAACCCAGAATTCCAATGGGTGGGGAGACTGTGGGAACTATGGGATAGCTACGGGATAGCTATCCACAGTGCAACGCTCCAGAAATCAACACTAGCCTTGGTACATGGACGCACACCACCGAATTAATGTGCTTTGTGTGGCCGCGTGCACTTGACTTTATGCAATCTGTTTTACAAAACCAGTTTATGTAAAATCGGAATAATCCTGTAGTGTAGACATACTCAAAGGTTCCAAAGTCAGTCAATGTTTACTTTAGATAATATCAGAAATATACAGAGCTAGACAAAATAATAAAATACCTATCCACATTTCCCTTCCTCAGATTCCTGAGCATTCTTTGGGCTTAGGTCAGAGGCTTCTCTGGTGTCCAGGATCCTCCCTCTACTCCACATGGCTTCTTGGCTTGATGATGGAGTTTGTCTGAGGGTATGTCTACACTACAAAATTATGTTGAATTTTTAGAAGTCGTTTTTTAGAAATTGTTTTTATACAGTCGATTGTGCGTGTCCCCACACAAAATGCTCTAAGTGCATTAAGTTGGTGGACTGTGTCCACAGTACTGAGGCTATTGCCGACTTCCGGAGCGTTGAACTGTGGGTAACTGTGAGTAGCTCTCCCACAGTTCCCGCAGTCTCCACTGCCCATTGGAAGTCTGAGTTGAGATCCCAATGCCTGATGGGGCAAACACAGTGCCGCAGGTGGTTCTGGGTACATGTCGTCAGGCCCCCTTCTCTCTCCCTCCGTGAAAGAAACAGCAGACAATGGTTTTGCGCCTTTTTTCCCTGGGTTACCTGAGCAGAAGTCATACCACAGCAAGCATGGAGCCCGCTCAGCTCACTGTCACTGTACGTCTCCTGGGTGCTGGCAGACGTGGGACTGCATTGCTACACAGCAGCAGCTCATTGCCTTTTGGCAGCAGATGCTGCATTACAATTGGTAGCCATTGTCGTCGTACTCTTGGGTGCTCTTTTAGCTGACCTCAGTGAGGTCAGTCAGGGGCGCCTGGGCAGACATGGGAGTGACTCAGCCAGGTCATTCCCATTTTCTGCCGAGCACCCAGGAGCTGATAATGGATTGCAGTTGTACTGCACCGTCTTCTGGCGAGCAGCCAGAAGATGATGATGGCTAGCAATTGTAATGCAGCATCTTCTGCCGAGCACCCAGGAGATGACAATGGATAGCAGTCATACTGCATCATCTGCTGCCAGCCTAGGATGTAAAAGATAGATGGAATGGATCAAAAGAAGAAATTGACCTGATTTGTTTTGTGAAAGCAACAGCCTGCTAAACCCAGGGTTTTGAGTTCAATCCTTGAGGGGGTCATTCTGTGTGACAGTTGTTTGTGTTTCTCTTTGATGCAAAGCCACCTCTTTTGTTGATTTTAATTCCCTGTAAGCCATGTCATCAGTCGCCCCTCCCTCCGTCAGAGCAACGGCAGACAATTGTTTCGCGCCTTTTTTCAGTACAGAACCAAACACAAAACCAGGCAAGGAGGCGACGGCAGCGCGGTGATGAGAGTGATATGGACATAGACTTCTCACAAAGTACGGTCCGGGCAATGTGCCCCGGCAATGTGCACATCATGCTGATGAGTTCTGCATGAGCTCTGCATGGTCACCTATGCTGATCAGTTCACCACGCTGGCCAAACAGGAAATGAAATTCAAAAATTCGTGGGCCTTTTCCTGTCTACCTGGCCAGTGCATCTGAGTTGAGAGCAGTCACAATGGAGCACTCTGGGATAGCTCCCATAGGTCAATACTGTCGAATTGCATCCACACTACCCCAAATTCGACCCAGCAAGGCCAATTTCAGCACTAATCCCCTCATTGGAGGTGGAGTAAAGAAATCAATTTAAAGAGCCCTTTAAGTTGGAAAAAGGGCTTTGCTGTGTGGACGGGTCCAGGCTTAAATTGAGGTAACGCTGCTAAATTCGACCTAAAATCGTAGTGTAGACCAGGCCTGACTCTCAGATCCCTGCAGCAGTGCCCGCCCTTCCTTTCTCTTCAATGGCTGGTGACAGACCTTCTGTCTAATAACCTCCAGTCCCCTGTGTCAGGTGACCCACCCATCACCTTGTCAGGTGTTCAGTCTCCCATATCTGTTGTTAAGTTACCAACCCCTGGAGTTCAGACTGGGCTTGCCTGGGGAAGCAGCCATCTCTTTGTCAAAGCTAAACAACCCTCCATTGTTAGCTCTGTGCAAGTTGCAAGAATTTCTCTTGTCACCTTCCGTGGGTTTTAGCTCAATATGGAGGCAAAAGACAGCAGAGAAGGCAAACAAGTCGCACATTCAAATGGAGTTTGCAGTTTGACACAGATGTGCAGAGAGAGTCCCCAGAATCAAACAGGATTCATAAGCTATACATAGTCATATTCCCCAATTTGTAACATGCAGCATTTGTTTAAGCCTGGGTGCTTTAAATACAGGATGCATCAGTGCAAGTCAGATATACTTTAAAAAAAACAGCTCCTCTTCTCATACTATTTAAAAGTAGCTCAGTATGGATGGAAATATAGGAACCTATGTTCTGATCCTACACTCGCACACTGCAGTCAGTGGTACTTCGTGTGAAAGTTAGAGTCTGCTACCTACATGGACCCAGTTGCTGGATCAGGGCCCCATACTCTAACATAGTGTTTGAAACCAGTTTAGCTAGAGCTGTGTTCAGACTCTGTTCTAACTTGCTTCAAAACCTATGTGATATAGCTAAAGTAAAAAGCAGTGGAGAGAGAATGCATTATCTAACGCATTCATCCAGCTTTTATTCTGTAACACGAAAAATATAACCATCAAAACCCAAGACTGTTGAGCCTTTGTATGTTTTAAGGTTTCTTCGTACTGGATTTGAATAAATATATTGGAAGATCATAGATGCAAATAAGTCACAGAGCTCTGTCCTGAACACTTTTGGTTTTTGGATAATGTTCATTTGGGTTTTGAAATGCAGAACATAACCAGCAGCCAGTGAAATCCACTGGTACATCTGTGATCAGTCAGATTTGCACTATCATGGCTCTCACAGACTGGAATATTTAAAATGAGTGCCACAGCAAGCGGAAACTGTGCTGCAAATCAACAAAATTGTTGGTTTAGTGGTGTATCAAAAATTGCAGATTCTTTCAGCTGTGCCTGGTCTTCATTATTTCTTCTCCTATACGCAGTAGTCATTTCAGCTTCAATACCACCATTATTGGAAATGTATTTATATGACCTCTTATTTTAGTCTGTTTTCACACATGCTTTTTAGAGTCAGATGTCACGAATGATGTCTGAAGTGCGCTCCCTTATGGCTGCAGAGAGACAGCATCGTCAAGAGCTGGAGCAAGCAGAGCTCGAAAAGCGTGAATTAATGGAGCTGCTGAAAGGCCTACAGAAAGACTGCCAATTAAATAATACAGAAGGAAACAAGAAATCAACAAGCTTTCGCCCTCTAACACGACTAGAGAGTGTGAAACGAAAACCCAGGGAAGTTACAGTCATCTAAACAGAAGTAAGCTCACAGACACATAGGAGTCTGCCTCCTGAGAACAGTTAGAAAACTTTGTATTAGTTCTAAATTACCTCTTTTCTATCTAAATTCTGAATGGGTCAAAAAGAGTGGGGGAAAACACAAGTTTTTGTATCTAGCACACTTTGCATACTATGCAAATAGTAAAACTAGTTTTTAATCATTTGGGAGAAGTTGTAGGCCCAATATTAGTTTTTAAATGTCCATTAATAGTATATTGGGCATTACAACATGCATTTAAAAGGACATTTTCAACTAATATTTTTGTATACCAGGAGCTCTTAACCTGTGGTCCTCCCTGGATTATTTACAATAGCTTCCTTACAGACCTGGAAACTAGAACATCAACTAGGTGAAAGGGAATTTTTTTTTTCACTGCTACTGCAATTTCAGTGCAGTTAAGGCTGGTATATGACATCTTTTTTTCTCACGTGTGTATAAGCATAATGAATGATAGCAGCTGGAATGTATTCTAAGATTCTAGGAATAGTATTTAAGTACTTCAGTCAAGCCAGCAGGGGAAACTAGCAAATTTGGAGATATTTGTGTCCTATAAAAACACTGTACATCACAAAGGAATGGTGGTTTAAATATTCCTAATTCCAGACAGTTGCCACCAGCATACAAGAGCTTTAAACTAGGTCAGTTTGGACTTTAGAGTATTTGGCAGTTTTCCTTTAATCTCCAATCCCGTCTTAGTTTTTCATCGAGCTAGCTGTTACCAAAACCCGTGATAGTGCAGAATTTTAGCAATGCAATCCAACTCACTGCCAAGCTGTCGAGAATTCTCCTTCATCTGTTTCCATCATGAAGGACCTTGCAGAAGATTGTGTTGATGTTGAAAACTTGTAGGCATTTGTATTGACCAGGATCGCTTAAATACTGTTACTGCCCTTTCTTGCACCGCCAATGCTTTTATTTATAATTGTGCATATTCAGAGGTCTGCTTGTTATCAGTCTGGGTGAATTGTGTATACATTTCTTTGGTGTGAGCAATCTATTAGCTGTTTTTACAAGGACTCTAAGGTTTAATACTGCTGACTATAGAAAGATATACATGTCTTTTTTAAACACATTAAAAGCACCTGTTGAACATCTTTAATTTTCTTTTGACAGGTATGACAAAAGCTACTTGAACGTTTTACCCACACCAGACCTCAAATTTATACAAAGGACACATGATCAGGTGGACATTTATGTTGATACTAAAATCTGGAACTAAACAATGGTAATAATAGACCCACGGATCTTGAATCATGGGGTTTCTTACATTTGAGGACTGCAGGACACTTTGCCATATTTGAGCTCTCCAGATTTCTAGACAGTTAGACCCTGAGCATGTGGGTGAAACCCACCAGCCAGACATCTAAAATATATGCATGAGGAAAGAGAGCTCCATGATGTTACAAGGGTTTATGCAAGTCTCCATGCCTGGCTTGGTTATTTTTTTTCCCTACTGCGCGTAATACTAACAACCTGCTGAAAGAAACAAGTAGAATGTTAGTGACTGCAGTAAGTCTGTTGTGGAAGCAGAATTAGCACTTAAGGATTAAGACCTGAGGATATCACTAATATTTATCAAATATTTTATTCATTTAGTACATTGTAGTTTCACTTAACCCAGCTAACCCAATCACTTAAATTGAGTCAGCACATCTTTCAAGACACAGCCCTCTCTGGCTCTTGCACCATCAATTCCCATTCACCCTTGCAGCTCAGTTTTTTTCATAGAACCATACAGTTCCTATGGAACAAGTAGTGAGCCAGCCTAGACTGCTGTTGCTGCATATAATTGCTTTCTTTCTTGAAATGTAGCAGTAGAATAGTGTTCAATGAGCGCCTGTTGGCTTCAATTACTTTTCTGAATGCAAGCCTTTCAGGAGAACCCTACATCTGCTGTGTACCTGAGTTGCAATGTACCAGTTTGCTTGTAAGCACCCATGTAATTTTAATTAGGCTGATTCTAACATTAAGTTACATTTTCATCTCAATCATTATTGTTCATGTGTGTTAGCAGATGGTTCACTTAACATCACAATTGCATGGCAAATTTCTTTTCCTTATTAGTAGCGGATGAGTGAATTATGTAGCCAGGTAACACATGCAATTATTGTAAACATTTTAGTTGCAAAGTTATTGTATTATATACATCTTAAAAACATTCTTAAGTGCTTTAAAAAGTTGTTTTTAAAAAGTGACCCTCAGACAGTAAACAGGTCCTGGACTATATTTAAATAAGAATCCTTGTGAAATTTGCTACACTCTTCCCCTGGAATGTGTTTTTGATAGTCCTTCTCTACAGATTATTTGTTAAGGAGTCTGGGATAATTTATGTGGAATGGTGCCAGCATTTTCCTTTCTCATGAATATCTTTTGGATAGACCCATAGAGTTTATCCTTGGTACATAGGGGGATCTTATGCAGTTTTCTCATATTGACAGATGCCTTTCTAAATACCTATAAGTCTATGCAACTTTTATATTAACAAATGAACTTTAAAATGTCTTCCAGCCACATGGTTCATTGCCAAACTGAAATTAGATTTTTTTTTTTTTACATTTAATAAAAAATGGGAAATGGGCTCAAAAGTGGAATTTGGGGGCTAAATGTCATATTGTGTCTAGAAGAGAGCTAACACGTAGCTTGTAACCGTTTGATTTGCTCTGTGTATGAAAGTTGAGCTACTCAAGTGTTCATAAAAGTAGTTTATTCATTTCGCTTCTCTTCTTTTCATTATGGAAGATCAGGTGTCCTCCCCTTGCCTAATAAAATAGTGAAACATACATGCAAATAAACTTGCTTTCATTATTCCCAGTGTACTTCACTCAACATGCAGGAGAGTGAGAGACTAAACTACTGTAATAGGGGACAGGTACTTTATTAAAAGGGACATAAGGAATAGGGGTCATAGTTAAAGGTCTTTGTCTGACCCGTGACTGGGATACATTAAATAACAGACAGGGCTAGCATTTGATCAAAACAGTGCTCTCCTCAAAGACTTTACATCTCTTCACAGCTGGGAGTTCTTGCTGCCATTGTCTCGGGTGTAGGCAAAGGCAAGCAGCCATGCTGAAGGGAAGATGATACAGGCCTCAGGAGTTACAGGTGCCTAGGGTGCAGTAGGGAGGGGGTCTAGGTCCTGCTTAGCAGGTATTGATTCAGGATAAACAGAACTTGCTATCCACTGCTTAAAGGGTTCTCATCACAAACTGTATTGCAGTAAGGCCTAAAGACCCCTTCTATTGTGGGTAGGCCTTTGTGTTGGAAACGATAGAAAAACAGGATGCCTCAGTCTCTGCCACCCACAAGAGTGCACTCTATGGCTGAAACTTTCTAGATACTCTCTTGCTTTGGCAGCAACACCATCTACCATTTGGCTTTTCTGAGAGGCATTATGGAGCTGGTAGTAATCTTAATCTATCATGTATTTCATTTACCTCCTCTGAGGGTAGAGTGTATCATTGTGCTAGAAACTGCACAGTGGAAAAAATTCAATTTGACAATTATCTTAATGAAAATGGACATTAACTAGATCATAAAGTGGCAGATCTTGCTAGAGAACATTCTACCTTAGATAGTGGCTGTTTACAGTTTTACTAGGGCCACAGTGGTAGAAAGAAGAAAATCTGGTGCACACTGCTCCTTTACAATAAACTTAGAGGTTTGTAAAGTATGCAATACATGAAGATTACATACATGCTCATTCTTAGCTAGAACACCTGGAGTTTTATAAAGGAACATGCTAAATTAGTCAGGAATGACCAAACCATCTTTAGGGAAAGTGTCTCATTATGACACTGTCAAATTCAGAAGTCCCACCCTTTGAAGGCTCCAATTTGATTGTGGGGAGTGCTTTGGTACAGAGCAAAATGGCTGATATGTCTTAACTTGTGCAAATATGGATGCTGCTGCACTACATTTTTACTCTCTCTCCTCTTGCTGTCTGGAGCCCTGTTGTTTCTGTGTATTTTTCCCCACAAGGGAGCCAAGCTTGAGGCCTAGGAACTTTACATTGTTTTACAGCCCTGAACAATTAACCTAGCTAGGGTCCAAAATGCAACACTAATACTCCTGAACTAATATTAGTCCCCAACTCTGCAGTTACTCCCTCACACACAAGCTCAATGGAACTTCTCCTGTGCAAATATTTTCAGGACTAAGGCCACAATCATTAACTGCCTAATAGCATTGTTGCTGAACTGAGTGAACATGAAGAGCAAACCTGACCTACCGGTCCTGTCGATCCCTGAACGGCTACCTACACAGGACTGATGAGGAGAGGAGTAAAGGAACCAGACTGTTAACCAAGGATGTTCTCATTATTAAAATAAGATGTAACAGCACAGTAAAAGCCACTATTAGCTAACAGCTATATGGCAGAAATGTACCTAGACTGATTTAAATAGTTTCCACTTCAGCTCTTAACAAAAATAACACTTTAAACATTCAACGATGACTTTTGGTGGTCTATATAATAGATTTCCATTAGGAAAAAAAACAGGTACTCTAGCTACTATAACATTGCCTCATTTCTCCTTAGAAGATGTCAATGGGACTGCTTGCAAAGAAAGCTGCTATTTAGCACTAATCTGGTCCTTTGGCATTAGCCACTTCCAGTGCTCTAGTCAATTAGAAAACAAAGTTCCAAGTTAAATTAAAAAGTGGAATTTAATGTTTTAAACCTGAGTTGCTCATGGTAAGAATTCAATTTAAATGTATCAAAGCAAGTAAATTAATTTTAAACATAGCATTTACAGCATGATTTCAAGTTAATTTAACCTGGAGAATGAATTCCCACAAATATTTAAGTCCTATGCAACTACAAGGCCTAGAACTATGTTTAAAGTAACTGTAGACATACTGCTCATTTTCAAGTTTGACTAATGACTTACTGAGATTTTGTTCACCTCGATCAATTTTACCAGCCTTTTATTTTTTAGTTTGAAAATGACACGCATGACATGCTGTATTTCAAACTTTCAAGAACCAACTGAATATTTAGTTTGTTCCATATTTCAAGCTTTTCCTTAATTTTTCATTTCAAATTCCCTGACTAAAAGCAAATGGCTCACATCCTTGCTGCAGTTTCGTAAGTTGTAAAGTTTCTAAAAAATAAAAATAAAAAAACCTCAAACCCATGGTTTAAAAGCGCCTCAGTCTGCTTTACAAAATATTTATGCAATGCTCCTCAATTTAAAAAAATAGCATTAATACCTATGTTTGCTAGATCACCTGTTTTGGTCATTACAATTGCATTAGTAAAATTCCATCTTCCTTGATTGACTTTTGAGTATCTAATGCTTTTTTCACAATTCAGATTCTACTGTTTAATCATTTTTCTGAAGTCTGTTACTTTATACAATGCTAAAATATACAACCGTATGAAACAAAATTATTCCCTTTAGCCATGCCCAGTTCATTAGAACAAGTTTAGTTTAACTATCCTACAGGTCCTGTCAATTAACTTTGTGCAAACTAATTGCCTAGAAACTTGTAGGGCTATGATGCCCCGTGTCTCCACATACAAGGCCCCTTCCTACACTTGCTTCCTCTGTGGTTTCAGAGAAAACTGTTGAATGCAACTTAGCCAATAGGGTTAAACAGTGTTTTAAAACATGTTCTTACATAATCTACAGTACACATTAAAATATGCGTTTGTGTTTTATATAGGTTCTCATCACAGTAGTATCTGAGTCCCTCCCAGTAGTGAATTAAGCAAGGTGACTAGCAGTTCTCGTGTGTTTTTTCCTCTCATCATCTCCCCAGGAGGAGAAGCGCAGGCAATGGAGTGTCTTGTTTTGGTAGTTATAAATAACTACAAATACCCACACAGTGCTGTGTATTTGTTAAGAGAAAGTAAGGTCAAAGAAATGTGCCTTGCACTTGGAGTGGAAGGTGGTGAGTTTTTAATGGTTAATGGCAGCATGCTTGCTGGTTGACCAAAGTACATTAAGATCAGTTTTAGCTGGAAATGTTTAAACTAACTGGGCTTGATCCTCATTAAGGTTAAAGCTCATTTACACCATTCTGGTAGTGTAAACGGACTTATGTGTAAATGAGAATCAAAGTCTAAATTCAAACAGTTGTCTGCCATAGGTTAATGTGTACAGGGCCTTTATAATGAGGGCTGCAGCTAGTAACCTCTTATCTTCCTAGTAGCTATGTTGGACAAATTCCCCAGAGATGAAAAGAAAAAGTAAACATTTGAGTTCAAAACATATTTGATTCCAAGTTTTTTTAGCATGAAAAGAAACATGAAAGTGACTATTTGTACAGATTCTTTGTATGCTCTTAATTTTCAAAGCTTTTCCTCTTGCATTGTATATCTCAACCTCAGATATCTCAAACAATTACACAAGCAAAAAGCCAAAGTGTCCATTAAAGAGAAAAGTTTTGTATCTCTTGCTTCCTTAGGGAACTGTTTAGTTTTATGAAAGTCTGCTTTTAAACTCTCTCCCCCCAACTACACAAGTCAGCAGGCTACGAATAATAATGTAACTCCATCAAGCTTCTATTTATAATGAAGGTACCTCACCCTATGATCTTCTAGCACACATTAGAAAGACAAGGTAGGTGAGAGATCTTTTATTGGACCAACTTTTGAGCTACACAGAACTTTTCCTTGTCATCAGAAGCAAGCTCCCCACAGACCAGGACACACCAACTCAGAGTGGCACCACACCCTGCCAGAACAACAGATGCAAAACCTGCAGACATATCTACATTGCTACAACGATCAACACCCTCTCTCCCCCCAACACACCTTTCAAGATCCATGGTTACACACATGCCTATCACAACATGTGGTCTACTACATCCAGTGTACGAAATGCCCCACTAACAACTATGTGGGTGAAACCAGACAACCATTACACGCTCAAGTGAAAATGATAAAAGAGAAACATCACCTGTGGGTGAATACTTTTCAGAAAGCAGTCACTTTTTCTGACCTCTGTCCTTATCCTCAAAGGAAACCTGCACAGAACTTTCAAAAGACTACCCTGGGAGATTAAATTCATAACCTTGCTAAACACTAAAAATCATCATCTTAATAAACATACTAGATTATGGCTTATTACAACAATCTGTAGCGCGCTACCTCCGGTTTTTGTCTTAATGATTACAGGGGGGTTAATGGGCCACTCCACCTTAAATGGTCTCTTTGAATGTGTGTTATCTACTTATGCTAAAACTATCTGTTCCACCTTATATTTAGCTCTCTCTGAGCTTGAAAGCTTCTCTCTCTCACCAACAGAAGTTGGTCCATTTAAAAAATATTACCTCACCCAACTTGTGTCTCTAATATCCTGGGACCAACACAGCTACAACACCACTGCATACCGGCAGGCTCTTATAAACAGGCTTAGAGTGATAACATCTCTAAAAGTTACGCTCTAGGCCTTAAACTTACTCTTACTAAAGACAGTGGAAGTTTTCCTGCCTATTTCAATGGGTGCAGGTTTGAGTTTAATGTATGTAACGGTGGTATCAGTAATTATCCATAACTTCTAAATTAAATGCGTAAGGTTTGTGTTCTTTCACATATTAAGGCTTGGTCTACACTGGGGGGGATTGACCTAAGATACGCAACTTCAGCTATGAGAATAGCATAGCTGAAGTTGACGTATCTTAGTTCGACTTACCTCGCGTCCTCATAGTGTGGGGTCGATTGCCACAATCCCCTGTCGACTTTGCTTCCGCCTCTTGCCGAGCTGGAGTTCAGCAGTCGACGGGAGAGCGATCGGGGATCAATTTATCGTGTCTACACTACATGCAATAAGTCGATCCCCGATAGATTGATTGCTACCCGCCCATCCAGTGGGCAGTGTAGTCGTACCCCAAGTCTCAGTCAGTCTTTTTCTCATTTACTAGGACCATTGGTAAGATGTACCTCATTCATTTAATAACTAACAGACCCATAGGAAACTGAGCTAATAGTTCTAAACCTGAGAGGAAAACCTCAAGCTTCCTTATGTACTACTGCAAAATCAGCACACCTGTACCTTGCTTTTGGCACAATTAATATTTTAGAAGAGAAATTATTGAAGTCTTAATTCACATGGGTTCCTTATTCAGTATTGTCTACAGAAGTCCACGAAAAAGTTAAAATGTTCTTTCAAGGGGAATAAAAGATATACAATTGTACACAAAAAGTCTTGAATTTTATTGAAATTTCAAGTCTTGTTTCAAACAAAAACTGCTTTCTTCGAACAAAAATATTCTCTCACTGTCTTCAGATATCAGTAAGTCTAAATTGGTCCTTTAGTGCCTCTTTTTGTTGTCATCAGCATGAGAAGTTCACCCTGCTGGGTTGTTCTGTAAGGTCTCATTTTTATCGTGTGAAGGAACGTACATGACGACCTCTTCCACTGCCTCCACTAACAAACTTTCCTCTTGAGCCACCGCTACCACCACTATTAGCACTCGCCCAAGACGGTCCAATTCCACCACGGCCTCTGGAAGCACGATCACGAGGACTGGGTCGATAGCCTTAAAGCAAAAAAAATATATAAACGGTGGTAGTGCCCATGGATTAGCCCTGCTGAGGTAGGGGCTGAATAAACAAGGATACGCAGTCCCTACCTTTAATTTATTTTCTAGTCTTTTTTCAATTTTTCATTAGGCAAACATTGTTTTGTTTTAACTAAAGATGCAATTACCAGATTGTTAAAACAATTACATTGCAAAAGTTAGTATTAATGCACGATTAAGATTGTAAATTCAAGCACTCAAATCCACGAGTTTTGTAAATTTATAATGGATTACATTTTAATAACAGTTTATATTAAAGTATATTTTGGGATTTACCATTAATGAACCATTGTTAATATATATTTAAAACTTTTACTGTATTTCAAGGTGCCTGCAATAAGCTTCATTTGTAAAAAGAAAATGCAACTAGGAGCTTTGTGCAATTTGATGCCCACTTCCATGTACTGTAAAAAACAACACACACACATACCTGCAGAACTTAATGGCCTCAATGGTGGCAGAGGGCCCCTATTAAAATTGCTTTGACCCCCTCTGCTTTCATTGTAGGTGCCTCGTGGTGTATTTTGTGCACTCCAGCTTGAACCCCGGGCTCCTTCACGACGATTGTAATTTCCTAAACACAAAACACAGGTGCTGAATAACACTCAGTAAAGTTTTCTGCATTTTAATCTCTGCACTGTTTAACTAGTAGTATGCTGCAATACATGACCTGGCTACTAGGAATAATTATACTGTAACAGGACAACAAGAATGCCTCTACGGACAACCCCAATGTTTTAGTATCAGAGGGGTAGCCGTGTTAGTCTGGATCTGTAAAAGCAGCAAAGAATCCTGTGGCACCTTATAGACTAACAGACGTTTTGGAGCATGAGCTTTCGTGGGTGAATACCCACTTCTTCAGATGCATGTGGTGGAAATATCCAGGGGCAGGTATATATATGCTAGCAAGCAAGCTAGAGATAACGAGGTCAGTTCAATCAGGGAGGATGAGGCCCTGTTCTAGCAGTTGAGGTGTGAAAACCAAGAGAGGAGAAACTGGTTCTGTAGTTGGCAAGCCATTCACAGTCTTTGTTCAATCCTGAGCTGATGGTGTCAAATTTGCAGATGAACTGAAGCTCAGCAGTTTCTCTTTGAAGTCTGGTCCTGAAGTTTTTTTGCTGCAGGATGGCCACCTTAAGGTCTGCTATAGTGTGGCCGGGGAGGTTGAAGTGCTCTCCTACAGGTTTTTGTATATTGCCATTCCTAATGTCTGACACAAATCATGCTCCAAAACGTCTGTTAGTCTATAAGGTGCCACAGGATTCTTTGCTCCCAATGTTTTAGATGACACAAGGGCTCAGAGTCTCTATATGCCTATCCAGCACTATCTAGATTAACCTAGAGATGGCTTGAGCCTACATCATAGGCACTAGTGTCAATACAGCACTGAGACTGGCAAGCCTAAAGGAACAGGATGCACATCATTACACTTAGAAGATGCAGGGAACTTCCTCAATATATCAAGCTCCTAATGAGCTCTGTACAGATGAGAAGCCTTACTCGTTTGATGCAGTCACATCATGAAACTCATTCCAGAGGCCACGTATTATACAATCTGCCTGAATTCTAATACCTGGAACCAGGGCCGGCGCTTCCATTAGGCGATCCTAGGCGATCGCCTAGGGTGCCAGGATTCGGGGGGAGGCATTTTGTGTGCTCCCCATGGGGCGTACGGGAGCTTCCGGTTCTGCTCCCGTCGCGCTGCCGAAGAAGGATCTTCTGCCGACGTGCCGCAGAAAACAGCGGCAGGCAATTAGCAGCAGTCATTGAGCTGCTCAAGCCATCTCTAGGTTAATGGCATTTCGGCAGAGGGTCCTTCGGCGGCACAATGGGAGTGGAACCGGAAGCTCCCGCGCGCCCCATGGTGAGCGCACAAAATGCCACCCCCCAAATTCTGCCTAGGGTGCCAGAAACTCTGGCGCCACTCCTGCCTGGAACAGAGTCTCACCAATACACAGCCAAACAAGGCTTAAGGCACCGAAGGCGTCAGACTCCAAGAAAAATGTTAAGGGAAAGACTTGAGTGGCTGAGATTAATTTAGACTACTGTCAGATACCTCACAGTTAGCAGCAGGGGTGAAACCTATCCTCTGCCACTGCATACCCTTGTGGCAAAGCCCCTTACTTCTGCAACACACTGAAACTTACCTGTTTTTTAATTTATGGATTCAAATATAATGAACAATACGACCAGTACAGTATTTTGACAGTAAATTCACACAAATCTCAATTATGGAATGCCCATCAATTTAACACTGCCCAGACCATTTTCACTTTTCCACATGCCACAGTATTTTTATATCAACTGCATTACAGAAGCTGTAATGGTAAAGCTGGAGGGTCTGGCAGCTGGCAAGGGAGTAGGTTGAGATTTTGGTACCCAGAAAGGGCAGAGGCTGCTTGACTTTGTATGGAGTAGTAGCAGAGGAGAAGTCGGGGTACATATTGATTTTGGATTAGAGCTGAACAAATAACTGATTTTGCAGTTCAGTGGCTTAACCAAAAAAAAAAAAAAAAAAAGTTTGTTTGAACTGAAACTTAAGAATTTTCTCACCAAATTAAAAATCTGAAAAACAATTATTCAAAAATGTCAGTTCAAAACAGTTTTGGCATTTCTGGGGGGAAAAATCAGTGGAAATTATTCACCAAATTCAAACCAAATTTGTGCAGTTTCAGTGCTCCCCAAAATGCATTTTTTGGCAAATTTGCTATTCACCACACCCACACAAAAAAGTTTTGCCCAGTTCTAGTTTGGGCATCTGTTGGAGGTAGAACAGAATGCCTTATGGAGCACTGGGCTGTTTTATTAACAGTGCTGTAGGCAATACGAAGGTGGAAAGGAATGCACATCTATCCTTATAACTTCTTATTGCCATGTTTTTAAGGTTTTGGATGGAATGGATGTATCCTGCTGCAACCTTCACTGTCACAAAATATAGGTTTTTCTGTCTGCTGATTTAAAAAAAGCCTAAATTCGGCAGCAGAATCTCTAGCCAGAGAATCACTGCAAACATGGGGCCCTGCACATTCTTCTTCTCAAGACACCAGGGGGCCTTTCTAATCAAAATGCATTTAAAGTTGATAGTACTTAATTTGACAAATGCCCATATCATTTCACAACGAGGCAGTTAATTTTTTTTCTGTTACAGTTACAAGCACTCCTGTGGCCATTGCACACAACAGCATGAGACCAAAGAGCGAAGATCTAGCTACATTCTTTTGCAAAAATATCACTCAGACCATAATAGAGAACAGTTAAACACAGCTTTGGTTTAAGTCCAGCATAGCCTAGAGAAGCATTTTTTATCCTAGACAGTAATCCGTTTACTCCAAATCCTCAGACAAGAGGCAACATACCTTTTGAAGCAGGTGGTGTAAAGAATCTGTTCTGACTGTGAAAAGCTCCCCGTCCTCCACGATTCCCTGAGAATCCGCCACGTGAAGATATCTTCTGGGATACTTTTGGTGGCCTTTTAGGTTGTGGTATCCCATCTGGAGGGACCACTTCTTTGCTCTCTGCAGCAACAAAATCGTCCACATGCATAGAAGGTGGTCTGCTTGTATTCTGTTTCCTTTGACGAAAGATATCATGTGGTCGAATACCTTGTCCAAATCCTCCCCGGCCTCTTCCTCTAGGAGGTGGCACAACATGTGCTCTCTTTGCAGGTTCAATGTACTCAGATTTTCCACTGTATAGCAAAACAAAATTAACAGGATTATTTACTGACCTAAGAATTTATTCCAGCTGAATGTTCGGCATTCTCTGCATTAGTATTCAGTAGAAGTTTAAATTCTTAATTTAAAAACTGTGTAACGTAACTGCCAAGATACAATGAAGCTTAATGTTGTAGGCATGCTCTTTGCAGAAGTCTTTGCTTCTTCATATTTCTGAAATATGAATCATCCATAATATCTCACTACCTAACTACATAGCTTTGAATTCACTGCTCAAAAACCAGCTTTTTGTTAGTACACAATCTCAATCTCAATTTTAAGTATCTACCTATCCACAGGAAGGTATCTCCCACTCAGCTAGACTACATTAATTGTATACTGATTCAAAGTCAGCAATACATCTTACCTTGACGTTATAAACGTCTCATGCTTGTGTTTGCCAAGTTTAAACCCTTTTGTGGTTTTCGTCCTACCAGGAGATGAAGGTTCTGACAAAAATGATCTCTCCAGTTCTGCTTGCAAGTCAAAGTCACTGCAGCCTTTCTCTGACAGTTCAATTAAGTCAACTTTTACCTGCAATAACAGAATACAGTTACACTGCAATCACGACAACCAGCAACGCTGGGCAACACTTCAGTATTTTTGAAACAGGAGAAGTGCAGCAGAGGCAGAAGGAGTTCCAGCAGCAGGATGAGAGTAGCTCAGCTGGGGTTCCATTCTGCTCTGGAATCCCTCATAGGAGCACAAAGCCCCAATCAGCCCCTTTAACCCAAGTCATATGGGCTGAGAGAAAAGACACAGCACCTGAGAGAGCAGGAGCTGCAGCAGCAGCACCTGTACAACCCTGGACCTCCATCAATGGCAAGGCCTAAGGTTTAGATTTTGATAGTCTGTTGTCTGATTTGATTAGAACTCCAGCAGGGCCCATATCCTGCCTGGAGAACAGCCTCACAAATTCAGTTGTGTGATTTCTTTCTGTACAGGAGGCAGGCAAAGGAAGAGACGGTCTGCTGAGGAAAAAGTTGATTTACATATCTATCTGTCTTTGTATATTAGCCAAAAGAAAGGAAGGTATAACTATGAAAAGATGAATGAGAATTAAATTTGAGATGAGATATATTTGATAGTTTTCTCTAAGTATGGAAATCTAAGAATCTGTCATTGTTTCCATTAGGATCACCTAACTTCAAAGGCCATAACTCCCAGGAATAAACTCTTACCTATGATACCCTCCAGCACGGATTTTTTTTAAATCCAAAATTTGGAAGTCGTGTAGAAATGAAGTTTTTACGAAGAATTTAGCCTGTAACTATGAACTTTTCTTTAATTTCTTTAGATCGCAAGTTCTTTGGGGAAAAGGACTGTCTTTTTTATTATGTGTATACAACTCCTAGCACAATCCTAACCAGGATTTCTGAATACTATTGCAGTATGAATAGATGAAAAAGAGGAAGAAACTTGGTTTCTCATATACCTGAGTGCCAAAAAGCTCCAAGAAGTGATATAGAAAGATAACTTAAGAACATAAGAACGGCCATACTGGGTCAGACCAAAAATTCATCTAGCCCAGTATCCTGTCTTCCAACAGTGGCCAATGCAAGATTCTCCAGATGGAATGAACAGAACTGATAATCATCAAGTGATCCATCCTGTCGCTCATTGGGAACACCATCCCTGCCCATTCTGGCTAATAGCCATTGACAGATCTATGAATTTATCAAGTTCTTTTTTGAACCCTGTTATGGTCTTGGCCTTCACAACATCCTCTGACAAGGAGTTCCACAGGTTGACTGTGCATTGTGTGAAAAAATACTTCCTTTTGTTTGTTTTAAATCTGCTGCCTATTAATTTCATTTGGTGACCTCTAGTTCTTAAGTTATGGCAAGGAGTAAATAACACTTCCTTATTTCCTTTCTTCACACCAGTCATGACTTTATAGACCTCTCTCATATCCCCTCTTAGTCATCTCTTTTCTAAGCTGAAAAGTCCTAGTCTTATTAATCTCTCCTCAAATGGAAGCTTTCCATGCCCCTAATCATTTTTGTTGCCCTTTTCTGAACCTTTTCCAATTCCAATATATCTTTTTTGAGATGGTGCAACCACATCTGCATGCAGTATTCAAGATGTGGGCATACCATGGATTTGTACAGAGGCAATATGATATTTTTCTGTTTTATTATCTATCCCTTTCTTAATGATTCCTAATATTCTCTTAGCTTTTTTGACTGCACATTGAGTGGATGTTTGCAGAGAACTAACCACAATGACTCCAAGGTCTCTTTCTTGAGTGGTAACAGGTAATTTAGACACTCATCATTATATATTATACACACACACACACACACACACACACACACACTGTGAGTTAGGATTATGTTTTCCAATGTGCATTACTTTGCATTTATCAACATTGAATTTATCTGCCATTTTGTTGCCCAGTCAACCAGTTTTGAAATCACTTTGTAACTCTTTGCAGTCTGCTTTGGACTTAACTATCTTGAGCAATTTTGTATCATCTCCAAATTCTGCCACTTCACTGTTTACCCATTTTCCTAGATCATTTATGAATATGCTGAATAGGACTGGTCCCAGTACAGACCCCTGAGGAACACCACTATTTACCTCTCTCCATTCTGAAAACTGACCATCTATTCCTATCCTTTGTTTCCTATCTTTTAACCAGTTACCAATCCATGAGAGGACCTTCCCTCTTATCCCATGACAGCTTACTTTGCTTAAGAGCCTTTGGTGAGGGACCTTGTCAAAGGCCTTCTGAAAATCTAAGGTAGTGTATGCACTTTAACTATTCTGGAAGTTATTCCGAGGACATCAGTGATTTTCTATCTGCTTCTGCATACACTTAAATGTATGCAATATTAATCTTTAAGGTGCACCTGCAGTGTCAGATTGTAGGGCAAGGGCAAAAAGAATGAGCCACTCACCTAGATGGCATCAGTGATGCCCATTGGCAGCCCTCCTTTTTTAATTATCTCTGTTCTTAACAAGCACTGAGGCTGGTCAGGTGGAAGCTGGCCTCTTCCTGCTCTATCCTCAGCTGCTTCAAAAATCCTGCCCTCTTTCCCCTTTCTTTGTGGAGACTGTTTAGACACATATTGACGAAGCAATAAGGAAAACTGAGATGTTTTATAAACAAATTCTACTCTCAGCTTAACAAGGAATACATTTATGACTTTTTTTCTCAATTTTAATTGAGCCTTTTACCATATCCAGATCAGTGTCAATTTCTTCAGCCTGGAATGGTGAGAACCACATAGATTTCAGCTGGTCATCCATCATATCTGCCAACACATATGTTGTCCTGTAACAATGAATATCAAATGTATTTTTGATTAAAGGCCCATAGCTGCTGTAGTATTGTAGTATTTGGTTATTGTACTGGGGTATCATGTGACTCCTGGAGTCACTGCTCTTGCAGAAGTGCTCTCTCAACGGTTTCATTTACATTCAAAGAAATTTAAGTTTGGTATTTTGTGGCCAATCAAGAAAGTGCAGATTATAAAACATAAGCTTCAGCAAGAGCAGCAAATGTACTATAACCAAGATTACGCTAACACAATAACCAGAAAGCTGACCTGAAAAAACACTTCAGTAGTAACTGCATCTCGTGAAATCATTTTATAGTGTCATATTTAAATTTTACCTCATCTAAGTGCAAGGCTGCCTGAAAAAAGAACAGGATTCCTTCATTGAATTAGTATGAAAAACCTTTCTAAGAGCTACTGTGGGAGAAACCCTTAACCTTAGCATCATATGAAATTCCATTTGGACAGCGTTATCAAATACACTTTGCTCCCCTACAATAAAGATATACTAATAACAACAGTAATATGTATAAAGCACAAAACCTGGAAATTAAATCCTACCCAGAACATACTAATCCATAAATTGTCGCATTTTCACAAGTTAAGCACACTCAACCTCCAACATATTTACTATTTTACCTATTATTAAACAGATTCTGGAGAGAGTCTGGTGCAGAAAGAACTGGTTCTACATCTTGGTCACTCAGAGGACAAGGATCGCCTGCTGATTCCAGCATCTGCCGAAGTCCAGCTACATTGTCCAATAAGGATTCAAGGCTGTCATCTTCTTTAGAATGTTCCTACATAAGAGACATCAGAATCAGAAATTTTTCCCGAAGAGGAGAATTCAGAACAGTCAACATTAAGTATTTGCCAGATTGAAAAGAAAATCTTTCACAGACTATTTTCTGCACACTATATTCTGTTCATCCATATATACTCTAAAAATCAACAGCTCCAGAAAAAGCAGATAGGACAGCAGAGGGCACCCTAGTACCTTAAAAAAAAAGAACAAATAGCAGTCACCACTCCTCAAGGAGTCTAGCCTTTGTTTACCTACCAGCTGACTTGCAGTGGCTATTGAAGACAAGGTGGGTGAGATAATACCTTTTATTGGACCAAGTGCTGTTGGTGAGAGAGACAAGCTTTCAAGCTTACACAGAACTCTTCTTCTGCAGTGGTTAGGCAGCTAGTTTAATAAACCAGTCCCAGCACACCAATCATCTTACTACCACCTTATGCTTCCTGTCTGTTGTATTCACCTGTTATCTCTTGTCATATATAAAGCTCTCAAGGGAAAGGATTATTGTCTCATATGTGAAAACAGTGTCTTAGCACAAAGGTTTCCCAAACTCTGATTGGGGCCTGTTGGCATTAACACAGTATAAATAATAAATAATAATAAAGCCAGCATGCAAACAATTCTGAGCACCACTCATAAAACCATTCTTACTAATTTCATTAGCTTGTGCACATCAACATGAGCCTTCTTTACTAATAAGTAGACAAGCATCTATACATACTTGTAAAGCGAGGTCAGCTAAGGACAAAAAATGAATTTGATAATCCAAAATTGTTTTACCAAAACATGTTTCTCCAGTTCAATGAGCAAATTTTCTGGAGTTTCTTCTTTATTCTGTAATAAATGTTTTAACTCTGCAGTAGTAAGACCCAGTGTTCTGGCTGGATGGGAACCATCTACTTCCATAAGACTTCCATCATCTCCACAACATCCCTGGGGGGAGGAAAAATAATCACACGCTAAAGCTAATTTTTTTTTTTAAATCATCAAAAACTAGATCTTGTGACAGCATTACAAAACCTACAGCTATCCAGACAGACTTTAGAACAAAATACAACAATGTGGAAAGTCACTGGATTTCCACCAAAAACTATTTTGGTAGCTATCTAGTGAAACCATTACCTCCCACACCAGACACGTGCAAACAAAAACAAAAGATAATACTTTAGCTCAACTAATGGAGAGAGAATACACCAAAATCTCAGAGGAAGATTTTTTTAAAATATATATATTATTTTTAGTGATTTAAAATAAACACACACAAAATGTATCATTAAATAAAGTATACTCAAAAGGACAAGGTTAGCTCATCCCATCAAGAGTTTCCTTTTTTCCCATGTACTGTACATTGAAAATAGATTTGTATCAGAGCATTAATAATGTTTCAGGTTGTTTCTATCCACTTCTTTTTTTTTTTCTTTTTTTTTAAATTAACACCACAAAATTCAGAAACACAGCAAATCTCTATCTTGACAAGACTCCAATCCAAAGTCTGGACACAATATCACACTGATCACCTCAGAAACCACACTTAAGGAACTCCACAGAATCAATTTGCAAAAGAGTCTTATATACTTACATGCCCCTAATATTACAAATTCTGTCTAAGAAACAAAAAAACTTCTACTGATAACTTCTCTCCTACAGGTGTATTTCACTATCACCACACTCATTACAGCTACTGTCTCCTAATAGTTAAATAACCAAATCTGTAACATCCCACCCAAAGTATTTTGAAGTTGCTCTGACAAGTCATAAAACAAGCATGCACGCATCTGAATCGTGCTTTTTAATTGGGAAATTCATGTAAAAATAAAAGGGAATCTATTTCTAAACTTTAGTAAATTTGAAAGATGAAGAAAACTGCTTATAGAAATACCACAATAGGAACAGAAATATGGGAAAGCATTCCAAAGAAGCATTCCAAACACTGAAAATATGTAAAATTCATGAAAAAAATATATGAAGGCCAGATGACTGCATTTTCTTCCTGAGGAATGCAACCAGACTTTCTTCATATGGTGAGGAAAGTGCTACTCTTCATTAACAGACTTTCTTTGCAACGTGTAGCAGGTTTTGTTAAGCGATACCCTAAATTATTGATGAAAACACATTATACCCAAAAGTACATTATATCCAAAACTGAGCTAGCAGTTTTTACTTTTACATCACCTCTGTTATCGGTAACAAAAGCAGTGCTTCTACAACATTTGAAAAGTGTTTAACATATAATCACTTACCAGTGTGTCGGAGTTTAGAATTTGTCTCATAAAATCCAAAAAAGAAGAAGCCAGTTCACCTGTATCCTTACTAAAGATACTTATTACTCGCTTTGATACAGTATACAGAGCATGGTTGCGTTTTCTTAGAGAGCTGTTTTCATAATAAAAAGAGGAGGGAAATTACCTAGTGTTTATACCACATCTCGCAATTGCTGCATTTTATTTCATTGTTTTTTAAAAAAAAAAAAGTTGCATATAAGGAAAATAATCAACAGTAACATAACAGAATATTGTGTAAAATAGATTTAACTGAAGTTCTCCTATGATGCAGCGTGACGGCCACCGTGTATCCATCCTCACTAAGGAGTTCTTATTCAAAAAACACACCACCACTTGATGACACAGAACAAAAAAAAATGCTACAAGTAGCTCAATACCCATCTAGTCAAAGCTCATTATCTCTCAACTGTCCCACTTGAATTTTTTCCATAATATATTATGGAAAATTTAAATTTTTCTCAGCATGAAGTCTTTCTGCACAGGAAATAATTAGCATCTTAATATTTTTGGCAACCAAGAAACAAAAAGTGCACCACTACCCCCAAAATGATAATTACAACTCTTATCAGACAGTTGGGAAACCATGTAGTCCAGTGATTAGAACACTTTACTGGGACTCTCAATAGTTGGGCTCTATTCCTGGTTCAGTCACTGACCTATTGCATGGCCTTCAGTAAGTCTCTTCACATCTCTGTGCCTCTGATTTTCCTCCCACCCGTTTCTGTCTTATCTATTTAGATTGTAAACTCTACAGAACAGGAACTACCTTATGTGTTTGCACAGTGCCTAGCACAATGGGGCTCCAATCATGTTTGGGGCTGCTAGACACTATTGTAATACAAATAATAAGTAAGAATTAAAATATTCTCTCTCTACACCTTTGTTTCAGAAACTTGATCTGATTTTAAAATTCTAGATGATAAAAGCTTGTTCAAAAATCACTTCTAAAACAGTACCTCTTTAAGTGGTAGAATCCATAATCATGCTCTGTAAGGAACATCATTGTCCTGATACATGTCAGGAGACAATTATAACTGGTCTCTGCATTAGCAAGTGTTTCCATCAGACAGTCACAGATTAAGGACATCAATTCCTTGCTTGGTAATGAATTGGAAAGCTGTTCTAATTCAGAAACAGATCCCTCTGAGGAACTTGGCAAAATTAGTGCTATGTCCTGTAAAGAGAAACCATGACTACTTTATAAGCATTAAAATATCCATTATGTGTAGAGATGGTAAACACTGACCATGCAGTTAGACTATTTACTTTAATTTTAATGAAGAAAACAATAGATTTGCTCAGTAGCTACTTAGAAACTTAAAAGCGTATTGGATCTTTAAAAGAATGTATTCAAAATTAAAATACAAATTGTTAGGTTTATTGTTTTGCTGGTTGGTAACCAACACAAGAAACCCAAAATAAAAAAGAATAGTTTTAAGTGATACAAACAATTACTGGTTTTTTTTTAAATATATGAAGGATGAAAATGCTGGCTAAGATACTACTGTAGAGTACTGCTAGAAACAGTAATTGTTTTTAAATGATTCATTAAACACCTGCTGTATTGACTGAGATAGAGCTGCATAACATGAAAGGGCTGTCTAGATAAACATGCACACATAAATATATAATAAAAATGTATAGTGTATGTATATTCTAGTTGTCCCCCTCTATCACAAAAAATAGTTAAATCAACCATGAAGATTTGAGATAAATCTTAGAATTGATAATACCTTCTGGAAAGTTTAAAAACATGCTGATTCTGGCATATTGTAGAATTCATGCTACACAAAATAAGGTAAGACACATCATGTATAAACACAAACTGATAATTAACCTCTTTACTGACTAAGCATGCACAAAGGCTGTTTTGTACACACAACTAAATCACACATGTGCAAATGTATGCATGTATCTAACTGAATGTTTGTCCCTAAATGGTCTATTTCTTAAATATGTAGTTTTCAGATTCTAGATCCTATTTTTACTGACTATTTTTACCTGACTGATTTTCTTAATGCTGAAATTTTATGCTAACAGCATGTGACTAGTATTTATGTTTGTAAGAGGCTTCAGGCTGACAGCACGGAGGAAGAGATCTACTTATTCATTGATCAAGTAAAGCAATGGCAGTGTCAGCATCCCACAATTCCATCAATGTGCCAAAATCTTCACACAAAGGGGATAATTCAGTCTCCATGTCCATTCAATTCTTGCTCTCTACTGATGCCAAACAAGGGTTCTGGTTGCAAGAGTGGTTTTTTTATATGTGGACACCTGTTCGCTGAGATCAGCGCTGAGAACAAACTCGTTTCAAAGAAGCCAGAGAACAACCATCAAAGGTTATTTGCATCCTATGATATAAATCTAACTCTCCCCACAAAATTTTAACAGTAATTTTCCCTAACATTTTTGGGAGGAAACAGACACTTAAGTGCAAACATCACAGAGTTTGTACCCTAAGGAAAACAAAACATGACATTAGAATGTACTAAAAACTAAGGGGCTGTACAAGAACTAAAAACATTATCACAACAGTTCCCATCTGAGAACAGATAAATTAAGAATGCCCAAATTATCAAGGCATCAAGATTATAGATAACATTCAAGACACTACTGCAACTGTAAAGAAAATATTTTTCAATGACATATAACCACAGCAATCTAGAAGTTTGTGTCCTACTGTTTTCCTTCTCTCTCTCACACACACACACACCAGATTATTTATAATGACATATAGTAATTTATATTTTAACTGTATAAAATACCTGATCACAGAGGGACTGCAAAATGGATGTTACATATTCAGCACATTGCTGGTGAATAACATTGTCCCCAGTAGATCTCATTAAAGCCAACAGCTCCTGGAACACTTCTGCATACTTCTCATCACCTTTAATAGTTCCATTAACCAGATGCAAAATAGCTAATTTACAAGCTTTGTGTGAAGCCAGGGCATCAAGTAAAGCAAGTAATCGGGTAGTCTGGCCAGTGTACTGTTTCTCTTTATCTTCTGTACTGCTGAAACAATATCAATGCACTTTAAAAACAGTGTTCCTACATATTAGAATGTTATTAAGTAGACTATATTGTACAACCATTTTCATTTTAGTAGATTTAAAAGTTTGTATTTCAAACAAAAACTATAATTTAAATGTTTAAAATTTATGTAATGTATCTTAATTTATATTTCTGGAAAACTACCACAACTACTACATTACATGTATGGTTATATTGCATATGAACTCATTATCATCAATTTAAGAAATTATAGTTCACCTAAGCATATACAGATAGATGTTTTTAAATACTACTAATTTTGTTTCAATTTCTCCCAAACATTTCCTATGAACATAAAATAATGTGAAATTATTTACATTAAAATAATATATTGTTTGCTTGGTTGGCAACACAGGATATTACAGCAGACCTGGATTGAGGACTCAATTCAAGTCTGTAATAGACTAAAAATGTATCCAAAATTCAGTGTCCTTCACCTAAGAAAATTACTGCAGAGAACAGGGATGAATTCAACAGCTATTAAAAAAAAAAAAATCTTTGTGCAGTGGAGAACAAAGATACCTTTGTAGATCTTCTACAACCAGATCCAAAACAGTCCTCATGATAAGAAGAGCAGTTGGTGATGCCAAGTCACACAACTGAACACAGATACGCCTCAGCATATGCTGAATAGGCTGACAAGTTGAACCAGAGAATGATCGAACTATTTCCTGTAGCAATTTGGCCTGAACATGGAGATGCATGCTCCAGAGTTTTCTGGTGTTGAGTGCCACCGATATATCATGTGGTTCAATAACCTGTGGAAAAAGTATAAACAGGCTCTTTAAAAGATTTTTGCTTTACAGGAGAAAATCATTGAGGACCAAATTCTGCCCTCCTCAGATACTTGCCCACAAATCTAGTGACATCAATGAGATTTGCAAACATGTATCTCAGGACAGAATTTAGCCCTAAATTTCAAATGAAACTAATAGTCATCTCAACAGATTAGGTGTTCCTTTGGGGCCTGGTCTAATCTCACACCAGTGTAAACACAATCACAATGAGGCTGTTTATTTTTAGTCTTTTGTTAAATATCAAAAATTGAACATTAGAACTCCCACCTCTTCTGGTACTAATGCACACTGAAAAGTCTAAACATCTCTATGCAGCCATTTCAGCTCCTAGTTTTGGATACAAAAGCTGCAAGGTTAATAATTTAAATAATATAATGGGATACCAGAAAACTAGCTAGTTAAATAGGAGACAAAATCAATGTAATACTGACTTAAACCTCCAGTTTAAGGAGGTTTAAGTCTGATGAACAATTAAATATACCTCAAAACAACTTATTTGATTACAAATCCCTTTTTATAAGTCTCAATCAATTCTTTTATTCACCTTGGTCTTTTCCTCAACAAGAACATGATCTTTAAAGGAAATATAAAAGTTATTTATTAAATTGCTAATTTAATTAAAATCATACCTGAGTTGTTTGCATGGGCAATGGAAGAGGCAGCAATTCTGAAAGCAGTATAAGTCCAGAGAAAAATCCTTCAGGAATTCGCAAAATTGAAGAGAGGACCTCCTTTAACATTAAAGACCAAGTATTATTGGCCAAAGTTTCTTCTGAAATTGTAAGTTTTTCATTAACTCCCTGGGTAAAGGTCAATAAAATATCAATAATGTCATTCTGAATTTTTTGTTCATCACTATCTAAACGGCCTGAGAGGGGGATAGAACACAGAAGCATATGTAAAGAAACAAGTGCTGAAGGAACACGCATGTCTTTAAATTCAAAAGATCCACCTCTCAGGAGCTCAGTTAACATCGTTTTAAGGAGATTAAGTGTACATCGTGCCATGGAAATGGTAGTAACTCTATGAAGTGTGGTTCCCATGTTGACATGGAGCCTCCAAGGCTGAATAAGAATACTGTTCAACTTTTGCAGAACCCGAATGAAGGTGTCCATTCCTTCAGCAGAAAAGAGCTGAATAACTGCAAGGTTCCATTTAAGATCCTTCTGTTGACCTGTAAAGGGGCGGAGGAGGAACGAGGAATTAACTTTCATACATCTCATATCAATTATATTTAAATCAGTCTTTACCAGGTGTGATTAAATCACAAATACTTAGAAGACTGTTTTTTCTGTATCAGTAATATACCTTCAACAGGAGGTGGCGGGCATGCAACATGACAAAGAACACGGAGTGCAGTAAGAAGACCAACTCCTTCCTGGGTCATCAAACTATCAATATTCTATTAAAAAAGAATAAACAACATATGTTACAAGGGACTAATTTTCAACAAAGACATGCTTGATACATTATACTAACCTATTTTACTAGTCTACATCATGTCAGAAAAAGCAGCAAAGAAACCTGTGGCACCTTATAGACTAACAGACGTTTTGGAGCATGAGCTTTCGTGGGTGAATACTCACTTCCTCAGATGCATGTAGTGGAAATTTCCAGGGGCAGGTATATATATATAAGCAAGCAAGCTGGAGATAACGAGGTTAGTTCAATCAGGGAGGATGAGGCCCTGTTCTAGCAGTTGAGGTGTGAAAACCAAAGGAGGAGAAACTGGTTTTGTAGTTGGCAAGCCATTCACAGTCTCTGTTTAAACCTGAGCTGATGGTGTCAAATTTGCAGATGAACTGAAGCTCAGCAGTTTCTCTATCAAGTCTGGTCCTGAAGTTTTTTTGCTGCAGGATGGCCACCTTAAGGTCTGCTATAGTGCGGCCAGGGAGGTTGAAGTGTTCTCCTACAGGTTTTTGTATATTGCCATCCCTAACATCTGATTTGTGTCCATTTATCCTTTTCCGTAGAGACTGTCCAGTTTGGCCGATGAACATAGCAGAGGGGCATTGCTGGCATATGATGGCATATATTACATTGGTGGACGTGCAGGTGAATGAACCGGTGATGGTGTGGCTGATCTGGTTAGGTTCTGTGATGGTGTCGCTGGTGTAGATATGTGGGCAGGTGCCACAGGATTCTTTGCTGCTTTTACAGATCCAGATTAACACGGCTACCCCTCTGATACTTGACATCATGTCAGAAGACTATTTAGGCATCACAATATATACAAAAAAAATTGAAGAGATTTTTTGTTATAAAGACAGAAGAGTCTGAACTAACTGATATGGATCATTAAAAAAAGCTGGATCTTATTGACATTCATTTTTCCAACTCTTCAAAAACCTGGTTCACTCTGTCTACGTTCTACTCATGGGCATGACTGAAATTACCAAGTACTGATGCTCTTCAGTTGCAGAAAAAGCCCTGTCAAAATTTACAAACATACAATATTTTAGGAAAACACTTCAAACTGTCACACTAAATTCCATATGTCATCTTCCATCACAGATAACTGCCAGGTTGTTAGCAACTTTTAAGGCTGCTTCCTCTTACAAAAATCAGCCTACTCCTTCCTTCTATTTCAATGGCATCACAATCTGCTATGGAAGTCACAGACTTTTCAAATGTTGGACTGAGACATCAAGAATGGATGGACAAATTGATTGCATAGGCAAAAGCTTCTAATGTCACATTCTCAAACAAAGTAACATCTGTATCAAAAATTTTACTAACCTGTTTAATATATTCAATGAGATTTGGGATACAATTAATTTCAAATCTAAGATTTTTCAAAGGTTCAAGCCACTTGCAGAGCTCTAAAAAACAAGATAAAATTTTGGTGAACAGAAAAGTCAAACTAGAATTGTATTTGTTTTATAAATCCATGCTTTAAGAATAATTTAATTGATACAGACTATGCTATGCACTTAGATGAAAATTTGATAGGTATCAGCCATAGTACGAATGATAAACAGAAAGGATTTTAATGATCTGCATTAACATAATGAGGAAGAAAAAAAATCACATTAAGGAAGGACATACATCTGATTTGAATGCTGTAGTATTCAGCTCATGCAAGTTTGGTGCTGAAATGATTTTTTGGCATATGACCATCTTATGGATAATCACCTTCTAAATGGAATGAAAGTGAACACCTGGAATACTGCTAGATTGGCAAGGCATTTTCCCTTTCCAGTAATTTTTTGGGGGAAGTCCCTAGTGAAGAGATTTCTTCTAGAAACAATATCAATATGTTATTATCTGTCAGAAACACTCGTCTCTACTTTCATTACTCCTACTTATACACGTAAACAATTTGTAAACATCACCTTGTATGTAAAACTAAAATTATAATTTTTTTTTCTTATTTATTTTAAATTAAATACACACACCTAAAGAAAATCTCTCATGGACTCTAGGGGCCCTAATTCCCTTTAAAAACACAACGCCAAAGCCATTCAGAACCAAAACAGAAGCACATTCCTCTCACGCATAGAGGCACATAAAATAGGTAATTACAAACCAAATCAAAATCTTCTGCTCCTTAAATGCCCAACTGTACCCCATCCCCAGCCACAGGGCATTCTCCAACAAAGTTCCTCAACTCTGGTGTTCACTCCCCTCCTTGGTCCACAACAACCTAGATTTGTCAACCTGCCAGTCTGGGGGTTCACAGGTGGAACACTGGAAGTTGAAGAATGGTTTATGTAGGATTTCATGATGTGACTGGGTAGAGTGGCATCCCTCTTGGGCAAAAGGCTGGTAATTGGAAAAACTGATGAACTGAGTTTTGTATTGAAAATGTTTTGTTTCTAATAGTGCATTTTAATGTTCGGAGGGGCCCAGAGTTCTGGGCTGGTGGGAGAAAAATTTAAAAAACAGCCAAAGTAAGAATCGGCCACTGACTCCCTATTCTTGCTAAATCTTCCCTTCCTAATTATTTCCAACGAAGGGTGCAAATTTCCTGCAATTATCTGATATTCTTGGTAATGAATATTACATAAAATATAAACTTGAAAAAAGTATTCAAGTTGAAGAACTCATATTAGTATAATAGAAAAAATTATACATCTTTTCAATGACTCAGCCTAATCATACACAGCTAAAAAGGGAATTTCATTATACCCATTATCAAAACCAGATGATCATGAAGTACTAATTACCAACATACAAAAAAAATTTCTATACATTCCGAACAATTCACTTGATAATGACACATACTGTACCTTGCAATTTGGTGTTATTTTCATCTGCCTTACAAAGCTTCAATAAAGGCGCTGAGTACTGTTCCAGCATTTGGACATCACTGGAAGACTGAACCACCAGCAAAACAAGTATGCATGCATAATTATAGGCTACCGACTTCTTGGACTTGGAATCACTGAAAGAAGGATATAGGATTTTCCTCTTAAATTCTAGGCTAGCACACTGGATACTTGATAGACTTTTTCACTCCTGAGCCTTTATGAATTTGCCTGCAGAACTCTATCTTCATTACAAGTTCACCTAAAGAATTTTCATACTGTGGAATAAAAATCACTCTCTTTACAGTAGTTTTTGAAAGCTAAAACAATTGACAAGAGCTCAAAATATAATTAATATCTGGTCAGTTTGGGTTTTTTACAGTAATTGCTACTTATATAGTTTAGACATTTCTTATGTTTCCCCTTTTGAAACTTTAGTACTCAAAAAAAGGGAAATGGATAGCATTGGCTATATTCAGGCAAGCAGAGAGTATATTTTCTTACGCTGCTTCACCAGTGCTGTTCAAGAAAGGAATAAATAAATCTGCTCCTCATGTCATAAGTCTCTCCAGAAAAACAGAGTGACAACATTTTCAAGATTTGGGGAAACTTCTAATGTGGAAAAAAAAAATCATCTCTTGTACTGTACAGTCCCCAATCAGGAAAGCCAAGGAAAAGAATGAGTTTCAGCTGGCAAGAAGCATTAGACACAACAAAAAGGAGTTCTTCAAATACGTCCGACAAAAAAGAAAGACCAAGGATGGTGTGGGTCTACTGCTCAATGGAGGAGAACTGGTAACAGAAGATGATAGGTTTTAGAGTAGCAGCCGTGTTAGTCTGTATCCGCAAAAAGAATAAGAGTACTTGTGGCACCTTAGAGTCTAACAGCCAGCAATGCCCCTCTGCCATGTACATTGGCCAAACCGGACAGTCTCTACGCAAAAGAATAAAATGGACACAAATCTGACATCAGGAATAATAACATTCAAAAACCAGTGGGAGAACACTTCAACCTCTCTACCACTCAGTGACAGACTTGAAGGTGGCAATTTTGCAACAAAAAACTTCAAAAACAGACTCCAAAGAGAGACTGCTGAACTCGAATTAATATGCAAATTAGATACAATTAACTTAGGTTTAAACAGAGACTGGGAAAGGTTGGGTCATTACACTAATTGAATCTATTTCCCTATGTTAAGTTCTCCTCACACCTTCTATGGGTCATCTCAATTATCACTTCAAAAGTTTTTTTTCTCCTGCTGATGATAGCTCATCTCAACTGATTAGACTCTTCCTGTTGGTATGCATACTTCCACCTTTTCATGTTCTCTGTATGTATAAATATCTCCTGTCTGTGTGTTCCATTCTATGCATCTGAAGAAGTGAGCTGTAGCTCACAAAAGCTTATGCTGTAACAAATTTGTTAGTCTCTAAGGTGCCACAAGTACTCCTGTTCTTTTTTAGAAAATGATAGGAAAGCAGAGCTCCTCAGTGTCTACTTTGTTTTAGTCTTCTCACAAAAAATAACGTGACTGGACAACTAGTGAAATTATCACAGACAATACGGGGGAAAGGATGCATATTGGGAAAAGTAAAGAACATTTCAGAGATCTTCTGACCAATTTGAATGAATTCAAATCAGTGGGGCCAGAGGCTATTCACCCGAGGGTACTGAAGTAATTAGCTGAAGAAATCTCGGAGCCACTGGCAATAATATTTAAACTCATGGATGTCAGGAGAGGTCCCAGAAGGCTGGAAAAAGGGCTAACGTAGTGCTCATCTTTAAAAAGGAGGGAAAGGAAGAGTCAGGGAACTGCCTGACTTTGATTCCTGGGAAGCTAATAGAGCAACGTTTAAAACATTCAATATGTGAATACCTGGAGAATGAAGGGGTGACCACTAGCAGCCAACATGGATTTACTAAGAACAAATCATGCCAAACCAGCTTGATTTCCTTCTTTGACAAAGTAACTGGTTTAGTGGATAGGAGGAATGTGATGAACCTAATATACCTGGACTTCAGCAAGGCTTTTGACACAGTTCTACATGACATTCTGATAAGTAAAACTGAAGAAATGTGTGATAGGTGGAACTACCATTAAGTGGATACACACAATTGGATAAAAAACAACTGCAAACAAAAATTAACTATTAATGGAATGATGTGGGATTGGGGGGAGGTCTCAAGTAGGGTTCCACGGGGATCTGTTCTGGGTCCAGTCTCATTTAACATATTTATTAATTACCTGAATGCTGGAATAGAGAACGTACTGATCAAATCTGCAGATGACAGAAAGCAATGGGGGTTGCCAACACTTTGGAGTATAGAGATAAAATTCAGAGGGATCTTGATAAATTGGAGAACTGGGCTATAGACAACACAATGAAATTTAACGAAGACAAATGTAATGTGCAACACTAAGGGAAGAACTTTGATAGGATAATGAGCCTTGTGGATAAGGGAGAAGCGGTGGATGTGATATACCTAGACTTTAGTAAGGCATTTGATATGGTCTCGCATGATATTCTTATAGATAAACTAGGAAAGTACAATTTAGATGGGGCTACTATAAAGTGGGTGCATAATTGGTTGGATAACCGTACTCAGAGAGTAGTTATTAATGGCTCCCAATCCTGCTGGAAAGGTATAACAAGTGGGGTTCCGCAGGGGTCTGTTTTGGGACCGGCTCTGTTCAATATCTTCATCAACGATTTAGATGTTGGCATAGAAAGTACGCTTATTAAGTTTGCAGACAATACCAAACTGGGAGGGATTGCAACTGCTTTGGAGGACAGGGTCAAAATTCAAAATGATCTGGACAAATTGGAGAAATGGTCTGAGGTAAACAGGATGAAGTTCAATAAAGATAAATGCAAAGTGCTCCACTTAGGAAGGAACAATCAGTTTCACACATACAGAATGGGAAGAGACTGTCTAGGAAGGAGTATGGCAGAAAGAGATCTAGGGGTCATAGTGGACCACAAGCTTAATATGAGTTAACAGTGTGATACTGTTGCAAAAAAAGCAAACGTGATTCTGGGATGCATTAACAGGTGTGTTGTAAACAAGATACGAGAAGTCATTCTTCCGCTTTACTCTGCGCTGGTTAGGCCTCAACTGGAGTATTGTGTCCAGTTCTAGGCACTACATTTCAAGAAAGATGTGGAGAAATTGGAGAGGGTCCAGAGAAGAGCAACAAGAATGATTAAAGGTCTTGAGAACATGACCTATGAAGGAAGGCTGAAACAATTGGGTTTGTTTAGTTTGGAAAAGAGAAGACTTAGAGGGGACATGATAGCAGTTTTCAGGTATCTAAAGGGTGTCATCAGGAGGAGGGAGAAAACTTGTTCACCTTAGCCTCCAATGATAGAACAAGAAGCAATGGGCTTGAACTGCAGCAAGGGAGATTTAGGTTGGACATTAGGAAAAAGTTCCTAACTGTCAGGGTTGTTAAACACTGGAATAGATTGCCTAGGGAAGTTGTGGAATCTCCATCTCTGGAGATATTTAAGAGAAGGTTAGATAAATGTCTATCGGGGATGGTCTAGACAGTATTTGGTCCTGCCATGAGGGCAGGGGACTGGACTCGATGACCTCTCGAGGTCCCTTCCAGTCCTAGAGTCTATGAGTCTATAAGAACAACCAAATGCACAAATGCAAAACAGGGGATAACTGGCTTGGCAGCAGCACCACTGAGAAGGATCTAGGAGTTGTGGTGGATCACAACCTCAACAGGAGTCAGCGATGCAATACTGTTTCCGAGGGGGTGGAATTTTAGATTGCATTAATGGAGGCATAACATGCAAGTCTTGGGAGTGGATAGTACCACTCTACTCGGCCCTGGATAAGACTCAGCTGGTTACTTTTGGTCACCAATGTATAGAGAGGTTGTACAGAAACTGGAAAGGATCCAGAGATGTGCGACAAAGATGATAAAAGGGATGGAATGCAAGCTACGTAAGGCCCTATCAAATTCATGGTCCATTTTGGTCAATTTCATGGTCATAGGATTTTAAAAATTGTAAATTTCATGATTTCAGAAATCTGGGGGGGTCAGAGATGTTTAGTTTGGAAAAGATTAAGGGGGAACATAAAAACAGTCTTCAAATACTTGAAAGGCTAACATGAAAAAAAAAAAAAGATGGAGAAAAGTTCTTCTCTTGCCACAGAAGGCAGGACAAGAGGCAGTGGGTTCAAACTACAGGATAACAGATTTAGATTAAATCTCTGGGAAAAAATTCCTAACTGCAAGGACAGTAGGAGAAAGAAACAGACTGCTTAGGGAGGTTGTGGAAGCTCCTTCACTGGAGGTTTTCTAAAGAACTGGATAGCCACCTGCCCTGAATGGTTTAGACACACAAATCCTGCATCTTCGCAGAGGGTTAGACTAGATGACCCTAGCTGTCCCTTCTAACCCTACAATTCTATACCTGGTTTCACAGTTCAAACAGTAAGCTTGGATAAAACACTGCTTAATATTTAGAAATTTTTTTAAAAAATTGACCTATAGTGAAACCACTAAACATTTTTCTTGAGGACCTATATAGTTTCCATGCTAACAGATATTTGATTACAAAAGATGTCTGCAATTTCTATGCTGTAATTCTATTCTGAATCAATGGTAATTCTGCAAAATCATCAAAGCGTAAGGTTTTCTTTTGTTGTCTTCTACACTACCTATTTCTTTACAAAAGGGACAGCTAGTATAGGCAAATAAGGAGTAAACACAAATATACAATTACCCTATAGCTTCTTTGGAATAGTATTCCATTAAAGTAATAAGACTTTGGAGGTTCTTCTCAAGGCTGAACACATGAGCTACAGCAGATCTTCCAACAGGGTTAAAAGTAATCAGGTAAAGGTTATGAAATGTTCCCAAGAGGTCTGAATGGTCAGTTTCCTCACTGGCTGTGCACCGCTGAAAATGGCAGAATAATTCTGAAATACACTGCAGTGTCTGTGTTGAATGCAGGAGCCACAAAGCAAATGCATCATCACTGCCACCATCTGATTGGAGACCTTCTTCTTGATCTGGATCAGAAAACTGACACAGCGCCCTAATCAACAGGTTTGTTGCTTCATACTCAGACAGGAAGAAGAGGAGACCTTTTTGTGACTGTCCCAGGAACTTCAACACATCTCTGACAGCCTGAAGCACACCAGGATGAGCACTTGTTATTGGAATGGATAGTAGCAAGGTGATAGATTCCAAGAAATGGTGACTATGAAGGTATCTGCAGAAAGGTAAAATAGAAGTATCTGTAACGTATGATGATCTGGATACATAGAACATTGACAGAAAATAGATCCTCTGTATCTTACCCTATATTTTGGACCAACAGAATTTATTCTTTTGTATATTATGAGAAACCATATATTAACCACACTTCATGATTAAGTAGCAGAATTCTGAGCCTTTTTTCCACAATGTAATTATTGTAACTATGTAATGAGGAGTAAATCCCCATTGAAATAAATAATGTACACAATAAAAATCACACATTGAACACCATCACCAATGAGCAAAAACTTTAATTTTTGGAATAGTCTAAATTTTTAGGACTTGAATCATCAACCTTAACTTTTTAATACTGCTAGTTCTTGAACTTAATTTCTCTTTAAAAAAAAAAAAAAAAAGAACACAACTTCTTTAGGATTCTTTCTCGGGGGTGGGGGGGAGTTGTACATAGAGATGGGCTTTAAAAGGCATCTTTTGCAATATACAGACACTCTGCCCATTCAGTCCTTGGTCACTTTGCTGCAGCTGCCAAAGATGACAGTGAAGGATTTTGTGATACAGATGCTTGTCCACAGCAGGAACTAGTCTCAGACTATCAAGTGCAAGCTCTTCTGGGGAAGGGATTGTCTTTTTGTTAAATGTCTGTACAGTACCTTGCACAGTGGACCCTGATCCACAAATGGGGCTCGTAGGTGCTACCATAATACGACTAAAAAATAGTAAGACGGTAACAACTTCAGGTTAGCATTAACATAGGCTGAACTAGAAACAACAACATAATTGCAATCCCATAAACCATCCAGTCCTCCCAAAAGCTTATTAAAGCAATATGTAAGCCTCCACTAAAGGTATATTAGCAAAGTGAAAAATCTAGCGTAATGTTAGTCATTGCTTTACTCAATTGCGTATGTAGTCCACAAAACATGCATAGGTACCAAACTGAAAAAAGAACCCAGTTCTGGTACCCAAAGCTGGTATAGAAAGTGAACCACAACTGTCTTACCTGAAAAGGACTGGATATGGATCATCCCTTTCTGGGGGTCCTGTAATGCGCGCCATTGTTGGAAAAGATTTTACTGGTGGCTGAATCATTGTATGTGGTGCAGTCTCCATCAAATGAAAGAGTTCATCTAAGAGGCTAATAAGTTTTTCTACTTCTCCTTCACTGATATTAGAAGATTCCAAAAGATGATCCATATCCATAGGTGCCTCCACATCATTTTCATATTCTGGGTTGGTTCTCTCAAGTCCAAGGTCTGGTTCCTGCTCAGACTCCATATGATTAGGAAGGGGAGGAGTATTCTCCGCTAAGTGGTCACCAAGCTTTTTAATGTCCGACAGAATCTCATAGAAATGGCATTTCTGCAGAATTGCAGAACCTGCAGTGACTACTCTCACAGTCTGATCTAATAGTATGAGCTCCAAGAGTTTCTGATAACCACTTTTTTCATGTACCTCTAACCCACCTCTTAAAAACATTTCCATTCCCTCAGTCATGCTGATAACACTATCTAAAGCTTTAAAAGCATTAAGTTTAAGGGAAGATGAAACATGATCTGCAAATAACAATTCAAATAATGCATTAATAACTCCTGAATGCAAGAGTCCCATGATTCCCTGAGTCCCACATTCTGCTAGCGATGACACCAATTTTGTTCCAGCTTTAAGCTGTCGGACATTCAAAGCAATAGGCTGCCTGAGAGCTACCTGTAAGTTTAAAGCCTGCATTGTCCAATCTACTAACTGGGTAATATAGTCCTGTGTTGTGTTCTTCACTTGCAGGAAGCTTAGTCCTTTTGTTATTAAATTTGGAATTTCTTCTAAAGCTGTGACCCACTTTGCACCCCTTTCTTCCTGATATAATTCCAGGAGTTCAATTAGCTTAACTGAGGCTTCCACTGCCCCTGAATTTTCCTTGTCTGGATCTTGATCCTTTATCTTACCAACTTCAACCTCAAATATGGTCTTGTAAGGACAATTAAAGTACAAAAGAGGTCCAAGCTCTCTTTCATAAGGCTCATATGTCACAGGTGGCACTGAGGCTAGATCCTCAGGAGTATATTCAATATCAAAGCTTGGATACTTAAATGTTTCACGTTCCAGATCAGCAATTCCATCTTCATCACTTGAAATCTGCTCATAGCCATCATCACCTGCAAAAGAGTTTTAAGTTAGTTTAATAAATAAATCAGTTACATCAAGCCCAGTTTATGAACTTCAGAGAACTACTCAAAGTACATCACTACCCTGATATAACACGGTCATTGGGACCCAAAATCTCTACTGCGTTATAAGTGAAACACCGTTATACCGGGGTAGCAGTGGCAGGGCTGCAGTGGTGATTTAAAGAGCCCGGGGCTCCGGCCGCAGGAAGCCCCAGGCCCTTTAAATCATCGGTGGAGTCCTGCTGCCGCAGCCCCAGGGTAGCAGCAGCAGGGCTCCAGCAGTGATTTAAAAGGTCTGGGGCTCCCTGCAGCAGCCCTGGGCCCTTTAAATAGCCGGTGAGTCCTGCTGCCGCAGACCCAGGTTAGCAGCGGCAGGGCTCCACCGGTGACTTAAAGGGCCCAGGGCTCCCTGCAGCAGCCGGAGCCCTGGACTATTTAAAGCACTGCCCGAGCCCACTGCCACAGCCCCAGGGTTACAAAAGTAATGTACAAATTTCTACTTGGAAAATCTAAAATAGCCAAAACACTGAAAGATTTCTTTCTACTACTATACTTGGAAGTCAAAATTAGTAGACTACTCTTTCTCACAGCATGGCTGCAGCACATCCATGAAGAAGGAAGCAAAGAGCCTGTTTACTAGAGTGAGAAATCCAATCATAAAATGATAGTTCTAGACAACATTATGTAACAGCAGCAGCATATATCATAATTACTCTTTTAAACATCTCTGATTATGAAAGGCTGACAATAAGCTGAACAGCTGCTAAAAATCTCTCCCTGATAATTTTATTCAGGCTTAAAAAATCTTTCCATAAATCTAGTTATCTCGTCCTTCTTAATGTTCACTGCTTGGCTGCTCTTCTCTGCTTGAGTCTCTATGAGCCAACAGAACTCCTCTGTATTCTTTGAAATGCTGACATTCTGCTAGAATGTTGGCACATTGGTACAAACCATAGCAGGTCCATGGAGCAGCAATGGAAGGGTGTCTTGCTCCACACACGTGGCAAGTTAGGCATGGTGAAGTGGTTAAACAATTTTCAAGGCTGAGAAGCATGGATTATTTTGGGTCAGATAGGTATATATTAATTGGTCACTTTCCTGAGAACACAAGGGGCTTCTTGGGCATTGGTGAATATCAACTTTCCCTTTTCCTTTCCATATATTTTCACATATCCTTGAAAATTCAGTCTAATTCCTTTCCAAAGTATTCAGTCCTCCATCATGTAATTGTAAAAGTTTGTTACTGTGGTATCAGTCATGGGCAGTGGAGTTTGGGCAGGTTTTGTCTGTTTTTCAGGGAATATTGGGCGGGTTATATTTTAAGAAAATAAAGATTATTGAGTTGTCCTAGCACAGGGTTTAATACCAGCTATTTTGAAACTTACTTGTTCATTCAATTAATTTGGTTATTTATCAAGTCAAAGGTGCAAGATAGTGTAGGTAAAGCACACATGCACCTTCACAGTTACTGAGACAGAAGAATCGGATTTTTTATTAATAAATGGTAATTTACATTTATAGGGCCTTCCTTCCACATTCTTTACAAATTGAGAAAAAGACAAGCTAAGTGACTTGCCCAAATGTCACACAATCAAAGCAGTGATAGAGCTAGGATAAGAATCAGATCTACTCACACCGAGTCATCTGCTTTAATCTTTTGACTCCACTCCCTCAAAAAATTCTATTATCTCAGTCATTTCTATTTGTGTATAATACTCACCTTCACCCTCCTCCTCCTCCTCCTCACCTTCCTCTTCTTCCTCTTCCTCATCTTCCTCCTCCTCCTCCTCGTCTTCCTCCTCAGGAATACTCTCTACTGTATGGCCATCCTCCTCGTCCTCTTCCTCATCTTCCTCAACATCCACATCTTCCTCCTCATCCTCCCCTTCTTCTGGCTGCTCCTCCTCTACCTCCCCTTCATCAGAGTACTGGCCTTCTTGGTGAACGGATGTTCGATCAGGAGAAATTGGCTCAAAGTAGTCCTCCCTGTGATCAACATCATCTTCCTTTTCCCCAGCCACTGAAAAAGTAAGGGATAAATCTCATTATTACTAAACCCAGTAGTTAATGTTTACAGGTTTTGTGGTGTGAAGAGTGAAATTAAAAAAAAAATTCAAAAAGCATTCAAAGGCTTTTACTTAACATTCACTACAATTATTTATCTTATTACAATTGTATTTACATAAACAGTTCTATGTACTTTTAATCCATAGTAAAAAAATGCATAGACGACTACTGTACTTTGATTCTATAGTCCTTATGCAGGAAAAAAATTCACTGAAGTCCACGGAAATTTTGCATGGGATATACAGTGCAGGATCAGGCACTACACAGATCTATATTTAATGTTTCAAATGTTTACACTGAATATAGTTATTGAAAATGGTACATCAAAACAAGGGGTTCTCTTACCAATCCTACACCTGCATTGCTTTTCCTAAAGAGCATAGAATCATAGAATATCAGAGTTGGACGGGACCTCAGGAGGTCATCTAGTCCAACCCCCTGCTCAAATCAGGACCAATCCCCAGGCAGATTTTTGCCCCAGATCCCTAAATTGCCCCCTCAAGGACTGAACTCACAACCCTGGGTTTAGCAGGCCAATGTTCAAACCACTGAGCTATCTCTTCCCCTCCTCAATGAATCTGTCAACATCAATGAGAGCAGAAAGCTCACCTACCACTAAGTAACATGGTAGGCCTTTTTCCCTTCATTATCCACTGCTGTGCAGTAGACAGAGAATAAGAAACTATATTAGCTATACCTGTCACAGGCATGGGCTCATCTTCATCATCATCAGGAGGTGGAGGGCCTGGAGGAGTCCTTGGTCCCCTGGGCTGTGGTCTTGGAGGGCTCCCATTGAACTGATCTTCTTTCTCCCCATCAACTATATTTTTGTTTTTCGAAAAACAAAAAAAATTATTTTAGGGGAGGAGGATAGAAAATGTAGCACATTTTAGATGCCAACCTTGATTAGGAAGCACCACTCATGTACCGTATGTACCTTCATCATGCAACATCTAGGGGGAAATGTTCCCTGGAAGGTGCTCTCATGCTGAAACTACTCTTGCTGAAGCACCCATAAAGATTTAAAGCCATTGGGTGAATTAAAAGCTAACAGAAGCCTCTGCTTATGAACAACACTGAGTTCAAGATTCATTTTAGAGTTTTTTTTAAATCATAAGTTGCAGTGAAGAGTTGTATTTACTTAGCCACTTGATTATTTGCTTTCAATGTGTCTAGTAATACTATAAATCTGCCATGACTAGTTAAAATTATTTAAAATCAAATTTTAATCTGAAGCTGAAAGTTTATAGTTCAATAGTTACATTTCTACAGTAAAATGATTAAAGATCTGAACAATGCAGTTCTCTCCCTAATTCTGAAACTATTACTGAGGCAGAAATGGCAACCTGTTCGTGACTGCTGCACAGGGCCACTCTACTTCTGGTATGATCACAATCGCTTTTTAGCAACCTGAGAGTCACAAACAAAGGGCTAAGTAAAAGGCTTTCTTTCATGTCCTTTAACTACTGCTTTGTTCATTAACTCTCAGTTTTAGAAGCACTGATTTTAGTCACCAACACTTTTTACTTAAAGTTTAGCTCATGGAAAACACAAACTAATTTACATCTTCAGCTGCACAAGTACCTTGTGTTAATCAAAGTCACTTGCTCTCACTAAAAGCATTAGAAAAAGAAGAGGAACTTATTAAGAAATATTCTATCTAAAACCTGCAAAGAGATAACATAGAAAGAGACAAAAATTTACAGCTGGATAATTAAGTCCAGAATATGGACTCAGAATATGAAGATTATCCTTTAGCCGCTGGGATAATTACTTTTAATGAAAAAACTTTTGCTGTCCTACTTCAGATGATTCTGACACACTTACCATGTTTTGGGTTTCTTTTCAAACCTGGTTGTTGCTGGGGAGGAGGAGGTGGTGGTGGAGGGGGTGGAGGAGAATCTCTGTCATGACTTATTACCCTATCAACTGATCCATATATTGCTAATGTCAGACAGTTGTACCAGCCTCTTAGGACCAATCCATCCGTGTTGACCTAGTTTGTAAAAGAAAAAGCATCTTTAAAAAACTCAAAGTGAATCTGAGGCTCTTTACTTAATTTTAAATTATTAGTTCTGTATTGGTATATGCTTAAAATACACACAAGAAAAACTGCAGATTAATATATTTTATATCTCTTCAAGGTTTTGAAAAATTAACATATTGGTTATACCATATGAATAATTTTACAACAAAAAGAATTCATTATAACACACTGTCAAAGCCACTAAATCCAGTATATTAAAATATTCACTGGGGCGGATGGCACTGGAATGCATCAGACAAACCTAACGGATATGCTCAGATGTGGGCTACAATCAACAACAACAATTCTGGTTTGTAACTGTCAAAAAATTATTAAATGACTTAAATAAGAGCTTTATGTAGCTCAAAAGCTTCTCTCTTGCACCAACAAAAGTTGGTCCAATAAAAGATGTTACTTCACCCACCTTGTTTCTTTAACAAATCAGTACTGATATGCCTCTGCATTAGTAATAAGTAATCTGAAAGGAAAAAGGCTAAACCCTCTTTATTCTTCACATAGTAGTATAGTCGTGATGTTTGATTTTAGTGTTTTCCATATATGCAGACTGAGACCCGTGACTAGACCCAGACATGAAGTGGTTTGGCTCTCTCAAAATGAAGCAACCCTGATCTCAAACCCTTTCCATTTCATCAATCAAGTCAAATTCTGAGGTGAACATCCACCAAGATGGCTGCGATCACCCAGTTCATTGTTATTAGTGAACTAAATAGAAACTGTTGAGTGATCAACACTTTTGAAAATCAAGCCACTTACTTGGAACATAACTTTAGGTCACTTTTTAAAATCATGGCTCTAGTGCAGGGGTAGGCAACCTACAGCACAGGTGCTGAAGGCAGCACGCGAGTTGGTTTTCAGTGGCACTCACACTGCCCAGGTGCTGGCCACTGGTCCGGGAGGCTCTGCATTTTAATTTAATTTATAAATGAAGCTTCTTAAACATTTTAAAAACCTTATTTACTTTACATACAACAATAGTTTAGTTATATATTACAGGCTTATCAAAAGAGACCTTCTAAAAACGTTAAAATGTATTACTGGCACACGAAACCTTAAATTAGAGTGAATAAATGAAGACTTGGCACACCACTTCTGAAAGGTTGCCGACCCCTGTCCTAGTGTATCATACGATTGAACTGTATGGACTAGCTTAGAATATGAGCTCTCCAGAATAGGGTCTTCCCCTACAACTGCTTGCACAGCGCTAAGCACACTAAATAGCAGCATCATAGTATTCAAATAATAGCCACACAGGAAGAAGAAAAACATTGAAATTATAGCATAAATAGGTACAGTTATTACCTTTGCATTGGGTCTAAAGATAATTGAAGAGTTCTCATCATAGTCAAGGCTGTTAAACAAAACACAAACTTATTTCTCAATGTTTAACATAAAGTATGGACATTTCTGTACATGACCCTTTAATATCACCTTATTTTCACCTTAAGTGAAAGAAAGAACGAGACTTCAAGCCAGTATCAAAACACTATACAATATCTAGGTTCATCAACTTAGGAATGTAAAAAGCTCAAAGAACTTTCAATATACATTGACATTTAAGGGAGACTGTCAGTTAAATAGTCACGGTTGGGAACTTCTACCCAGACCCTTTAAGCATAGATCTCTCTCCACTAACACAATGAATGAAGAGGGGGGCAACTAGGGTTCATGCGAGGAAAAGAGTAGAAAGAAGCAAATATGGAAGCATAGATGGGCAGGCCTGGATGTACATGCATCCTCTCGTCTCAAAGATTTTCAAGAACAGATAAATTCTAAAGCTGTACTATCTTTTCTGCTGAGCCATCTCCCCTCACAGAAATCTTAAACAGATCCACAAACAGGGTAGGGTCATGGTGGAGGGAACAGAAACATGCTTGCAAACAAAAAATTGTGAACTTTTGTTGTTAATGGTGTTTACAAGTAAGGGTCCAATCCTAGAAACACTTTTTACTAACCATAACACTTATTAGCTTCGGTAGTACCATTACAGAGACCAGGGCTACTCAATGAATTAAGTATTATGTCCACTAATCACTATCAGACCCTAAATCTTTATTTTAAAAAATAAGAAACTCCTCTGGAGATTTAACAATATTGTGTTGAATTTCTCATTTCTAAACACCAGTAAATGCAGCACATTCTTCTACAGAAAAACATTCAGTGCTATGCAAAAAACTCATGAATGTATGAAGTACACGAATTCGCAAATTCTTACCTTCCCAGCCTGTCAAAAACAGGAGCACTTGGCTTGCTGACATTGTTGAAAAACAGATCTAACTGAAATGTATGTGGGGATGTCTCTCTGGTGATAGAACAAAGGTAAAAATTAATCCTGTCAGGCTTCACTTAACCAAAACAAATAAGACCTGAAATCTCTAACATGTTATTGTTTAAAACCTGAAAGAAAACATTAAATATATATACTGCATATTCAGTGAATGCATAAGCACAGGCTACCTTCCTATATTGCAGTTTTTAACTCTGATTCCCACGTCTCAAACAAAATGCAAGGAATGGGCATCTGAATATTTTAAGACTTACCCATAAGCTCTATTGTCAGGCAAACTTGTGTGAGCTCTTACTCCTGGAGGAATGACACGTACTTCATTTATATAAACAACACATGGAAAACGAACTACATCTATATTGGTACTTTGCTAAAAACAAAGAGCAAACAAAAGTCATTAAGCTTGAAAAATACTATCTTGTTTTTACTTTACATGACAACTTATTTATGGACCCTCTATTTAAAAAAGCACAAACTTAAAAAGGACAATCCTGACAATTTCTTTAACTTCTTATTGTGACAATACCTAAGATTAATGTAATTGAAAGGGTTGAGAAAATCTTTTTTTTTTTCCAGTTTGTACATTTGAAAGCTTGCGTATAGAAAGTTTCATTGTTTCCCCTACAGAAATATTTCCCTTTTTATTTGTGAGGACCTTTCAAACAGCAACAAGAGGGAGATACATTTCGAAAATTATAGTAAAGACAAAAATTGACAGAGGAACTGAAGCTACTTTCAAAATTCACTAATTTTCAAGTAGACAGTGCCACTTTAAACACTGCCAAGTTTATGCTTGTAGAAGAAATAAAATATGTTCTTATTTTAGATATCAGAAGGTTATTTTATTTTTTTAAGAGCAGCTAACACTGTTGGAGATATTAAAGACTACAGCCAGAATTTTCTGAGAGCTATGCAAAGATACTACTTGGTGCTGACTTTTCTACCTCTGCAGCAGCATATGAAAACTTTCAGATGCTTTAGACATTTCTGCTGACATCATATAAATCAGGGATGACAGAGACTTTTCAGGACATTCAAACACCAGGACTTAGATATGTTTGCACAAAGAAAGATACAAACAAAAACTGAGATGTGATGGCTTCCAATGTATTAGAAACTGAAAAATAATCAGAGTTTATCAAAGTAAAAGACACTGCCTCAGCAAACACTGATCATTGAAAGTCTCCTTTCACTAAACTGTATATATCCTCATGAGACACATTTATAAAATAGGAAAATATATATTTATCCGTAAATATCAGACAATGTGCAAGGAATTAAATTGTCTCTCTTACACATGAGCAGTTACTTTCCCTGAAGCTCATGATCACATTTCTAATTAGAACAGCTTAATACTATATATCCACTAGCCGGCCTATAAATTAACTACCTATCAACACATTCTAAAAAGTGGAACTGTAGTTAAAAAAATTTTAAGACAACAGGAACAAAGGGAAACTAGATAGCTCATGAGACTGCTTATGGGATACAAAATCATTCACTATTACGTCATCTGTTCAAATCAAACTCTGGTCATTAGTATCTGCTGACTTTCCAGCAATCGATGTGAAATGAATTCATAGCTTCATTCCAGTTTCTAGAGAACAACCATTCTGCACAAAGCCACTACTATAATTGAATTCCTTGTAGGAAGTCTTATCAGAAAAGCCAAGGATTAAATGATTATGAACATTTAACTAAACATCTTACTACTAGTGCCCTATCTAAACTGCAGACATTACTGTATTTGGAAACTGTTTATAAAAGATTTTCAGCTAAACACAACTGTGTCATCAATGGGGAAGGGGCAGCTCACATTGTTAAAATGTTTTTTTAAGAACTATTTTAGATACAAGAATGATTTTTATGAGTTGTTTTAACAAAGTCCACACTAACATACAAATGTGCAATAAGAAGACAGCGCAAAGTGCAAGGTCACACACTTAGGGACAAACAATAAGAATTTTTGCTATAAGCTGAAGATGCGACAGAGGAGAAGGATCTGGGTATATTGGTAAATCTCAGGATGATTATGAGCTACCAACATGATATAGCAGTGAAAAAGGCTAGGGCAGTCCAAGGATGAATCAAGAAAGGTATTTCCAGTAAAGATAGGGAAGTGTTGTTACCATAATACAAGGCACTGGCGAGACCTAATCTGGAACAGTGTGTGCATTTCTGGTTTCCCACATTTAAGAAGATGAATTCAAACTGAAACAGATGCAGAGAAGGGCTACTAAGATGATCAGAGGAACGCAGAATCTACTTTGCAAGAGGAGACTTAAGAAGTTTGGCTTGTTTAGCATGACAAAACGAAGGCTGAAGGGTGATAGGACTGCATTCTATAAATACATCAGAGGGATAAACTGCAGGGAAGGAAAGGCATTAATTAACTTAATGGCCAATGTTGGAACAAGAACAAATGGACATAAACTGGAAATCAATAAGCTTTAGGCCTGAAATTAGGTGAATGTTTCTAATCATCAGAGGAGTGATGTTCTGGAACAGCCTTCCAAAGGGAGTAGTGGGGGCAAAAAACCTAACTTGTTTTAAGACTGAGCTTGATAAATTTATGGAGGACATGGTTTGATGAGATTGCCTACAATAGCATATGGGCCAATCAAGACTGCTATTAGCAAATATCTCCAACAGCCAGAGGTGGGACACTAGATGAGATGTGTTCTGAATTACAACAGAGAATTCTTCCCAGGTGTCCGGCTGGCGTGTCTTGTCCACATATTCATGGTCTAACTCAGGGGTCGACAACCTTTCAGAAGTGGTGTGCCGAGTCTTCATTTATTCATTTTAATTTAAGGTTTCATGTGCCGGTAATACATTTTAATGTTTTTTAGAAGGTCTCTCTCTATAAGTCTATATATTATATAACTAAACTATTGTAGTACTGTAAAATAAACAACGTTTTCAAAATGTTTAAGCAGCTGCATTTAAAATTAAAATGTTGATCTTACGCCGCCAGCCCACTGCTGGTCTGGGGTTCTGTTCACCTAGGCCGGCAGCGGGCTGAGCGAGGCCTGCGGCCGGGACCCCGGCTAGCAAGAGTCCAGCAGCCAGAACCCCAGACCAGCAGCAGACTGTGCGGGGCCGGCTGCTGGGACCCCAGACTAGCAGTGCGCTGAGCAGTTCAGCCCACTCCTGCTCAAGGGTTCCATCCGCTGGCTCCTGCCAGCCGAGACCCCAGCTTCCGGACCCGCTCAGCCCGCTGCCGGTCTAGGGTTCTGTTCACCTAGGCTGGCAGTGGGCTGAGTGGGGCCTGTGGCCAGGACCCAGCTGGGAAGGGTCTGGCAGCCAGAACCCCAGACTGGAAGCAGGCTATGCGGGGCCAGCAGCTGGGACCCCAGACCAGCAGTGGGCTGAGCGGCTCAGCCCACTCCCACTCAAGGGTTCCATCCGCCGGCTCCTGACAGCCGGGATCCCGGCTTCCGGACCCGCTCAGCCTGCTGCCGGTCTGGGGTCCCGACCCTGCCCACATAGAGTGGGTACCTACCTTCTCCCTGGTTCTGGCCCATTCTCTTCCTCTCTCTGCACTAAGCTGAGGGTGGGAGTGTACTGAGCACAGGGCTTTGGGTGAAAGGTCTGGCCAGGAGCTAGAATGAGGGAGGGGGCTCAGGGTTGGGGCAGGAGGTTTGGGTGTGGGGCACTTACCTGGGCAGTTCCTATTTGGTGCGAGAGGTGCAGGTGGGAATGTGGGGGTGGAGGGTGCAGGAGCTCCCATTTGGTGCTCAGGGTGGGGGTGGGAATGTGGAGGGTGCAAGAGTCAGGATGTAGGGAGTGCATGAGGTGTGGGGGGACACAAGAGTCAGGGTAGAGGGCTTGTGAGGGGGTGTAGGTGTCAGGGCAGGGGGTGGGTGAGCTGGGTATGTGGGGTGGCAGAGTCAGGGCTGGGGTCGTGGGGGAGGTGTGAAGGAGTCAAGCAGAGGACTGGGTGTGTATGAAGGGAGTACAGGGCTCAGTGCAGGGGCGTAGGGGGTGTGCGGGGCACAGGGCTCAGGACAGAGGGCTGGGTGTGGGGGGGGTCAGGGCAGAGGGCTGGGAGATGTAGGGGGGTCAGGGCAGAGGGCTGGGTGTGTGAGGGAGGAGTCAGGGCTCAGGGCAGAGGGCTGGGAGGTGTGTGCAGGGGGGTCAGGGCAGGGGGTTGGAGGGGATATGCCCCTATTCCACTCCCACCTTCCCCAAGGCCCTGCCCCCCCTTCTTCTCTGTGAGCATGCCGACTCTGCTCCTTCCCAACCCCATCCCAGCACAAGGGCCATCAGCTGATCAACGGAGAGGCGGGGGAGCCAGCGGGACCAAGCTTCTTCCCCCTGCCCCCGCGGAGGGGGGGGGGGGGAGCAGAGGGCGCAGAAGAGCCGGCTGGGCTGGATTTTTAATGGCATGCTGCAATCCCAGGACGCAGCAGCATGCCATTAAAATCGGCTCGCATGCTGTCTTTGGCACGTGTGCCATAGGTTGCCGACCCCTAGTCTAACTGATCACCATATTTGGGTCAGGAAGGAATTTTCTCCCAGATCAGACTGGCAGGTGCTCTGGGGGTTTCTTACCTTCTTCTGCAGCCTGGGACATGGGTTACTTGCTGGTTTGAACTAAAGTAAATGGTGAATTTAGTGTCACTTGAAGTCTTAAATCAAGGTTTGAGGACTTCCATAACTCAGCAAGAGGTTTTGGGCCTACTACAGGAGAGGGTGGCTGAGGTTCCGTGGCTTGCAAAGTGCAGGAAGTCAGACTAGATGTTCATGATGGTCCCTTCTAGCTTAAAGTCTACGGGTCTATGAACACCATTAAGACAACGGAGTGGGATGTTGCTCTTAGTGCTCACAATTTACGAAGAAGAGTAGATCACAAAAGTTGTTTGCTTTACAGATTTTTCCTTTGTTTTACAAATATATATATGACACAGACATCTTTCATCTGGTCCTTTCATTTCTGCTAATACTGTGGAGACATCCCTCATTCAGATTCCAAGCCAGCAAAGCACTTAAGCCCATGCATAACATTAATCATATGCTTACTCCTACTGAAGTCAACAAAAGTGCTCCCATGCTTAAAGTTACACATATGAGCAATTAAAAACACAGGATGAGATTCTGTGCCGCACTTCTAAGAGGCGCAGTACAGAATTTGCCACCATGCAAGGGGAAAGGGTAGATGGTTTTAAGCCTCCTTTGGACCTTCCCCATCCTAGGCTATTTTGGGGAGCTAGAAAAAGCTCCAGCATAACTCAGATAGGCCTGTTAGGCCTGTCTAAGGATATGTCAACACCACAAACGAAAGTGTAATTGTACTGCAGGAAGGCATACCCACATTAGTTTTAATCTGGCCAGGGCGGGTAACAAGAGTAGTAGTGAAGTCAGGGTGGCACTGGCTTCAGCACAGGCTAGCTGCCCCAATGCAAGCCTGCTGAGGACTCTAGTGCAGGACTCTAGTTTCTAGGCTGCACTACGGTCCATCTTATTAGACAAAATGTGGTGGGTGGCATATCCATGCTACTTGATCTCCACCTAGATCAGACTTGATCTCCACCTAGTTCAGGATTTTGTCTGACAGTGGCCAGTCCCAGACGCTTTAGAGGAAGGTGCAAGAAACCATAGCAGGTAGATGTGGGATAATCTGCCCCCATATTAGGTCTCCTCCTGATCTCTTATAATTACAGATTGGCTTAATCCCTAAAACAAGTTTTAATATCACTTCCAAAAACTATTAATTAAGAATGTAAAAATGGCCATACCGGATCAGATTAATGGTTCATCTAGCGCAGCATCCTGTCTTTCGACAGCAGACTGTGCCAGATGCCTCGGGGAGAAATGAACACAACAGGGCATTTTATTCAGCGATCCATCCCGTCATCCAGTCCCAGCTTCTGGCAATCAGAGGTTTAGGGACACAGAGCATGATGCTGTTTCCCTGGCTAATAGCCATTGATGGACTTATCCCCCATGAACTTATTTAATTTGTTTTTCAAACCATTTATACTTTTGGCCTTCAACGCGTCCCCTGGAAATGAGTTCCACATGTTGATTGGGCACTGTGTGAGAAAGTATATCTTTATGTTTGTTTTAAACCTGCTGCCCACTGATTTTGTTGGGTAACACATGAACCAGGGGTCACATGAAGGGGTAAACAGCACTTCCTTATTCACTTTCTCCACATCATTCATGATTTTATAAACTTCTATCATATCTCCCCTTAGTCATCCCAGTCTTTTTAATTCTCCTCATATGGAAGCTGTTCCATACCCTTAATCATTTTTGTTGCCCTTCTCTGTACTTTTTCCAATTCTAATATATTTTTAAATGGGCCAACAAGAACTGCAAGCAGTATTCAACAGTATTCAACATGTCAGCATACCACTCCAAGTGTGACTCCAAGATATGTTTGAGTGGTACAGCTAATTTAGATCCTATCATTTTGTACAGACATTTAGAACTATGTTTTTCAGTGTGCATTACTTCGCATTTATCAACACTGAATTTCATCTAGACATAAGACCAGCCATACTGGGTCAGACCAAAGGTCCATCTAGCCCTGTATCCTGTCTCCCGGCAGTGGTCAATGCCAGGTGCTTCAAAGGGAATGAACAAGTAATCATCAAGTGATTCATCCCATCACTCATTCCCAGCTTCTGGCAAACAGAGCCTTGGGACACCATCCCTGCCACTTTGTTGCCCAGTCACCTAGTTTCGTGAGATCCACTCATAACTCTTCACAGTCTGCATTGGACTTATCCATCCTAAGTAATTTTGTATCATCTGCAAACTCACCACCTCACTGTTTATTCCTTTTGCCAAATCATTTATGAATATATTAAACAGCACTGGTCCCATTATAGATCCTTGGGGAACTCTGCTATTTACCCCTTTCCACCGTGAAAACACCAAACACTTTTATTTTAAGACTGAGATGACAGCCATACAAATGTCCAATCTCTTTTGAATTTAGTTAAATTCTCGGCCTCAACGACTTCCTGCAGATCCATTTCTGACAATTTAACTTTTAACATCATGCTTGCTTAAAGATACATCTCTCTCACACAAAGTGTCACATTAGGTGACACAATCACTGACAAATTTCTCTGCTGCAACAAAAGTATCTTTGCAACACTGGGCTTCTGTGGCAACAACAAGGAAGGTTACCCTGGGAGCTTGGTACATCCACACTACACCTACTGTGCAATGGGACACAAAGAACATATGACCGTAAATGAATATTTCCCATCTCCTCATTAACTGCTGCAAGGGAGAAATGCACCATAGGCTCCAGAAAAGCACTCTTATTCCTGACTTCTCCCCTCACCCTCACTCACATAACCTTATCAAATTGTCCCTTTTATAATTTCTCTCCCATTTCCCCCTTTCTCCATCGCCCACCCCTTTAACTTCCTCCAATTCCTATTTTCTTACTCTGCTACCTCCTCATTAACACTCACGCCATTTCTACGCTGCCAGTCACCTGCACAAGCCATGCTAAAGTTGAGGGGGCAGCGAATATCCACCTGTTGTAGCTACAATGCATCAAGCATCTGACCAGGCCAGGGCTTCACCGTGTGATACGAGGGCACTGGGAGTGCCTCCTCTGCATGCTTATGCCATTGTGGCCCCCCCCTACCCGGATCTGGAACAGGCAGCGTCACCCTCCCAGTCCTTGTCCCTGCCCTTCTAGAGCCCACCCCGAGGCTCGCCCCTGCCTGCGCTCTCCCACGAATCCTAGCCCCAGCCAGAGTCCCCGCGCTCTTGAGCGGACCGGCCCAGAGGAGAGGGGAGGATCTCTCTGCCTCCCTCTCTCTTTCTTTGAGGGCAGCTGTACCTCCGCGCTCTGGTGCTTGAAAGTGTCTAAAAACAGCAGCTCCGTTGCAGTGTCAGCCGCCATCTTTGCTCAGTAGCAGCGGAAGCACTTCCGGGTGAAAACAAGCGCTTCCAGGGTCGCTCGCGGTGCCTGCGCCCTCCAGCCCCTCCCTGAGGGTCTCCCTGGAGCGCGCATGCGCACGCTGCTGCGGTTGGGGCCGAGTGAGTGTGAGGAGAAGGGAGCGTGGCGGAAGGAAGAAGCGGCGGAACGCTCGTTGGGGGAGAGGCGGCGTGTAGTGTCGGCGAGGGCTCGCGCGCGGCAGCAGGTGGTGCGGCAGAGCAACGCATAGTGCGGCGAGCCCCGCCTCCCTCCCCGCGGCTCGCGCTGCGAGCTCTGCCGGCGCAAAGTGACCTGTAGTGGCGGGAGAAATGTGCTGGTTGCATTTGTGGGACTCCACCGGCTGTGTGCACTGAGCCCCGTAGTGCAGGCGGGGGCCCATCAGCTGTGTTTGTATTGCGCTCAGCGCCATAGAATTTCATAGGAGGGTTTATTTAAGGCGAGGGAGAACATTGAACTGGAGCAGAGGGGAATGATCACTACTTAGGATTCTCCTTCCAGGTGCTGTCATGGTATCGTCTCCCACTAGAAAACCTCTCGGGAAGGGGACTCCTGTTATTAAGACAGGCAGTAGTAGTGGGGGGCTTGATTATTAGAAATACAGCTACTTGAGTTTGTGGTGACAGAGAACCACATGTAAGCAGAGTCAGGATAAGCTCTACCCTGACATCTGGTGGAAAGAATTTCAGAGAGTGTATTTGCATAGGCACGCCCACCCTATCCCAGACTCTCAAGCTGTGGGACTGCTTGGTGACAAATTGCTCACCCTCAGTTGCGTGGTACTGGCTAGACATGGGACATGGGTTCCAAAACCCAGAGAATGGAGAGAGGTTGGGGGCAGCTATTTGTGCCTGGTGGTGCAGTCTTCCTGTGGAGCCAGAAGCACCAGTTGCACCTCCTTCTCTCTCCAGTGTGGAATGTCAGAGTTGATTTTTTTTTATTCCTTTAAGAATTTAAATACAGGTGACTGAGCTGAAATCACTTTGGGCTAATGGTGCACTAGCACTGGGGCTCCCACATTAAGAGCTGAAACTCACTAAAAAGCTAAAATCACTGAGCTGAGAGCACTGAGTATGGTGCTAACTAGTGGGGAGCCCAAAGCTATACTGTGGAACAGAGCTGCTGGTGGAGTGGAGCAGTTGCGGGGATGGCTGGAGCGGATCATGGGACAGCTGGTGGCAGCGGAGTGGCTGGCAGAGCGGAGTAGCTGTGGGACGGGTGGAGCGGCCCACAGAGCGAGTGGAGCTGAGCCGTTTGCAGAGAGAACTGGAGCAGCTCATGGAGCAGAGCAGCTGGTGGAGCGGAGCAGTTTCTGAGGACGGCTGGAGGAGCAGCGTGGAGCGGCTGGTAAAGCGGAGCAGTTCGTGGAGAAGGCAGAAGCAGAACCCACGGAGAGGCAGGGCAGTTGGCCCCGGACCACGTAAGGTGCCCCTTTCTATCCACGCTGGGGGGAGGGACCTCTACAGATAAACTCTTGAACTCTGGGGTGGCATTGACCAGAGACTTTTGGGTTGTTGGACTTTGGGGTGATTGGACTTAAAACCCTAAAGGGAAAAAGGACAGTGCCAAACGTACTTGGAGGTGGGTTTTTGTTTATGGTTTGTGTTATAACCCTGTTTGTGGTGTTTCTCCAATGGGATGCCGCATTAATTCCTTCCTTTATTAAAAAGATTTTGCTACACTCAGACTCCGTGCTTGCGAGAGGGGAAGTATTGCCTCCTAGAGGCGCCCAGGGGGGTGTGGTATGTGAGTGTCCCAGGTCACTGGGTGGGGGCTCGAGCCGGTTATGCATTGTGTTACTGAAACGGAACCCCTGGATACTGAACCCGGCCCTTGTTGCTGCCAACTCAGAAGGGCAGAAGGGTTACACACATTGTGATTTGCCTATTGGGTGCAAAGGTTGTGGCTACCTCAAAGCATCTAGACCAGTAGTTCTCAAACTTTTGTACTGGTGACCCCTTTCACATAGGAAGGCTCTGAGTGTGACACAACCCCCTTTACAAATTAAAAACACTTTTTTATATAGTCAACATTATAAATGCTGGAGGCAAAGGGGGGGAGGGGTTTGGGGTGGAGATTGACAGCTCGTGACTCCCCCATGTAATACCCTCGTGACCCCCTGTGGGGTCCTGACCCCCAGTTTGAGAACCCCTGATCTAGACAGTGTTATGTGCAGCGCTCGGGAAGAGCTGGAGGTCATGGTACGTGAAGGTACCAATAACAGGGAAAGGTAGGAGGGAGGTCCTGAAGGTCAGATTAGGCTGCTAGGTAAGAGATTAAAGTTCAGAACCTCAGTAGTCACATTCTCTGAAACTGTTTCCAGTTTGCCACACACGGCCAGAGTAGACAGACAGAACTGCAGGGTTTTCATGCATGGATGAGACTATAGTATTTGGAGGAGGGATTTAGGTTTATTAGGAACTGGGGAACCTTTTGGGAAAGGAGGAGACCATAAAAGGAGGATAGGCTCTACCTATACCAAAATGGAACCAGATTGTTGGCATTGTTAAAGTTAGAATCAGGACTCACAATTTGTCAGACCACTCTGTTTATTAGCGCAGCGCTCTGCCAATAACATTCAGAATATGTGAGTGGCCATGCAAGGCCCAAACAGTCTTATTTATACAGATAAAAGAGCGGGAATTAGACAAAGGGACAAAGAACGCAAAACAGTAAAATTTACCTGGGGCACAGCATGCATATTTTATTTTTTTATTAACTGTTATTGATTTAAGGCTAATACTTTACCAATTGCCCTTAAACGGTGCAATTGTTTTATGTTAATGTCTGTATTCCTGACACCTGGATTGCAACATTCCAACAATTTGCTTAAAGGTACAGACAACATTTTTTTAATCCTTTCTATTCTTACAATATAATTTATTTTACTTTTACAGCATGTACAATTAAAAAGGTAGAGGAGTTTTTAAACTAATCACTGGGGGAAAGATAACAGGTGCAGAGAAGCGCATGCATGGGTAGCAGGTATAATAGGCTAGGGGAGGCAGAGCCTCCCTTAGTGCTGCTGCTGGACCCCTGGTTTGGGAGTGAAGTTTTTGGTTTATTATGCCCCATGCAGGCTCTGGATCGGCTGAGGTGGTGGTATGTGCTATTCAGCTTCCTGGGTTGATTACTGATGAACCCAAAAAGAAGGTGAGTAGCACATACTGCCTTCTTAACCACCCCGGAACCTGCATGGGGCATAGCAAAGCTTCCAGAGGAGCATTGAGGGATGCACACTTTTCTCCGGGTGGCTTGGGGTCTGGGGAGGGGAAGCACAGCCACAACTGGGCTAGGACTCTGGGCAGGGGGGCTCAGGGCTTTGACCAGTTGGGGGCTCCTCCAGGCAGGTGTGTGGGGGGCAACTGGGGACTCTGGTCATGGGGGGGAGGAAGGGGGCTTTGCCTGGCTCGGGGCTCCTCCAGCCTGGGGGGGAGGGACTCCAACTGTGGGGAAAAGAGGGGGTCTCAGGGCTCTGGCCAGCTTAGGGCTCCTATGGCCGAGGGGGGGCAGAGCTGATGCTAGCCTCCCCGAAGGAGGGCTCCACCCGCCACCAATGAGCACACGGTTCAGACAGAGACACCCCTTAGAGGAGGATTTATTAACAGGAATGTTCTATATCCCTGTAAAGAGGTGAGGACAAGTTGTTAAAATACAGGTAAGAGCTGAAGAGAAACAGTCAAATGAAGAAGAGTCCCATTCAGTTACGTCACAAAAAGGCAGACAGCTAAAAAGTGACAAATTTTATAACTGCTTGCATACAAATATTAGAAGTCTAGATACTGAGATGGATGAACTTCAGTGCCTGACGTTAAATGAGAATATTGATATAATAAGCATCACAGAAATTTGGTGGAGCGATGATAATCAATGGGACATGGTAATAGCAGGGTACAAAATACATAGGAATGACAGACTAGGTCATGCTGGTGGGGGGAATGGCACCATATGTGAAAGAAAGCAGTGTCAAATGTAGTAAAAATCTGAAATGAATCAAACTATACCATACAATCTCTATGGACAGAAATTACATGCTTGAATAATAAGAGCGTAGCAGTAGGGATATACTACCGACCATCTGAACAGGATGATGATGGTGATTATGAAAACAGAAAACTAAGTAATAATAAGGGATTTCAACTATTCCCATATTAACTGGGTACATGTCACGTCAGGACAGGATGCAGAGATAAAGTTTCTAGACACCATTAATGACTGTTTCTTGGAGCAGCTAATTTCCCACAAGAGGAGAGGCAATTCTTGATTTAGTCCTTAAATGTCACACAGGATCTGGTCCACGAGGTGAATATTGCTGAACCACTCAGTGACAGCAACTGTAATGTATATAATTTAACATCCTTGTGGGGATAAGGAGGGGAAAACCAAATAAGCCCACCACAGTAGCATTTAACTTCAAAAAGGGGAACTATACAAAAATGAGGAAACTAATTAAATGGAACAGTCACAACAGTGAAATGCCTGCAAGCTGCATGGAAGTTTTTTAAAACACCATAATAGAGTCTCAAATTAAATATATACCCCAAATAAAAAAAGTAAGAGGACCAAAAAAAAAAAAAATGTCACCATGGCTAAACAACAGAGTACAAGAGATGGTTAGAGGCAAAAAGGAATCCTTTTAAAATTGGAAGTCAAATTCTACTGAGGAAAATAGAAAGGAGCATAAACTCTAGCAAGTCAAGTGTAAACGTACAATTAGGCAGGTCGGAGAAGAATTTGAAGAACAAACTAGCAAAAGAGACAAAAACAAAAGCACATTTCTTTAAAGTAGATCAGAAGCAGGAAAACAAAGTGCTGAAGGAACATTCAAGGAAGACAAGGCAATTGTGGACAAGCTGAATGAATTTTTTACTCTTTGCTGCATAATATGAGAGGGAGATTCCCACATCTGAGTCATTTCTTAGGTGACAAATTGAAGCATTGTCCTAGACTGAGTTGTCAATAAAAGAGGTTTTAGAACAAATTGATAAATGAAACAGTCACCGGGATAAGGTGGTATTCACCCAAGAGTTCTGAAGGAACTGAAATATAATATTGCAGAATTACTAACTGTGGTATGTAACATATTGCTTAAATCAGCCTCCGTACCAGATGACTGGAGGATAGCTCATGTAATGCTGATTTTTAAAAAAAGGGTTCCAGAGGCGATCCTGAGAATTAGAAGCTGGTAAACCTAACTTCAGTAGTAGGCAAATTGGTTGAAACTATAGTAAACAACAGAATTATCAGATACCTAGATAAACATGATTTGTTGGGTAAGAGTCAAAACAGCTTTTGTAAAGGAAAATCATGCCTCACTAACCTATTAGAATTCTTTGAAGGGGTTAAACATGTGGACAAGGGTGATCCAGTTAATATAGCGTATTTGGATTTTAAGAAAGCCTTTGATAAGGTCCCTTGCAGAAGACTCTTGATCAAAGTAAGCAGTCATAGCATAAGAGGGAAGGTCCTCTCATGGATCAATAACTGATTAAAAGATAGGAATAAATGGTCAGTTTTCAGTATGGAGAGAGGTAAATAGCAGGGTCTTCCAAACAGCTATACTGGGACCAGTGCTTTTTAACATATTCATAAAAGTGATTAGGAAAAGAGGCAACTGTAAAGTGCAAAAGTTTGCAAATGATACAAAATTACTCAAGATAGTTCAGTCAAAAGCTGACTGCAAAGGGTTACAAAGGGATTTCAAAACTGGATGACGGGGCAACAAAATGGCAGATAAATTCAATGTTACTAAATGCAAAGTAATGCACACTGGAAAATATAATCCCAACTATATATGTGAAATGGTTTGAGCATTGCCCTGTTAAACCCAGGGTTGTGAGTTCAATCCTTGAGGGGGCGATTTAGGGATCTGGGCAAAAATCTATCTGGGGATTGGTCTTGCTTTGAGCAGGGGATTGGACTAGATGACCTCCTGAGGTTCCTTCCAACCCTGATATTCTATGACTATGATTAAATGATGGTGTCTAAATTAGCAGTTACCACTCAAGAAAGAGATCTTGGAGTCAGTGTGGATAGTTCTCTGAAAACATCTGCTCAAAAAACTAACAGTGTTGGAAAGTGATAGATAAGAAGACTGAAAATATCATAATGCTACTATATAAATCCATGTTACACCCACACCTTCAATATTGGGAGTATTCTAGTCACCCCATCTCAAAAAAGTAGGGCTGCCAGGCTATTAAAAAATTAATTATAATTATGTGATTAATCACACTGTTAATAATAGAATATCTTTTATTTAAATATTTTTGGCTGTTTTCTACATTTTCAAATATATTGATTTCAGTTACAACACAATACAAAATGTACACTTTATTTTTGATTACAAGTGTTCACACTGTAAAAAGACAAGAAATACTATTTTTCAATTCACCTAATACAAGTACTGTAGTGCAATAGCTTCATCATGAAAGTTGAACTTACAAATATAGAATTATGTACAAAAAACTGCAAGAATAGAATGTAAAATTTTAGAGCTTGCAAGTCCACTCAGTCCTACTTCTTGTTTAGCCAATTGCTTAGACAAACAAGTTTGTTTACATTTGAAGGAGATAACCCTGCCTGCTTCTTTATGATGTCACCTGTTAGTGAGAACAGGCATTCACATGGCACTGTTGTAGCTGGCGTTGCAATATATTTATGTGCCAGATGCGCTAAAGATTCATATGTCCCTTCATGTTTCAACCACCATTCCAGGGACATGCCTCCATGGTTCTGCTCGAAAACCATCCAAAGCAGTACAGACCAATACATGCTCATTTTCATCTGTGTCAGATGCCACTAGCAGAAGGTTGATTTTCTTTTTTGGTGATTCGGGTTCTGTAGTTTCTGCATCAGAGTGTTGCTCTTTTAAGACGTCTGAAAGCATGCTCCTTACCTTGTCCCTCTCAGATTTTGGAAGGCACTTCAGATTCTTAAATCTTGGATCGAGTGCTGTAGCTGTCTTTACAAATCTCACATTGGTACCTTCTTTGCATTCTGTCAAATCTACAGTGGAAATGTTCTTAAAATGAACAACAACATGTGCTGGGTCATCATCGTAGACTGCCATAACATGAAATATATGGCAGAATGTGCGTAGAACAGAGCAGGGGTTGCACAATTCTCCCCCAAAGAGTTCAGTCACAAATTTAATTCACGCATTTTTTTTTAATGAGCACCATTAGCATGGAAGCATGTCCTCTGGAATGGTGGCTGAAGCATGAAGGGTATACAAATATTTAGCATATCTGGCATGTAAGTACCTTGCAATGCTGGCAACAAAAATGCGATGCAAATACCTGTTCTCATTTTCTGGTGACATTGTAAATAAGAAGAGGACAGCATTATCACCTGTAAATGTAAACAAACTTGTTTGTCTGAGCAATTGGCTGAACAAGAAATAGGACTGAGTGGACTTGTAAGCTCTGAAGTTTTACATTGTTTTGTTTTTGAGTGCACTTATGTAACAAAAAAAATACTTTTGTAAGTACTTGTACGAGGTGAATTGAAAAATACTATTTCTTCTGTTTATCATTTTTACAGTGCAAATATTTGTAATCAAAATATATGTTTTGATTTCAGTTACAACACAGAATACAAGATATATATGAAAATGTAGAAAAACATCCAAAATATTTCAAAAATTTCAATTGGTATTCTCTTGTTTAATAGTGCAGTTAAAACTGCAATTAATTGCAATTAATTTTTTTGAGTTAATAGCATGAGTTAACTGTGATTAATCGACAGCCCTACAAAAAAGACTTGGAAAAGGTCAGAAATGATTAGGTGTATGGAACAGCTTCCATATGAGGAGAGATTAAAAAGACTGGGACTGTTCAGTTTGGAAAAGAGACTAGGAGGCAGGAGTGGTGCCAGACTTTCTGGCGCCCTAGGCAGAATTCGGGGGGCGGCATTTTGTGCACTCCCCACTGGGCGCGCAGGAGCTTCCGGTTCCACTCCCATCGCACCGCCGAAGAAGGACCCTCTGCTGAAATGCCGCAGGCGACAGCGGCAGTCATTGAGCTGCTCAATTGCCTGCCGCTGTTTTCCGCGGCACGTTGGCAGAAGGTCCTTCTTGGGCGGTGCGATGGGAGCGGAACCAGAAGCTCCCGTGCGCCTCATGGGGTGCGCACAAAATGCCGCCCCCTGAATCCTGGCGCCCTAGGCGACCACCTCGGGTCGCCTAATGGAAGCACCGGCCCTGCTAGGAGGGATATGACAGAGGTCTATAAAATCATGAACATTGTAGAGAAAATGAATAACGAAATGTTTTTAGCCCCTTCACGTAACACAGGAACCAGAGGTCGCTCCATAAAATTAATACGCATCAGGTTTAAAACAAACAAGGAAGTACTTCTTCACACAATGCACAGTCAGCCCGTGGAACTCATTACAAGGGGACGTTCAGAGCACCAGAAGTATAACTAGCTTCAAAAAAGAATTAGTTAAGTTCATGGAGAATAGGTCTATCAGTGGCTGTTAGGCAAAGTGGCTAAGCCTGACTGCCAGACGCTGGGACTGGACTACAAAGAATGGATGAATCACTCAATTTTCCTGTTTTGTTCATTCCCTCTGAAGCCTGTGGTATTTGCTACTGTCAAAAGACAGGAAACTGGGGCGGATGGACCACGGTCTTAACCAGTATTGCTGTTTTTAATCATGAGGTGAGAATGACTATATAGCCCAGTGGTAAGGGCACTATCTTGAGAGTTGGGAAACTGCTATTTAAAACTATTTCCCCCCTTCAGGCAGAGAGCACAGAATTGAATCAGGTTTCCTACATCTGGGGTGAGTGTTCTAACCAGTGGGCTAAAAGTATTAAGAGAGGGAGACACCACCACCATCTCCTTCTCATCCAGCATTTCTTGCAAGAAATAACTTGGGCACCTAAGCCTCCTGAATCAAAAGCAGAGATATGTGCCTCCCTCTACAGCCCAGATTTACTGTTCCTAACTCTTGAGGGGCGGGATTTAAGACACATCCCTCTGGTCTGCATCTCCCACTGGCGAGCTTAGGTGGCTTCCTGCCCAGCATGCCAGCTTTTGTTGGTCCCATTCTTAGGTGTCTGTCTTTTCCCATGTATTGTATAGGGAGCCTAGGTGTGTCTAACAGTGGGTTTGCAGATCTCATTGTTGTTTGAATTATTTTCCAGGCACTGAAAAGTTAGGCATTGCAATGCCTATGTCCCTTTGTGGATGTCTATACAACAAGTGCTGCAGTGGCACAACTGTGTAGACAATTGTTACAGTGATGAAAGGAAGTTATCGATCACTTGAGTAAATCCACCCTCTCTAAAGGCTTTAGCTAGGTTGAATTCTTCCATCCACCTAGCTTTATTTTAATGGGGCCTAGGTCAGCTTACCCACATCTCTCTTGGGTTTGAATTTTTCACACCACTGAGCAACGTAGTTAGGTCAACCTATGTTTTAGGTATAGATTAGGCCTAAGAGTCTCTTGAAGTCAGTGGAAAGGCCCCCATCGACTTCAGAAGATTTTGGATCAGGCTACCCAGGAAGGGGAACTTGAAGTCTAGTGCCTTATTAGTACAATGAGAATCAAACTTGAAGACATGACTCCTCAAACAAGCCATTCTCTGCCCATGGCCTGTCCCCTTTTGATACTTGAGCACCTGAAAATAAGGGAGCAAATATGCAGAGAGCTTGAGACTTAGCCCCATTGGAACTGCTGTGTGTAAATTTCCAACCTTATATCTTGATATCTCAGGTTACATATTTTTAAAATGAGTATAATACCACCTAAGTGATGAGATAGGGATACTTGTATGAAAGGCACTAGCTGCCTACAGCCATTAGTTCCATCTGGATATTTTTCACTTCCTGTCCCAAATTGTTGTGTAATATTGTGTAACAACTGCAATTTGAAAAGAAAAAAAAACATGGCTGCATTTCAGTGCTGATTAAAATGTTCTGCAGATCTCTTTAAAAAAATGTGTGTGTGTGTATGGGAGATTTAATTAATGAATAATTGTAAACACCTTTCAGATCCATGAATGAACATTGCCCTAGAGGTACAAATAAGTATCTGCTATGTCTAATTACGAAAAATTTGGAAGTGAATTTTCACATAAATGGCCTTTCACAATAGTTGCATCTCTTCAGTGTGCCCAGCACATGTGTCTGTCTGGGGTTGGGGGTCAACTACACTGTACTGCACTCGCTCCATTCTCCTTAGCAGCAGCCCCGTACTCCCTCGAGGGGTTGAGGGGATGGGGAAAGGCAGGTGGGTCTCCCATAGGGATTTGATTGATGGTCTGGAACCACTTTATGAAATGTAGGTGGTGTTTGTGGGGGCAGCAGTTGCCAGGTGTCCAACCAATGGGAGCTGCGGGCAGGGGTGGCTCCAGGCACCAGCACGTCAAGCGCCTGTCTGGGGCGGCAAGCCACAGGGGGCGCTCTGCTTGTCGCCACAAGGGCGGCAGGTAGGTTGCCTTTGGCGGCATGCCTGTGGAAGGTCCGCAGGTTCCATGGCTTTGGCGGACCTCCCACAGGCATGCCGCCGAATCTGCGGGACCAGGGACTTCCCACAGGCAAGCCGCTGAAGGCAGACTGCCTTCCGTGCTTCAGGCAGCAAAATACCTAGAGCTTCCCCTGCCTGCGGGTGCAAGGGTAGTGCACAGACCTTCCCTGGTCACCCATGCGTCTAGGGGCTCCAGGGACCTGGTGTCCATGGAAAGTTCTGCTGGGATCCCACATCCGAACCCCCTGTCCCAACCCAGAGTTCTCTCCTGCACCCAGACTCCCTCCGGAGCCTACACACCTCCAACACCCTGTCTCAACCTCCACCCTAAAACCCGCATCCCCCGCCCTACCCCAGAGCCCACATGCCCTACCCAGCCCAGAGCCCCTTCCCTCAGCCCAAACCCCTCATTCCCAGCCCCACCCCAGACGCCACAACCCCAGTCCCTCCCACCTTCTGAACCCCTCAACCCCATCCTCACCCCAGAGCCCACACCCTGAGCCAGAGTCCTCACCCCCCTACACACACACACACCCCAACCCCCTGTCCCAGCCTGGAGCCCTCTCCCTCACCCGAAGGGATGGGAGGGGTGTTCGGTTTTATGCAATTAGAAACTTGGCAACCCTAGCACAGATGCCAGACCTGCCTGCTGAAGTCACAGCACAGCGCGGCGGGTCTCTGCCTGAAGTTTGAACCACACGCAGCAATGCCGCCAGGGTGGCCGCAGTGCTGATTTGATAGATGTCTTCTCAGCAGTATTGTTGCCATCTTCTTACCCTTGGATACAACGCGGTTAAAGGGACTGAGGGCGTGAAGGAAGCCGTCCTGGGTTCAATGCCTTGAATTGCTGCTAGACTCCCGCCCCTGATCCTGAAAAGGGAGTCAGCGGGAAACTGCCCATCACCCTCTTCCTACTGTGGGAGCCACGCCGCGCTGCTGCGTCTGCACAGAACAAGTTCCAGCAACGCCCGATGAGTGCTCCCTTCCCACACCCACCACCAGCTCCCCACCCATTCGCCTCCCTCCCGCTCCCAGCTCCACACTCTTAGCCCTCTGTTCCACGTGATCGGCTTCCCTTGTACTCACCTCACCTGCCCGTGTGACGACACTTTGAGCAACCTCCCGTTTTGCGGCTCGTCATCAGCTCCTTCCTCTCCCCTAAGCCCGGCTTCCCAGCCCCAGCCCCAGCCCCTGCCTCCACAATCCACATTCCCTTCTCTGATCCTACTCCCCCATCTAGGTCCCCTCAGTCCACCTTTGAACTTCAAAGCTTCAACAGAGCCGGTTTCCCTGTAGCGTGGATTTGGCGTGCGCTGCGTTTCTTCTCCCTGCAGTGGGGGGCGCGATGTCTCCTGACCCCCTCCTGCAGGACAAACTCCCTTCTCGTCTCACAGAGCCCCTGGGGAGAGAGGCGTTGGGACTCTAGTGATCACCAAGCGGTGTTATAGCTGTTCACGTTTCTTTGGTTTTACACATCACCCGCAGGAAGGGGAAAGGTTGCAATGACCCTGCAGGGCGAGCGAAGGGCTGGACGCAGCCAGGTCTCAGCTGAGCTCCTTCCTTTGGGCACTAGAAGACATGTTGATCTCACAGCGGCAACTTAGGCATTCGCTAGGAAGTGCCTCCTTCTCCTGCCCCATTACCTTCGGGCTGCGGCTGCCCCTTCCCCATGCTATTGGCTCCCCCGTCTCCTATTGCCTCTCAACCTCGCATCCCCCAGTTTTGCTACACATTCTATCACCTCCTCCTTCTCCTGGGACCCCTCTGGTTTTCATTCTTCCTGCTGCTGTCCCCTCAACCCCAGTTTGGTATTCCCGCCTCTTGTACCCCTTCGCCCCTGCCTCTTCCCCCTCTTTCTGCTCCTGCCCTTTCACTCTTTTGCTGTTGGTTCCTCCCACTCTGCTAATTGCTACCCAGGCCATCACCTCCTCCTGCAGCTGCTACCTACCCCTAGCCGTTGCCTCCTCCCCTTCTGCTGCCACGTCGTTGTTTGAAGGAGCCAATGGGCGGGCTCAGTCAGGTGTCTCTTACCTGCACCACGTGGGGAGGGAGAGTGAGCAGGTAGAGCCACATCCCAAAGCAGAGACGCTCGCCTCCATTGCGCGTCTCCTAGGGGCGCAGCCCTGGTTTGCCTTGGTTCCCAAGCAGTCAGCTACAAAAGGGGGACGCTGCACACGCCTCCCCTCCTGACCAGGTCTCCAGGGAGTGGTGGTGGGTGGGGGAGAGCTAAGTGGCTGCAGGTGTGCGCTGGGGGGGCGGGTTTCTTCCTTTACACTCCAGGGGTGGTGTGTGTAGCAGGGTGTTCTCGGTAAAACTGGGGCAGGAATCTGGTTTCTTGCCCTCCCCTGGCGATCATCATGACTGCGTCTCTTGACTACCTGGTGATCTTGTTCGGGACGACTGCTGGTGCTCAGGGGGCTAAGCTGGGATCCGATGAGAAAGAGCTGGTCCAGCTGCTGTGGAAAGTGGTGGATCTAGCCCGCAAGAAGGTATTTCTCGGAGTAGCCCCCAAGGAGGGGAGGGGAGGGGAGGGGAGGGGAGGCTGCTGGCAGGAATTGCCCGGGCGCGTTCCGCTCCGGGCTCCCTGCGGGGGGATTTAACCAGCTGCCAAGTTAGGGCTGGTGTCTGCCCGCGTGGAGGAGGCGCCGCCCGGGCTAGGAGCGCAGACGGAGTTAGGCGGCAGCCCAGACCACCCCTCTGTGACAGGGGTTGTGTTCAAGCAAACAACCTCCACCAAGCCCCATGGCGCGCCCGCCCACACAGGCTGTTCCCCCGGGCCAGCCGCCCTCCACGCCAGGGGACGCTGGGGGGAGGGGGAATGCAAAGCCCCGCTTCTCACCAGTCCTGCAGGGGGGTTCTCCCTGGGCGCTTGCTCGCCGAGGCGGGAGCAGGGAGCGCTGACTCGTTCTCTCTCCGGAGGCGGGGAGCCTGCACGAAGTGCTGGTCAGACCGGAGCGCTTGGACCTGACAGAAGAATGCAAAGAAACAACCAAGCTGGAGCTGGAGAGCCTGGCGCGAGCCCCGCAGCTGGAACAAGCCCTGCAACAGGTGAACCCCCTTCTGCTTTCAGTGGGGCTTCTCAAACCCCTCTCCAGGGATTCGAGCCTCCCAGAGAGACGCTCCCGACTGCAGAGGGTGTGCGAATAGCCCGGGGGGTCCCCGCTCCCCGGGACAGACAGAAACTCACTGGGGGAGAGGGGGTGGGATAGGGTGACCAGATGGCAAGAGTAAAATATCAGGACACACGGGGGGCAGGGGTAGGCGTACAGCCCCCACCAGAGCCATGGGGGAGAGGGGTGCATGGCCCCCAGTTCCAGCCCCTGCTTTAAGTTATAGGTCAGGAGCGCACTGCCCTGGCTCTAGCTCCGGCCCCCCATGGGCTCCACTCCTGCTTCATGGGCTCCAGCTGCTCCGTCTCCCTCATCTGTCCCCCCTGTGGGCCCCGCATTTTCACTGCTCCAGACCTCTTCATTCATGGGCTCCAGTGGCCTCCCCAAAGGGCTCCCCCATTGTGAGGCCAGCTGGGCTGTCTGGGGATCCTTCCAGGAGCTGTCTATCCTTCCTAGCAGTCGAGGAGTGTGTGTGAGGCAATCAGGCATGATGATCGCTGTGTGTGTCCCCAGAGAGATGGTAAATCTGGACCCATACGGAACAGCCTGCCTCCTGCATGGCATGCAGTGAGTGGTGGTTTTGTTTAGCTCCTCTCTGCCCCCTGCCGTGGCTGGACCCCAGTGTCACTCCAGTTCTGGACAGTCTCTGATGCCCACAATCTGCGGGGCCCCGCCTGCCTCCCCTGAGCCAAACTGCATGGGACTTGCGCAGAAGCATGGCCGGTCCTACCCAGTGTGGGGGGGCTTGGCTGGGCCCCTCCAGACAAGTGGGTCCTGAGGGAGCCTGACCAGGGCAGGCCCTGTGTATTGCTCCCAAGGGTAAAGCTGCCAATTTCTAATCCCACAAAATTGAACACCCTAGCCCATAGGCGCAGACTCCATGGGTGCTCCAGGGCTGGAGCACCCACAGGGAAAAATTGGTGGGTGCTTTGCATCCACCGGTAGCCAAGCTCCCCGCCCCAGCTCACCTCTCTACTGCCACATCCCCCCTTCCCCTCCCAGTGCTTGCCATGCGAAACAAGCTGTGGGGGGGGGGGGGAAGAGTGGGAATGCATGGCGCTCAGGGGAGGAGGTGAGAAAGGAGTCCAGTAGGGGCAGGGAAGGGGTGGAGTTGGGGCAGAGACTTTGGGGAAGGGGTTGGAATGGGGGCAAGGCAGGGGGGTTGAGCACCCACTGGTGGCAGAAGTTGATGCCTATGCCCTAGCCCCACCCCTACCCTGAGGTTCCCACCCTCCCACTCACTACATTCTTCCCCCCCACACACACACCTCAATTGCTCGCTTTTCCCCCATCCTCACTCACTTTCACTGGGCTGGAGCAAGGAGTTGGGATGTGGGAGGAGGTGAGGGCTCTGGCTGGGGGTGCAGGCTCTGGAGTGGGGCTGGGATGAGGGGTTTGGTGTACAGGAGAGGACTTCAGGCTGAGGGGGTGGGGCTGAGGGATTCAGAGTGTGGGAGGAGGCTGTGGGTTGAGACAGAGTGTTGAGGTGCAGAAGAGGGTATGGGCTCTGGGGTGGGGCCAGAGATGAGGGGTTCAGGATGCAGGAGGGGTCTCTGGGCTAGGGTTGGGGAGTTGGGGTACATGCTCCTGCTGGGGATGCAGGCTCTGGGGTGGGTGTGGAGATGAGGGGCTTCGGGTGCAGGATGGTGCTCCAGCCTGGGATGGAGGGGTTCAGAGGGTGGGAGGGGGATCAGGGCGTGGGGGATGAGGGCTCTGGCTGGGGGTGTAGGCTCTGGAGGTGGGCTGGGGATGAGGGGTTTGGGGTGCAGGATGGGTCTCTAGGTTTGGGGGGACTCAGGGATGGGGCAGGGGGTTGGGGTGCGGGCTTACCTCAGGCAGCTCCCAGTCAGCAGCACAGTGGGGTTAAGGCAGGGAGCCTGCCTATCCCAGCTCCATTCTGTACCCCAGAAACAGCCAGCAGGTCTGGGCTCCTAAGTGGGAGGGCCAAGAGGCTCCCCGCCCTGCTCTTGCCTGCAGACACAGTGCCCCCCTAGCTCCCGTTGGCTGTGGTTCCCAGCCAATGGGAGTGCAGAGCCAGTGCTTGGGGTGGGGGTAGTGCACAGACCCCCATTGGCCCTCCACCCCACCTAAGGGCCGGACCTGCTGGCCGCTTCTAGGGCACAGCACAGTGCCAGGACAAGTAGGGACTAGCCTGCATTAGCCCTGCAGCATTGGAGACCAGACTTTTAACAGCCCATTTGGCAGTGCTGACCGGATCCTCCAGGGTCCCTTTTCAACCGGGTGTTCTGGCTGAAAACTGGACACCTGGCAACCCTACCCAAGGTACCAGAGTGATTTCCTGCCCTGAGACAGGCCCTGACACTGCTGGCTCAGCCCATCACCTCACCTCCCAAGGACAGGGCATGGGGGAGTGAGTGTCTGGTACATCGAGGGGGAGGGGAAGGGATGCTGGGCAGTGGAGGAGGTTTGTGTGTTTTTTGGATGCTAGGCAGTAGGGGGAGTTGTTGGGGAGGGTGGTGCTGGGTAGTGGAGGTGGGGCTGTGTGGGGCACTGTGTAATTGTGGTGGTGGAGCTGTGTAGAAGGACACTGGGTAGTGTGGGAGGGGGAGATCTGTGTGTGTTAGGGCACTAGGGAGTGGGGGGTTCTGTGTGAGGTGCTGGGCAAGGGTCGTGGTGTGCAGGGAACTGTGCAGTTGTGGGGAGAAGATGCTGGGCATAGCCAGTCTGGGGAGTGTTGGGTGGGAGGGCTGTGTGACATGGCATGGGCCCACCCCCAACGGGAAGGGTCACACTGGCAGTACAGGGCCAGGCAGACCAATGTGCGTCTGGCCGTGCCATGTATACCCTATTACCTCTGGCCACCCACACCCCCCTATGCCTGCCACTCGACTTCTCACCTGAGGGCTGGGGAAGGAGGTGCAGGGGCAGGGTCTGGGAGGTGCTTACCTTGGGCGGCTCTCAGGAAGTGGCCTTCAGGTCCCTCCAGCTCCTAGGATCAGGGATGGCCAGGGGGCTCTGGCCGCCCCCACAGGCTCCACCCCTGCAGCTCCCATTGCCTGTGGTTCCTGGCCAATAGGCGTTCCAGAGCCAGCACTCATGGTGGATGCAACACACACACACACACACACACACACACACACACACACACACACACACACACACACACACACACACACACACACACACACACACACACACACACACACACACACACACACACACACACACACACACACACACACACACACACACACACACACACACCCACCCCGGCCATCCCTCCACATAGTGGCCCCAGGGTCCTGCCAGCCGCTTCCTGGAGCCAGATAGGGAGCCTGCCAGCTAGGTTGACCAGTCCAGTCCCTTGCCAAATATCAGAACAGATGTCATCCCAATTTTATTGGGACATCTGGTGTCCCTAGGATGGGATACTTGAACCTCTCTTTCTGTAGGGTCAGGGAGGGCTTCTCTCTATAGGTCTATTGCAGATGATCTAGCTGGGAAGACAAACGTGCGAGGAGGAGACAGGCTGGGGCATGGGGTTGGAGTTGCAGCCCCTGGAAAGCTGAAGAAGGCTCTTGTTGCTAGGGCCATGTGGGCGTCCGGTGGCTGATGAGCGCATTGGGAGAGGCCGGCACATCTAGGGGCCTCCTGAGATCCCCTGAACCTGCCCTATTCTCTTTCCATTTCAAATTGGTATAGCGAAAGTTAAGTTGGAGTGACCCAGCCGTTGCTCTCCCAGGGCCCTTTCATCGAAGGTCACTGGATTTTGGTTCTCTTTGAATTTCTTTATTAAACTTACTGAAACTTTATTTCTTCTCTGCACATGAGCCAGGGTAGAGACAGGCTCCAGCGTGACCAATCATATCTCCACAAAGCATAGGGGTGCTCTGTTCCTCTTTCCTAATAACCAGGAGGTCCCATAACTCATTGCTGCAATGCTGCTCAGCATACAGTGAAGAACTGCACCTCATTAACTTCCCCCAACTTTCAGCCACTGCCAGGAGCTTTAGTCTAAAGATTTTAGTAGAAATTTTCAAACTAGGGTGCTTAAAGCTAGGCTTGTAATGCCCTATTGAAGTACCTAAATACTCTGGGATGACTTTCAAGCATGTTGGGCATGTATAGTCCCCATTAACTCTAATTGGATTTGTGATGACTCAGCAGCTTTGAATATTAGCCCAAAGTATTTAGGTGCCTAAATAAAGCATAGGAATGTGCCCTGATTCCTATTAAGAGCATTATATAGAACTGAACATTTACCTCTTCATATTCAACAAGTTGTAATGATCTGAAATTTACACTGACCCTTTCATAACAAAGTGTAGTAGTTCATAATTTTGTACTATGCCTATTTTTTTCAACTTTCAGTTTAACCAGTCTGTGAGCAATGAACTGAATATTGGTGTAGGTACTTCCTTCTGTCTCTGTACTGATGGACAGCTTCACATCAGACAGCTTCTGCATCCTGAGGCTTCCAAAAAGGTAAGGTGGTTGCACTCATTAGACATTCCTTAAGACTGATCTACTGTGGTGGTGTTTGGGTTTTAATGCAGAATTGATCAGCTTCTTTTTGCTTTATGATGCCCAATATGAGTCTACTTCAGCATAGTCATAACAGAGAAATCTCTCATCCATCAATAAGTTTATTAGACTCTTGGGGCTTGTCTACACTGGGGAATTTTCCAGTTATAATAGTATAGTTAAACTACTGTTTACCAGTATACCAGTCTACCAGTATAACTCTTCATGTGAATGCTCTTATTTCAGTTTAATAAGGCCTTGTTCTGGTTTAGTTTATGCAGCTTTGGAAGTGGCTTAAGCTAAAACAGAAAAAGGTCCCCTGTACTGGAATAAGTATGTCCACATCGGGAGTCATATCGGTTTAACTGCAGCAGTTTAAATTCACACTCTACTCTATGTTGGTATTTGTCATGTACAAAAACCTTTAGGTTGCTGTAATGAGTTAATACAAGAACTGATTTGTAGGACTTGTCAAGTATTATGTGAAAAATTTACGATTTTAACATTACTGTTGTACATGCTGTTTTGAAACTTTGAAAGTTGACCCATCTAAAGATAAGCATTCAGTCTTTGTAATATTCGGCTTGCACTCTGATAGTGGTACTTGCCTGTATTTGTAAAGAGCCAAACGCTGGTCTGAGATCATGTCTGTCTTCATTATCTCCCTCAAATTTTCTATAATTTGATGATGAAAGTCTATTAGTGATTGGTAATTTTGGAAATACAAGTCCCTATTTGACTTCTCTATTGCCAATAGAATTGCAGTTGTGTAGATGGACCTCAGTTATAACATGGTTGTCCCTGCAATGCACTCAAGCATGGTTCTGTGTTTCCGTACCATTAGGAACTAACAATGTTCTAAGAATCATGCTACAGATTTATTCCAGTCTTCTGTTTTCGCTGATGTTTTTGAACCATGCATTTCATTCTCTTCTGTGTCTTGTTTCTTTAAATGGGTTGAAAGCATAATGCTAGTAAAACAGTAAATCTTACTGCTAATATCAGACTGTGATATCAGATTGTTAATGTAATAGTTGCCACTACTATTTGATATTTATCACTCAAAAAAAGTCAGTTTAACAAACAGTGCTCCTGTATTATGAATCACTTCATACTATCTGAAGTATTCTAAACATGAAAAAATAAACCATATTTTAATAACTATACTTTTCTCTCCATGCGATAGAATTATTTCTCTAACTACTATGCAATTTACCTATTTTATGCATTCATCCTCCCTGCAGTTAGATTAAGTACATAATAAAAAAAAAAAACAGAATCTTTAAAAATTGATTTTTGTCATCTTAGTTTGTAAGATTTTTTGGGGGGACTAACACTTTTCTATGTATTTATACAGTGTCTAGAACAGTAGGAATTTAATGCTGGCTAGGGTCTTCAGTTGCTATTTGTGTTGAAATAGCTGGTAATTTGAAATCTACTCTGTGCTGATTATAGATTAAACCAGACAGACAACTACAGAATGTCACTGGCTTTTCTTGTGGATAACAAAATGTTGAGATTAAACCTTAAGTGTAAACTAAAACCAAGACTTGAAAAATGATTAGCTGTTTTTGAGTGCCTCAGTTTTGGATGTCCAATATGAGCTATTTCAACAGGCCCTGACTTTGAGTGGTTATGACATAGGCAGGTTCAGCTTATACTGAATGATTAAGAATAGAGTTTAAGGGGATGGGGGACTGAAGTGTCATGAAACCACAACTGGGAAATACCGAAGGTTGACTGTTTGCATGAGCGGGGTGACATTTGTGAAATAAAAGTTCAGTTTTTACATTTTTAAAATAAGAGAGCCAGGGTAGCAGTTTTAAAAGAATGTTGCAATTAAAGAAGAAAAGAACCTGTAGTTCATAACTTCTATAGTAAAGAAAAATGCAGCTACTTTGGCTGTAGCGCTGATATTAGGTATAAACACACTAAGCAATTGCATAGGGCCCCAAGCAGGTCAAGGGGGGCCCACTATTCACTTTTTATTATGCATTTGCGGGGGGGACCAGAATATTCCTGCTCTAAGGTCCACAGTGGGCTAGTACCGCTTTGTCTGGCTGTAGCAGTCAAGTACACATAGATAATAAAAATCATTGATGTGTGGGGCTCTTCCTGCCCCCCCTTGCTGGTGGGGTTGGTACAAGAAAATGATGTTCTAACATCTGTGCTGATCTTGCACTTAAATGCAAAATTTCTGAAAACAGATGGAATTTTCGTTGCTAACATAATACTTATCAATATTCCAAAGCCCAAACCCAACTTCTTAGTGTCTAAAATCCTTCCAACAGCACCTTTCTCCACCTCCACCAGCCCCCCCACACACATACATACATCCTCTCATCCTGATACACAGTACCCCAATACACAAATTGGCCAGTAAATTGTGGATGAAAGGATCTTATTTTGCTGAATTTTGGAAAAGAAGCATTACCTCATAAACAGCTGAGCTAAACGTGGAAGCTTATAGCTGTAGGAGAGTGACTTTTTTCAGCCAGATACAAATAAGGACTTTTATGTGTGGACACCATTCCATGCTAATTATCTCAAGACATTTCCTGTTACGAAACTTAATAGCTTTCAATGAACTTTAAAAAAATAATAATAATAAAAAAAAATCTTACAAGGAAATTCCTAAATATCCATCATCTCCCCCAACTCGGTACTTGGGACAACCCACTTGTGTTCTGCCTGTTACTAATCAATCCCCTCTAGGACGACTTCAGACTTTCCTAACCTCTAAGAAATCTGCCTTTAAAAAAAAAAAAAAAAAAAGTTTCCAGTTTCCCCCACGTGAAATTTCTCCGTATCCCAAAATACAATAATTTTTTTTGCCTGATGTGAAAGGAGTAGCAATAATCAGTTATGCACCAGCAACTGGTTTCGGGAATCTGACTTCCTCTTCCTGGGCCACCCCCACTGCTAACCTTGATAGTCACACAATTAGGGAAAAGAGTTGGAGTGGAATATACAGCACATACTTCTATTCCTGGAAGGTTATGAGATGTTAGACTTTAAAACGTGACACTTGTATGTATTAAAAATACATTGTAGGTTACTTTTAGAGGTTATCCTGCATTCATTTTCTTTCCCTTTGTGCAGTTGGGTTCATGGTATTAAGGGAGCCTGCCTTTATACCATAGAATGAAGAATTAAACAAAACTATTTAAGAGTTTGAGTATGTGACATAGACAGTGATAGGGTATAATGGCTTTTTTGGCATTTATGTGAGATTAGCTATATCCACTCACTCTTGGCTTTGCTGCTCATTAGTAATGCATCCATCACAAGCACATGCTGACAAAATCTTGACACCACATCAGGCTATACATTTGGCTATTTTGTAATATAGACAAACAACTATTTGAAGTGTGATTATATTCTGAAAATAGAATGCAATGTCCCTTCATTAAATATGCTGTCTATAAAATTAAAATGTCTTCTGAAAGTTTGCTTGGGCTCTGTAAATCGAGCTGTAACCCCTCTGGTTTGATGGGGCCAACTAATGAAAATTGGAACCAAGAACTGTTAGGTGCGGTTTTGTAATAGTATCTCTTTGCTCTCCCACAGTTGAATTAAATCCCCAGCATTAGTAATGTTAATAAAAAGCAGCAATAACCTTCCCTTTTGTCAGTAAAGGTAGCAAATATCCCTGACTATACCAAGGGAACAGACTTACTGAGTAAGAAAGATTCATAACAATATTTAAGTCACTGAGAGAAGAGGCTTGTAAAAATATGTGCTATAATATACTCGTTGCGAAATGTGAAAACTCAAGAGAATATAGACTGGATTCACCTTAGTTTACAGTCACTACCATGTCGTCTTACAGAATATCTTATTACCTGAATGCTTCTACTCCTTTTTTGACTTGCGGAAAGAGTTCAAGAAATGTTGCCCTGACTCATCTGATGTTAACAAACTGGATGTTGCTGCCATGACAGAATGTATCCTTTTTAAAAATCATAACTTCAATTATAATGGCAGCCTAGTACTTCTAGAAACACAGCCCAGGAGCATAGGAGTGTTCATAATGCTTGTTTAGGAATGATATAATTTAGTAAACAATAATGAGTCATTAATGGGTTTCCTACTAAATATGCTTCTGTCTCTGGTAGCTATGCAAAAATTTGTGGTACCTTGCAAAGGCTTTGAACAGTTTATGGGAGACTTTTTGAAACTGAAATTTTTCTTTCTCTCTTCCTTACCTCTGAATTTTACGATATTAACAATCACTGCCTTAGTGTCTTGTTTAATGTCCAGTTTTGATAAACCTTGACTCCTAATTACTAAAACACTTAAACCCTGAGATAAAATTTGCATGTTAACGCAGTGCATTTAAAATGTTTCCAATTTTCATAGCATTTTTTCAGCCTTATTTGGCAGATAGTAGATCATGGATTTTATGTGAGCTCATTTTAATTTCTGGAACATTTTATTTCCGAAGCAATTATGATATTCAACCTTTGAATAGTACATGGGGTTGCTTTTAATACCTGAAGTATCCAGACACACAATGCTTCAGGTAAACTGTGCACAGTATACTCTCTAACATGCAACTAGACTAGGAATCCTGTCTCTTCCCTGTCTTCTCTCCTTCTCTAGTATGGAGAGGGCATACAATGGCTAAAAAAGCTTTCAGAAACTGTTCTCAAATAGCCAGTAACGCAGTTAAATATGGCTCTTAAAATCTTTTGCTGCATTATTCTCAGTCTGCACTGGAGACAATCCATAGCAACTGAAACTGACCTCCAGAAATGTCATCTGACTAAACTCTTCCTGCCTGGTGGCTAGTGTCTTCTCTTAGGTCTGCACACATCCCTGTTTTGTAACTCGAAAGTAGGAAACACTTGACTCCTCGAATGACGCCACCAAAGGGAGCCTGCAAAGGCTGACTAGCCAGGAGGGGTGTGAATTTAGAATACTCTTTGCGGTTTTCAAAGCTAAAACAAATATTGGTGAGAAACAGTTTACTAGGTTACACTCCATATGTAAACACCTGTTGTACATGTACAGTGATTACCATTAAAGCTGGCATCTGCCACACAGTGACATCTGAGATAGTACTGCCTAAATAAAAATAGGAAATAACTACAATTTTTTACATGACCCTATGTAGCAACATAAATGGTTGCTGTTGTGTCAATGTTTTAACTGTGGAATCCAAAGCTTGAAAGTAGCTTCAGATGTCAGAACAGTGTAACTAACTTTTCCACTAAGGGAGATGTGCCTTATTTATCTCACTATCCTAAAACGTGTGTAGATTTGTTAATATATGGTATCTCTGACATTTATTAGGTTCTTCTACACAGTCCAGGAGTAGGGGGTAGTGGTATCTTTTTACAACTGTTGTCTGCAAACATGCAAGGAACTTCTTAGAAAACATAAGAGAACTCCCAGCTTCAAAGAGCTTACTTCATATAGCTTCTAAGTGTGTCTATTGCAGCATCCCCAAACAATAAACTACGTGTGTTTTGTACAAAGCACTTGAAAGAGACTGCACTGGTGAGAGATGTTTTATCCATCCAATGGGAAATGAGGTCTGATTATACCTCTTTCCTCTTATCTCTGGGTAGCAGAGATTCTGACCAACCACAGGAGGGTCAAATGTTCAGTGACCCAAATAGTATAGTACTGACCAAGACACAAGGGCATTCTTGGTATTGGGAGGGCAATGATGAATCTTATGTTGAGAATTTGACCAGAAGATTGCCATGGCCATTGGCCTCTAAATGTCACTTAGACCCCCTCTGAGGGGAGTTGGATGGCACAGTGCTTACGACTCACTATATGTACACTGCATGCTGCTGTTATGTGCAGATACGCTGCACATCCCCTAGCATGGGTATAAATAGCAGTGTAGATGGTGAGACATTTAAGCAAATAGAGTAAAGACACATCAGAACCTTAGAGTATATACTCTACATACCCAAGCAGTGCATCCCCTATCTAAACTGTCATTTTTATACTGTTTTTAGCAATATAGTGTCCCACTGCTGGAGCCTTCCCCACCACAGTGAGTGGTTCTGGCAGGGGTGAAGCAGTGAAGAAAGGGTCCAGCAACAGGAAGCTGCTGGAGCCTTTCCCTGCTGTCCCCGCACTGGAGCCTTTCTCCAGTGCTGCATGCACCTACACCACAGTGCAGGTGCAGCCCGCTTTTCACTGCAGCGTGTAATTACACATACCCTATATGCCACTGCCAGCTTAGACAAGGCCTATATTGTAGCTCTCATTGCTTCTACCACCAATGGAGCTTCAACAAAACACTGTATTGTAGACCTCAGTTCTGAACTGAATAGACTAGTTAATTGAACACACCTCTGAAAACACATAACTTCAGTGATTTGTTTTGTTTGTGGCTTTTTGTTGTCTTTCTGGTTCCAGATTATTTGACTGATTTGTAGGTCTGTTTTCGTTGGTGACTTCTTATTGTAAACTTTGTTCTGTTTTATGTGACATGGCTAAAATATTAACTGTCTCTGCGTGCTTAATTTGATTGGATAGTGGATTTGTTCTCCTGGTAGGTTTTCTATTTTTTTTTTTTTGTTTGTTTGTTTGGTTCATGTGGCTTCTTAATTACTGTTACAGAGTGGCTTGTTTCATAGACTGCCAATTTTAGTCAGACTGGGATAGTATTTCTGTGTTCTTAAAATAGTGGCAGAAACTGGTAAAAATGTCTAGCAGATGATCATTTCCTGATGTTGGGGGAAAACACTGCATAAGTGGCTTGCTTATCATTAGTTGGTGGGCTGTAGTGATGTGCAAAATATTAGCAATAAACCATTAAGCTACTTCTCTGTTCGCATTACTGACTTAAACAGTCCCACTTCACTGGAAAAAAATTAGTACATTAGGCACTTTATTTCAAATATGAGTGAATTTTTAGTAAAGATAGGCAGACTCTGAATGAAAAGTAATTCAAACTTGAAATAGGCATTTAAAGGAAAAACCAAACCTGCGGAATGTGAAGTCACTTGAAAGGAAACTTAAAAAAATATTGCATACTCTCGCAGAATTTCCTCAGTCCCTCTGCTCTAAAGCAACCAAGTATGTTCCATTTGGTAAGTGGAGAGGGCATGAGGTCTGAATCTAAGGGCTAGTCTACACTAGTGGGGGGTATCAATCTAAGATACTTCGACTTCAGCTACTCTATTCATGTAGCTGAAGTTGCGTATCTTAGATCGATTTTACCTCGGGTCCTTACGGCGCGGGATCGACATCCACGGCTCCCCGTGTCGACTCCGCTACTGCCGCTTGCTCCGGTAGAATTCCAGAGTCAAGACACGATATATCAATCCCCGAAAAATCAATTGCTACCTGCCGATACGGCAGGTTGTCTGGACATACCCTAATGTGAAACAGTGGAACTTTTGTGTAAGTCAAATTCTCTGTTGCTCTGTACCTTGTATGCTGACTGCGGAATAGGGAGGCAGTATGGGCTAACAAACAACTTGCTTGGGCCTCAGGAAACCTGGCTTGTATTCCTGCTTCTGCCACTGATCTGATGGGTGACACTGAGTAAGTCATTTTGCCTTTCTGTGCCTCAATTTCCCCATCTGTAAAATGGGAATAATTCTTTGAGAGAAGATTTGACATCTGTGGAAGGAAAAAAAAAAAGTATAAGGATTAAGTATTACTATATAAAATGCTACCAAATCAGAATACCTTTTTTTTTATGCATTCATTCTCACTAATCATCAGAGGGGTAGCCGTGTTAGTCTGGATCTGTAAAAGCAGCAAAGAATCCTGTGGCACCTTATAGACTAACAGATGTTTTGGAGCATGAGCTTTCGTGGGTGAATACCCACTTCTTCAGATGCATGTGGTGGAAATTTCCAGGGGCAGGTATATATATGCTAGCAAGCAAGCTAGAGATAACGAGGTCAGTTCAATCAGGGAGGATGAGGCCCTGTTCTAGCAGTTGAGGTGTGAAAACCAAGAGAGGAGAAACTGGTTCTGTAGTTGGCAAGCCATTCACAGTCTTTGTTCAATCCTGAGCTGATGGTGTCAAATTTGCAGATGAACTGAAGCTCAGCAGTTTCTCTTTGAAGTCTGGTCCTGAAGTTTTTTTGCTGCAGGATGGCCACCTTAAGGTCTGCAATAGTGTGGCCAGGGAGGTTGAAGTGCTCTCCTACAGGTTTTTGTATATTGCCATTTCCTAATGTCTGATTTGTGTCCATTTATCCTTTTCCGTAGAGACTGTCCAGTTTGGCCGATGAACATAGCAGAGGGGCATTGCTGGCATATGATGGCGTATATTACATTGATGGATGTGCAGGTGAATGAACCAGTGATGGTGTGGCTGATCTGGTTAGGTCCTGTGATGGTGTCACTGGTGTAGATATGTGGGCAGAGTTGGCATCGAGGTTTGTTGCATGAATTGGTTCCTGAGCTAGAGTTATTATGGTGCGGTGTGCAGTTACTGGTGAGAATATGTTTCAGGTTGGCAGGTTGTCTGTGGGCAAGGACTGGCCTGCCACCCAAGGCCTGTGAAAGTGTGAGATCATTGTCCAGGATGGGTTGTAGATCCTTGATGATGCGTTGGAGGGGTTTTAGCTGGGGGCTGTATGTGATGGCCAGTGGAGTCCTGTTGGTTTCTTTCTTGGGTTTGTCTTGCAGTAGGAGGCTTCTGGGTACACGTCTGGCTCTGTTGATCTGTTTCCTTATTTCCTCGTGCGGGTATTGTAGTTTTGAGAATGCTTGGTGGAGATTTTGTAGGTGTTGGTCTCTGTCTGAGGGGTTAGAGCAGATGTGGTTGTACCTCAGTGCTTGGCTGTAGACAATGGATCGTGTGATGTGTCCGGGATGGAAGCTGGAGGCATGAAGGTAGGCATAGCGGTCAGTAGGTTTTCGATATAGGGTGGTGTTAATGTGACCATCACTTATTTGCACCATGGTGTCAAGAAAGTGGACCTTCCGTGTAGATTGGTCCAGGCTGAGGTTGATGGTGGGATGGAAGCTGTTGAAATCGTGGTGGAATTTTTCCAGAGTCTCCTTCCCATGGGTCCAGATGATGAAGATGTCATCAATGTAGCATAGGTAGAGAAGGGGCGTGAGTGGACGAGAGCTGAGGAAGCATTGTTCCAGGTCGGCCATAAAGATATTGGCATATTGTGGGGCCATGCGGGTGCCCATAGCAGTGCCACTGATCTGGAGATATATATTGTCATCAAATTTGAAATAGTTGTGTGTAAGTATAAAGGCACAGAGCTCAGCAGCCAGTTGTGCTGTGGCATCGTCAGGGATAGTGTTCCTGACAGCTTGTATTCCATCTGTGTGTGGGATGTTTGTGTAGAGAGCCTCTACATCCATGGTGGCTAGAATGGTGTTTTCTGGGAGGTGACCAATGCATTGTAGTTTCCTCAGGAAATCAGTGGTGTCACGGAGATAGCTGGGAGTGCTGGTGGCATAGGGTCTGAGTAGAGAGTCCATATATCCAGACAGTCCTTCAGTGAGAGTGCCAATGCCCGAGATGATGGGGCGTCCAGGATTTCCGGGTTTGTGGATCTTGGGTAGTAGATAGAATAACCCTGGTCGGGGCTCTAGGGGTAGGTTGATTTCTTCTGGTGTTAGTGTAGGGAGTGTCCTGAGTAGATGCTGTAGTTTCTTAGTGTATTCCTCAGTGGGATCTGAGGGAAGTGGCCTGTAGAATTTGGTATTGGAGAGTTGTCTGGTGGCCTCCTTTTGGTAGTCAGACCTGTTCATGATGAAAACGGCACCTCCTTTATCAGCCTCTTTGATGATAATGTCAGGGTGGTTTCTGAGGCTGTGGATGGCATTGCGTTCTGCATGACTTAGGTTGTGAGGCAAGCGATGTTGTTGTTCCACGATTTCTGCCTGTGCACGCCGGTGGAAGCATTCAATGTATAGGTCCAGACTGTCATTTCGACCCTCAGGAGGAGTCCATGTGGAGTTCTTCTTCTTGTGCTGTTGGTGGGAGGGCACCTGTGTATCAGTGCACTGTTCAGTGTTATCCTGGAAGTATTCTTTGAGTCGGAGACGGCGAAAGTAGGCTTCCAGATTGCCACAGAACTGTATCATGTTGGTTGGGGTGGCAGGGCAGAAAGAGAGTCTCCGAGATAGGACAGACTTTTCTTCTGGGCTGAGTGTCTAGTTGGATAGATTGACGATATTGCTGGGTGGGTTGGGGTACCACGGTTGTGGCCCCATGTGGCAGGTAGGAGTTTAGACAGCTTACAGTCCTTTTTCCTTTGTAGAGAGGTGAAGTGAGTAATGTAGATCTCCTGTCTTATTCTAGTGAAGTCCGTTTGTATAGAAGTTTGGTTATTAATGAGTCTCCAGGTTGGAGAGCTCTTTTTTGATGTTTTCCTGTTTGCTGTATAGGATGCTGATCAGGTGGTTCCTCAGTGTTTTTTTTGATAGAGTATAGCATAATCTCTCACTGTGGTCTGTGTAGTATGTAGATAGCAGATTCTCACTAATGTAAGGACTGTACAAGGTGCAGGATCATGGACAATCTAGCCTTGTATGTGTGAGACCTGTATTGCACGTGTGTATGTGTCCATTCTCTCATTTCGACTAACCATAAGTAGCCCCCTTGCACAGAATGGTAAATAACAGTATGTTATGCTTGATCATGTATTTTGTGTGGAGGAGGCAACCTCTTGTAAAAAGAGTACAGAGTTATTAAACTGAATTAATAATTGGGTACCTTATTTTGCTTTTAGAGAAGGTTTATAATCAATTTAATCAGTTAAAACTACCTCAATCTATGGTAAGAAAGGGATTCCAGTTTCAAGAATTCCAGACCGTTCTGTGAACACTTTCTCCCACCATTTCTCCAGTGAAATCATAAGTAGTTTTTTGTTTTTTGTTTGTTTTGTTTTTAAACAGTGGTCCCCAACCTTTTTGTGGCCAGTAGCACATTCATGTTTTCAGAAGAGTGTGGCTGGCGCCAACAATTACTCACATACAAGGCCGGCTCCAGGCACCAGTGGAGCAAGCACGTGCCTGGGGCAGCACGTGCTATGGGGCGGCATTCCGTCCATTCTGCAGAGTCGGAGTGGTTTTTGTTTTGTGATTTTTTGTGTGTGTGTGTTTGTGGGTTTTTTTGTTTTTGTTTTTTGTTTTTTTTTTTTTTGTGCCTGTTCTGGGCAGGGCAGAGAGAAGCCGGGAGGACACTGGCACTCACAGCCTGCAGCCCCGGAGTTCTCTGTCTCCAGCAGGCATGGTGCCACGGCTTCTCTCCCCTGCTGGGCACTAGGCGGGTGCACATAAATGCCCTGGTGGGTGCCATGGTGCCCACGGGCACCACGTTGGGGGCCACGGATTTAAAGACTGCTGGGATGCTAAGGAAGGGAAATAGTGCTCTAAAAGGTGCCAGCTTTATTTTAAGGAATTGAGGAAGAACTGATGCTACCTAACAATCTTCTCTCCTGAGAAGTCTCCTCTGCAATCTTTATTATGGAATCAAGCAAATTTTTTTTTTTTTTACTGTTTGAGTTTGTGGCAAACCTTGTTTTCTTGGCATGACCTAACAGTGAAAGTAATGTGACCAGTAACAAGAAAATCAACTCTACAGAAAAGCCATTGGAGAAACAAGTACATTCCTGCTAAAAAAGGAGTTGTGGTTATTGAGGAAATTATGTTCAACTCGTGCAAATATACAGAAGGAGTGTTCATTTTGCACTTCTGTATCTCCCTAATTCACAGGACTTCTTGATTTGCAGAACTTGCTAAGCCAGTTTTCACTGTTGTGAATGCCTTTAGGGTGGAATGAATAAAGCTTGCATGACTATTCCTAAATCAGTCTCTAGAAGACTCATTCTCCTTTCCCTCAAGATCGGGCATGCAGAAGCCATTAAATGGCAAGTAAATAGAGGATATAAATGGAGCGAGAATAGCTGTCTTTCTTCTTTCTGGGCTTAGTGGGAGGCAGACTGTCTTAATGAGGAATATATATTGAAGGGTAAACAGTCTAATACCCTGCAGAAAGTACTCTTGTTGTTGCTGTGTTGTGAATCTGTGTCCTTTTTTTTTTTAATGAAACATAAATTGGAACATGCTGAACAGAATCTGGGTAGTGAAGTGGCAAAAATAGTCTCTCTCTCTATATGGAAGGCTGTAAAAAGCTTTACATGGAACACAACTATAACTCAGCACTCAGAAAGGTTTTCATTTTAACTTAATCCCCTCACCCATGTAAGTTATCTATTATCATATTTACTGTTGTGGTGCCTAGGGATCACCCAGGATTAGGGCCCCACAGTGCTATTCGGACATCTAACATTTTAAGCCAGATGAAAGAGAGACTAAGTCTACGTTGGTGATCCAGTTAATTGGTTCAGGTGACATGGAATGGACAGCAGAGACCATGCCAACTGAAAGAATTCTGGGGTCCTCTGCACTATGGGAATGGCACCGGGGCACCTGAGTGGAGTTGTGATATGGCATGTGGAGTCAGTGCCACTCAAGTTTGGCATGGCTGCCCCTGTCTCAGGGAGGAGCAGCTGAACCAAATTTGAGGGAGTGGTGATGTGACCTAGTGTGCAGAGTTGCAGCTCTGTTCATTTCTTCACCCCACCCTACCCCTCAGTGATTGGTGGGGCCCCTGTGCTAGTACCCAGAGAGTACACTGGGTAATCTGGGCCTGGGCAGATGTACCTCTGGAAGATGATTGTGTGTACGTGTGTGACATTGGTGAGGCATTCCATAGTTGGATGTCTGTTTCTGCAGTCACAAATAGTCTCTCAGTCACTTTTCATGGAGAAGGTCGGTACATCTGCCATATGATAAGTGGGAGAAGTTCAAAGTGGACCATGTTTCTGGGGAAGTGACAAGGGAGGTGTTTTGGGAGAGGGTTGTTTTTGTTTTTTGGGTCACTGACATCCTTCCCCCTTGCTTGCCGTTAGTTTTTGAGGAAACCCTAAGTCTTCATGCTCTTGCACTGCAAGCCAAAAAGGTTTTCTGCAAGTTAAGTTGGAATCTTGGTATATTATATAAGTCTTTGTGTATTGAAAAATCCTTTTTCCTTCAAAGGTAATGGCTTTCTCTGAAGAACAATCATGTTGAGACAATTTTGGGGTGGGTGGATATGTGCCAGGATTAAAAGCCATGGGGGATAAGCTAAATGAAAAGGGAAGGGAAAAAGGGAATGGGAGGAGGGAGGCAATATGGAGGGCAAGTGTGGAGTGAGACTGAGGGGGGTGGGGGTAGTAGGGAAAGAAACCATCTGTACAAATGGGCCTAAGGTAGAATGATTTGAAGTGACCCTCCCTTAAAGCTATAGAAGGAGTTGATAGAGCTGAGAAGTAAAATTCCGGAGTTCCTGGCTCCCAGCCTTGTACTTACACAATACAACACCTATCTTTTGCCTTTCACTCTAGTTGGAATATAAATGTACCTATGGTTGGGTTGTAAATACATCCTGTATCTACGCAGGTATTGTTTGTAGGATTTAATTATTTTGGACTTCTTTGTGTCCACAGTGACAAGTCTTAAAACTTTCCGTAAACATCGTCGTCTTCTCTACTATGGAAATAGACTATTTCTTTATAACAGTCTGAGAGAACCTAGCCGAATTCACAACATGATATTATACTTTTTGACTTATTCTTTATTTTAAAAAAAATTACTGATTACAAAGTCTTCCCCTCTTGCATATGTATTGTATAGTGTTTTGTATCACTGATTGTAAATCAGACTATGGACAAGCAACAAAAACCACTCTTAATAGAGTTAAGGCCTGCATTTCCTTGCCAGCTTCACAGCACTTCCTAAGGGATTGTCTTCACTGCAGAGTTCACTCGCGTTGTAACCTGAGTGTTGTCCCTTACTCAAGTCCCATCTGCACACACAAGCCCTTAATGCAAGTGTGGTGATACTGTTAACTCGGGGTGGCTGACCCACCAGGGGGTATAAGCTAAAGCCTGAGTGAGCACAACGCAATCAGCTCCGCAGCTGAATTGTTATTTGCAGGAGACTTTCTGTCTGTGTAGGATCACCACACTCCTGAACAAAGGTATTGATGCTAACAGAAGCTTTTTTTCCCATTAATATAGCTGCACCTATACCTGCGATTATAGCAGCATAGCTATGTCATTTAGGGGTGTGTTTTTACATACATTCCTGACATATGTAAGTGTGGACCTAGCTGCCTCTTACCTAAGATAAGCTAACTTGAGAGGCATTCACTTGAGTTAATTCTGCAGTGAAGAAATAGCCTAATGAACATCTGTGCCTTCCTTTTGATCAGTGGCTCTTAACTCTCCAGACTACTGTACCTCTTTCAGGAGTCTGATTTCTCTTGCGTACCCCTAAGTTACACCTCACTTAAAAACTACTTGCTCACAAAATCAGACTTAAAAATACAAACATGTCAGCACACTATTACTGAAAAATTGCTTACTTTCTCCTTTTCACCATATGTCATAAACAGATAGTTAAGGGTATTTAAGAACTTAACTTAAGAACAGGAGTACTTCATGTCTTTTGCCTGTAAAGGGTTAACAAGTTCAGTGAACCTGGCTGTCACCTGACCAGAGGACCAATCAGGGGACAGGATACTTTCAAATCTTGAAGGAGGGAAGTTTTTGTGTGTGCTGTTAGTGTTTGGTGGTTGTTCACTCTGGGGGCTCAGAGGGACCAGATGTGCAACCAAGTTTCTCTCCAATCTCTCCGATACAGGCTCTTATAAGCTCAGAATAGTGAGTACTAGGTAGATAAAGTGAGTTAGGCTTATGTTTTTCTTTATTTGCTAATGTGTATTTGGATAGGAGGATTTTAATTTGTACTTGTATACTTAGGCTGGGAGGGTATTCCCAGTGTCTATAGCTGAAAGACCCTGTAACATATTCCATCTTAAATTTACAAAGATAATTTTATTGTTTTTTCTTTCTTTAATTAAAAGTTTTTCTTGTTTAAGAACCTGATTGTTTTTTTATTCTGGTGAGACCCCAGGGGACTGGGTCTGGATCCACCAGGGAATTGGTGGGGAGAAAGGAGAGAAGAGGGGGAGAGAGGTTACTTTTCTCTCTGTGTTAGGATTACTGTCTCTCTCAGGGAGAGTCTGGGAGGGGGAGAGAGAAGGATGGGGGAAGGTGAATTTTCCTCTCTGTTTTAAGATTCAAGGAGTTTGAATCACAGTAATCTTCCAGGGTAACCCAGGGAGGGGAAGCCTGGGAGAGGCAACGATGAGGGAAAGGCTTTACTTTCCTTGTGTTAAGATCCAGAGGGACTGGGTCTTGGGGGTCCCCAGGCAAGGTTTTGGGGGGACCAGAGTGTACCAGGCACTGGAATTCCTGGTTGGTGGCAGCACTATAAGTACTAAGCTGGTAATTGAGCTTAGAGGAATTCATGCTGGTACCCCATCTTTTGGACACTAAGGTTCAGAGTTGGGAATTATACCATGACACCATATAATTATAAAATAAATAATTGGAATATAAATATTGTACTTGCATTTCAGTGCATAGCATATAGAGCAGTATAAACAAGTAATTGTATGACATTTTAGTTTGTACTAGCTTTGCTTGTACTTTTTATGTAGCCTGTTGTAAAAACAGACAAATAGCTAGATGAGTTTGATGTACCTCCTGGAAGACTTTTGTGTAACCCCAGGGATACCCCGGTTGAGAACCACTGCTTTAGATAAGGGATACATTTTTCCTGTATCCTATAAGGCTAAAAATATGGAAGACTTTCCCAAAGAGCTTTACATAAAGCATCATAACTAGCTTTTAAAAGTGGGACTGAAGCAGGACCACCTTTCCCCAATTCTCTTTAAAAATCCTTACCCAACAGGACAAAATTTGATCCATTTTAAAGAACTTTGGAGTCTGATGTAATGAAAAAAAAATAACATAGTAAGTACAATTGAAATGACCATGAGAAGATGGTGGTATTTGCCACTCAAACTTAAACTAGTCTCCAAAGCGGAAAGGTAGCTAATAAATCCACTAATATCAATCCAAAACAAACCATTTCTGCTAGTTCCTCCCATCCAGAGGGTTTATCTTCACCTTTCCCTTTGACATCCTTCCAAATGGAAGGAGTTAGGGTAGTCAGTGTTTTTACTGGGATGATGTGCCATTAAGAATTAGCCTTGCTATACTTCAGTATTGGGTTAACAGTCTTTTTTATTTATATTTTTATTTTATTTATTTTTATTATTTAATTTAATTTTTTGCAAGTAGGTAAAATTGGAAAAGGTGCCATTTCTAAAGTTTCTGAATTGTATCCAACTAGGAAGTGATATGCTAGTTCCAAGGAGTGGAACAAATTGGAGAGGTGCCATGTAATCTATATTAGGAAATACTAAGCAACAGCTTTTAGTTTTTATGAGCTTCTAGCCATAGTTTTAATTTGCCTTTTCCCTTCCCGCAGAAAGAGAGGTTTTAATCAACGTGGAGCGTTTACAGTGGGGGTACAATTATTATGGTGAGATTAAGAGATGACTCCAATCTACTGTGAATGCAAGAAGGTCTTTGATTTTTATTAAATTCTATCCAATAACTTACACTTTTTATGGAAGCTCTTTTAGCATCTCTGCTGTGCTGTCACCAAATGCTTCCTAAAGTGATCTTGTATTCTAATAGGTGACAGTAGTTGGGGGAAGGTGTTTGAACTGTGAAGATAACTAAATCATGAACAAGAACACAGATTTACTATTTTAAGTGTAAATTGACTGTCGGGATACCATGGAAAGCTTGTTGGCCCATGTAGGGAGTGGGGAATTCTCTGTTCAATTATAAATTCATTTACTCAATGACTGTTGACTTAACTTCAATTTACAGATTTAAATCTTGAAAAGAGCAGTCCAGCATGGCATTTTGGAGCATCTCAAGTGGAAGATATGGGGAATATTATTTTAACACTAATTTCTGAAGAATACAGTAAGCAACAGTAGTAAACTTGGGTTTGGCTTTTTACTTTATTTCTCCAGAATGTTGAGGAGTGAAATAATTTCTGCCATGTTTTGTAGATCACAGATTTGCAGATCCTGAAAGAGTGAACTATAAATTTGAAAGTGGTACCTGGTAAGTGGAGTGAGTGTGTTTGGGTGGTGTTTGGTTTTTTTTTTACACCTAAGGCGAAGTACAAAACCTTACCTACACTTAAAATTTCTGTACTTGCCTACACTTGCAAGTGGTCTTTGTATTTTTTAATGTCTTCTATTTTGCTGGGAAGTTGCTTTTAAAAAAAAAAATAATAGGTTGCTTAACTGAGATGAGGGGTTGTAAAACAGAACTATATGCTGAGTATCCTATGCTGGACTTGCACGGTATTGATTAAACGCTGCTACTATCTCCAAAATTGTGGTGTTAATTATCACGGATGATGGTAAACACACTAGCCTATTAAACAAAGATAAATAACTTCTTGTTAACCCTATTTGGCTTTGTTTCAAGTGATGGGGAAAAAATATTTGCTCAATGTAACAATGGCATGCAAATGTATCTTCATGTGTCCAAGACAGTATGAAAAGCAATGTAAAATTTTTCTAATTATAAATATCAGTGTCTTTTTAAATATGTTTAGTAATGACAATTGCAATGGTACCGGTTATGATGCAAACTTCTTAATCTCACTCATCTCTTTTTAGCATATAAGATTCTTCGCAATGTTATTACTAAATGCTTTCTAAGCAGTGCCTGCAACAGAGATTAGTATCAGAATTGGTTTTAGTTAGAATCTTCATGAATGATCTGGAAGAGGGAGTAAACAGTGTGGTCATAATAATCACAGATGCTACTGGTATTTGCAGCTCTTTCTAGCTCAGTAAAGCAAGGGAAATACTATGATTTAAAAGGTCATAAATATTGGCAGAAAATAACGAGTTTCATCCAGTAAAATCTGTTTAATAGGAGGGAGAAATCTAGACTGTAACAATGAGATCTGGGAATGAGAGTGGACAGCAAGTTAGATAGGAGTTTGCAATGGAAGACGAGTGAAAGAACAACAAGGAGTCCGGTGGCACCTTCAAGATCAACAGATTGATTTGGGCATAAGCTTTTGTGGGTAAAAAAAAAACACCCTTCTTGCATCTGAAGAAGTGAGGTGTTTTACCCACAAAAGGTTATGCCCAAATAAATCTGTTAATCTTTAAGTTGCCACTGGACTCCTTGTTGGTTTTTTTTGTGGATACAGACTAACATGTCTACCCCCTGATACTTGAAGAGTGAAAGAGTTAATGCCATGTTGAGCAATCTGTATAGAGGCATATTTTTAGAAGAGTTAAGCATTTTGTATTCTGAAATATCAGAAACTTCGTGCTCTTCCTATAGACTTCTGCTCATCTTCTAGTCTGTAAGTTATAATTTCCTTTGCAGGCATCAACTTTAAATGAGTCCAGTAAATGGTTGAAATGGACTCCGCAGATGAAACCAGTCTATTCACAAAATCAAAATTCTACCTACTTGAGAGTCTATAAAATGCATCTGCCATGATTGCTGCTGTGTAACACTTGACTCAAATAGTTGTGTGGATGTGATGCACAGGAGTATTAGAGATTAATAGAGCTTTATTTCTGGGTCCCAGTCACCTGACATGGGCAAGGGCTTCAAAAGGTTAATTTAATACCTTGTTGCATCATTCAGATGAGTATCCTCTTAACTCAATAGATACCAGAGTTATTGACTTGCAGCTGTAACTTCTATAGGATCACATTCTTATAAATACGTATGTTCTTTACATCAGGGGGAGATGGGGTGAGAGAGAGAAGAGTGACCATGTTCAGGAGGCTAATTTCCCATAAGGCAACATCTCATCCAAAGCTAAGCCACATGATGCAATTCCCAAGCTAGCAGCACAACTGTCCATGAGTCCTCCAGGAAGCTAAATAAGAGCCATGGATTTTTGTTGTCATGTCCAGTCAAATATGTAGAGCACAATTGATGGACTTTATATTCTGTACATTCACTGCTGTAGAGTTTGCTGCAAAATCAGCCCTTTGCTGCAGAACTGTGCTCTAGTAAAATATTTTCTTTTAATTATACTTTCTAGTGGTTTTGATTATGAGCAAAACTTCCAAACATGAACAGCATGTAAACAATGCAGTGCTGCCTGCCATAAAAATGGGAGGACAAGTAAATCTCTAGCCTTAATACAAAGGTAGCCTTAAAAGGGTAAAGAAATAGAAGCCGGTTAATAGGGCTAAAAGTCTATCACTGACTTATTTCCTGAAAGTCACGTTGATCACATAACCTTAGATTGGCTTTTGCATCTTGTTTGATTTTTTTGTTTTTGGGGGAGGGAGGGAAGGCGCTTTGAGGAGGAAAAAGAGATGATGCTCTTGACCAATTTATAGCTGACCTGGGTGTTACAGACTCCCTGCTGATTACTATCCAGCTGTCTGTGGCTGAGTCAGTCCTGTGCTAAGCCACCATTGTGACCTCTAGCCACAACATGGGGGGTGGTTGAACAACATGTGAGCTAACATGATAGTGACCTGAGCGTGGGACTTGAATTCTAAGCTCTTTGTTCAGTTTGTACAGTGCTGAGCTCAATGGGGTCCTGGCTCATGACAAGGGCCCCCAGGCACTACCACAATATAAATAATAATCCCCATGCAGACACTAACTTCCTCTGTGGTCCTAGACAAGTGGGATATCCTCTGTTTTAATTTTCTCATCTTTTCCCATTTTTCAGTGCTTCTGCAGTGGACGGTGTGATTTAGCTCGGTAGAGAACAACATAAAAACAAAGCATTGGGCTGGGGCGGGGAGCACACCTGGAAAAGAGAGACACAACTGTAATGGAGATGAGACACTGGGTAGCAAAAGAGACAGACTATGAGAGGGGGAAGCGGGAAAGAGAGAGCTTAATTAGTCCATGTGCTCTGTGTTTCTGCCAACAAAGAATGGGTGTAAACGTGAAAGAATGAGAGAATAGTAAACAGAAATGAGGGAAAATGGCACTGGGATGGATGGAATGAGCCAGATAAGGGAAAACACGCTTACGACTCTTAAATTTGCAATCTTCCCAACTGTGAACAACCTCAGGCCTTGTTTGATAAACGTTGAATATGAGTTTAAGCTTATGAATAAATTACAGTTCCGCTTGCCGTGTGTGTGGTAGATACTGAGGATGCGGAAACTTCAGTGTGTGTTTGTGCTTTATCTGAAGCAACAAGATGGAACTCGTAGATGATAATACCATAATCAGAGCAAGAGGCTTACCGTGGCAGTCATCTGACCAGGACATCGCAAGATTCTTCAAAGGCCTAAATATTGCCAAGTTAGTTACCAGCAATATATATGTTTATGGCTTTGCGAGACAGAAATAGTGCTTGCTCTGCTTCAGTGATTCACTCTTGTGCCTCCTTTTTCCTTGCCTCGACTCTTTAAGGGGAGGTGCTGCACTGTGTCTCAATGTACAAGGAAGAAGGAATGGGGAAGCTCTCGTCAGGTTTGTAAGTGAAGAGCATAGAGAGTTAGCACTACAAAGACACAAGCACCACATGGGGAATCGGTACATTGAGGTACGCTGCAGCAATGGTGGTTGCTTTTTTGTTTTGTTTTTTTAATCTTTGATAGGACTACAAATACCATGCTACATATAACTGATTTTTTCCCCTTCTTTCCCTAGGTGTATAAGGCAACAGGTGAAGATTTCCTTAAAATTGCAGGAGGTAATCCACTTTTTCTTTTGTGGGTGGAGATGGGATTCCGTTCCAATAAACACCAGTAACTTACAAACACTTTGTAATTTAAAACTATCGAGTGTGATCTCTGAATTGGCTCATAGAATACATAGGTAGTTGATGTGCTGAGATTGCTACCTACTCTGCTGATCATTACTGTCTTACAATTTACATTGTTCTTTCCCTCACCCCCACCATATTGATGAATCACAATAAAGCATAAAAACTGTAAGGTCTCTGGTGCAGGGACTGTCTTCATTCTGTGAATACAATGCTTGGCAATGGGGCTCTGATCCCTGAGGAGCTACTGTGACACAAATGAATTCAATATGTTCTTTTCCTTTTCAAGGAGTCAGTCAGTTAAGGATCTTACCAGACTTGTTTCTGAATTTCATTTGCTACATAATTTTCCTGGGGCCATGGCTTCCATGTAATCAATTATAGAAAAACATAACCTGAATTTTTTCAGAACAGTGATGTAACTCTGTTCTACTTGTTCTCTATTGTTGTATACAAATCTGTGTGAAAGCAAATGAGTTTCAAAATATAAATGCTAATTACTAGGGATGGGTGAAACTGGTTTTTATTAAACAACTCAAACTTTTCCTGTATCCTAAAATGATCTTCCTTCCAAGGGAAAGTTGATCACCAAACACTGGAAGGATGCAGAGTGTTTTGTAAACCCTCACGCCATCTTCTCTCTCAACTCCTCTCTCACCCACCTGGTCTTAGCCAAGGGGGTTGGATAAGGTTCAACAAGCTGCCACCCACATCTGTGGTGTTGGGTCTCATTCTCAGGGGCCAGACAGGCTTGGGATAGGAATTACCTGTTTCCATGTTCCCTGCAGGCTGCAGTAACCTAGTATTTAAAAGCCACAAATACCAATACTCTGAAACTTTTTAAAGGCTCCCTAGAAGGGGAATGTGAGGCTGAGAGGGTTGGTAACGGAGTATAGCGGTGCCTTTGACTTCTAAGGGTATAGCTAAACTGGCAGAGGTATGTGTGATTGGCATGTGTCTTTCTTCTAAAGTTTGGCTTTAAACATCTTTCTCCTCCCTCCCCCCTTTTTTAATCCTGGTCTAGACATAAAGTAGGTCACTAGACGGACCCAATTTAAAATCTGTTTCGTGATAGACTCTAGTGTCCATTTTCTGGAAAACAGACACTGTTGGCAACTCCAGTAGAGACGAAGGACTGAGTAGGCATGAAAACTGACTCACTTGAACCTTGGTGATGGTCCTTGGGAGGCAGTGCAGATACACTTGTGCTGCTGCTGGCACTGCACTCTATGGCTATAGAACTAGGTTGAGCTTGGGTCTAAATGGTGGTCCGTCTGGCATATCTTAAACACACAGGTGCACACATCCCTAAAATTGGGTATGTCAGTGGTTTGCTCAGTGATCCTCTTCTCCCCAATCCTAGAGGTAGAGGATGGGATTTTCAAAGGCACCTAAATGCTATGGACTCTCAGTGGGGCTTGTGATCCTTAGTAACTTAGGTACTTATGAAAACTCCACCCACAAAGTGTTTGCTTGTCAGTCATATTAAAAACCATGGCAAACAGATGGATCTTGCATTTCACCCTGTAAAGATAAGGTTCGTGGCTCTCTCTCCATGCACCAAAGTATTGTACCAGCTATTGTGAGGTTGACTGGGGAGTGTTGTACAATCTATGACTTGCTTATTTCATAGCTCACTCTGGAGAGCTGACGTGTCTTGGGAAGAGAGGACCAAGTTTTGGGATAAGAATACAAACTGATATCCTTCCAATTGACTGTAGATAGGATGCCTTGGATCACTTTACTAATTTTACTGTGGTGTTACATTGGCAATGTAAGCAATGCTGATAGACTCCCATCTAGTTACTGAAGGCAAAACTGGAAAGCTTCTAAAGATGACAATTGTATCAAGGCGGAACCAAAGGCCTGAACCTTCCTAAATGCACTTTTTTGCTGGCATTTCCCAGGCCGTTGTCTAGGGTAGTTTGGTGTCTGAAACAACATTTCAGGAATATGTATTTAAAAGTTAAGGCTTGGAATTCACCAGAAAAGCCATTCCATCAGCATCTGTGCTACTATGTGAGAGACTAGTGTTTTGCTGAGTAGGCAAAGACTCAATGTTGTAAATGCAGCCTACTTTCACCCTTGGGTGAGGGTGAATCTCATTTAAGCAATCAAAGGAGCAGCATTCTAGGCTTCAAAGGGAGGAGTGTCCCATATGACGACACTCCTGGCTTTCCAGGTGGCTTTTGAGTGGGGAGAAACAATGTGAATTTCAATTCTATACCCTAGGTGCAAACAATCCGTGCAGGGAGGGAGTTGCTGTCTTTTATGTGTCTGTGGTATCTCAACTTGGATTTTGTTGTTTTTGTTAAAGGTACTTCCAATGAAGCAGCTCAGTTTTTATCGAAAGAAAACCAGGTGATTGTCCGGATGCGAGGTCTTCCTTTCAATGCAACGACGGAAGAAGTGCTGACGTTTTTTGGCCAGCACTGCCCAGTAACAGGAGGAAAGGAAGGAATCCTGTTTGTCACATACCCTGACAACAGGCCAACGGGAGATGCCTTTGTGTTGTTTGCTTGTGAGGAATATGCACAAAATGCACTAAAAAAACATAAGGACTTGCTGGGTAAAAGGTACATTGAACTCTTCAGGAGCACGGCAGCAGAGGTTCAGCAGGTAGGGTGAAAGCTTCCAAATATCTTGGGCTCTTCTAATCAAAGAAACAGGAGGACACAGTGGTTGGCATGTGGTTGGGGTCTTAAGGAATTGCTTTGTATCTTGTTGTGGGAGGAGAGTTGTTTGACCTCAAAGCGTGATCAAGGTCAGAAAATGTACATTGTGAAGCCTTTCATCAAGAGTTCTGATCCCTGTTTGAATGCACAGTCCATCTGCTCACTCTGGCAACTGTATTTTTATTTAAACTGCTTTTTTTTTCTCCTGCTAACTATGCAAGTTTCATAATTAAGAGACTGGTCAGAACTTAGTAAGTGGTCCTGTTGATAGTCCATACCTGGGCAAGCCTATTGCACATGCAGGGTTTGCACAGGCCCAGTGGAAGGCTTTATTTGGCTTGCAGAACCTTTACTGGAGGGGATGCAGATGGCGGCACTCAGGCTGATTTCAGGGGGCTGGCAATTACAAGAACAACTTCTAAATTGAGTACACTTGATCTTGAATCATTGGGATGCACAAGTAGAACTTCACAATCCCACTTTTCATCTCTTGAGTTGACCTGCATTTGAAGAACACTAGGTGTCAAACAAATCCATGTAAAGTATCATCAGAAGGCTGAGATCCTCTGCTTTCCAGTGGTATATAACATTAATTGGTAGTCCTGGGAAATTTAATCTGGATTTGACTAAATTCTAGAAAACAAACCACCACCAACTAAAAAGACCCCTTGTTTTCTGAGAGTTCAAATTTTCCATCTTAGTTGCTTAACATTAACTTCTGTCTAATGATGACTAACTGGTTAGAGGCTTGATCCATGTAACTTATTGCAAGTTGCATGGTTCAGTTTGGCCGCATAGCAGCATGTGTTTGTTTCGGCTGTTCCCATGCTGCCTAACCGTGTTGGTATTAGTGCGTTCTAGGAAAACCTGGACAACTGTCCTTGGCAGAGCAATCCCTAAAGTAGAAGAAGGAATACTGTGCTTTCTGTTTCCAAAAGTGGTGGAGATTTAGCTCCCCATCCTGTCCCTGGTTGGGGTAAAAGTAGTCGCAAACAGCTCTCCCTCTTTCTTATACCATGAGAGCTCCCTCTCTGTTTTCAGTCTGCTTTAATCGCTTCAGCAAGACCCAGATTGTGAGGACAGCAGGAGAAGGGGGCAGTGCACTCTGGGATATCTTGCCATATAAAGATCTGCAAGGAAATGGGATCAGTCAAACCAGTTATAGAAACTGAGAGTCCTCTCCATGCTGCAAACAGTATGTTGAACTGGCTACTAGCAGTCAATCCTGTGCCAGTCTTGGTCAAGGAGACTTGGTACACTGGACAACAATGAGGAAACTTCCTACCATTGCACTAGCACGCATGCTGCTCAGCTGATTGGTATTAACAGTGGAAATGCTAGTGTAGCCTGACCCTTGTTTGTGTGACAAGATGGCAGAAATGACAAGTTTTGAGCTAACCTGGATTTTTCATAGATCTGGAGTTTGACTCTTTCTGTGAAGCCTTATCTGTTTGCACTGATGAAAATATGCATAATATTGCTATATACATAGATGTGATCAAGGGAAATGATTGAATATTCACATAACTGTTAGGCAGGGCTCTTACATTTTAGATTTATTGTTTCTAGTTTAAACAGTAACATGATCTTTTTGGCCAAATATATTTACTTTTAGCTGACAGATGGTGTTGCTACATGGGCAACTTCAGTCATTAAAAACATTAAATGGTGGTTTACACTGTACCGTAGCACATGAAACAAAAATCTTCTAGTTTCAGGACTCTTCTCTTCCTCCACCTTGACAGTGTAGTCTTGTGTCCTGGTTAACAGCTGCCTCTTTTGTCATCTGGGTTGGATGCCTTTTACTGGAAACAACTCTTCTATGACCACATAGTGCTTTGGGATCCTACAGGATGAAAAGCATTATGTAAATGTAATATACATAATTAGTAAGTTGCTGCTCTGATACATCTCCTGGTATGGAGCACTGCAACTTGCAGTCTGATCAAAAAGAAACCAAGATGACATTTTCAAATAAAACCACCCAAAGACTTCAGACTTACTTAGAACTTATTAATTCAAGCTGTATTTTTCTCCTTGATTAAAAGCCTACTGCTTAGATGACTTACCTTCTAACTATTGCACAAGTTAACTATAATTAACAAATTCTACCTACATTCAGTTCCTTGGAACAAGCTTGAAGTCTCACCATTTCTTTGTTTCTGTTTTTTGTGCAGGTGCTGAACAGGTACTCTTCTACACCTCTCGTTCCCCTTGCAGCACCGCCTGTCCTTCCCATGTTACCTCAGCAATTCATGTCTCCTACCAATGTCAGAGACTGCATACGTCTGCGTGGTCTTCCCTATGCTGCCACTATAGAGGACATCTTGGAATTCTTGGGGGAGTTTTCTGCAGATATTCGAACCCATGGGGTTCACATGGTATTAAATCACCAGGTAGGTAGACAACAAGAGAATGCAAATCATGGTTGCGAGTGTGCTACCCACCACATGATCCCCTGGGTTGATTACTAGTGCAATAACAGGGAAGCAGCCTTGATAAAGCCCCTAAATGCACAAAGGTGAGACAGATACTGATTCTGTCCTCCAGGAGTGTAATGAAAATAATCAATAGTCTTTCACAGAACCTAGCTGTTTCAAGGCATTGTATTTTTTTAATACTGGACCAGTGTAGCAAACAAATTGCTAACAGGATCAACTGAGAACTTGGCATGGTTATCCGTAAATGTAGGTAGAATTATTTCCATTGTCTGTAAATAGGTAACTCATGTTGCATGTGGGGGTTTGAAAGCAGTGTGTTGGCTTTTATATGGTGAAACATACAACATCACACCTAAAAGGATTAAAAACATTTCTGCTCTTTTTCTTGATGATAGTAGATGACGTAGTGGGGGTAAGTAATCTGTTTTTATGGGGTTGTGATTAAAAAACAAACCAACAACAAGAACCTTTTAGACTCTCCAGCCAAAAAGTCTTGTCTGTAGTTTGTTTGGCTAATGGTAGGGGTTTCTTTTGTGGGGTGTTTTTGTGGGGGTTTTAATTTTGTTTTTGGGGTTTTTTTGGGTGCCCAACTTAAGAATACTTTAAAAGGGACTCTTAAAGAGGATGGGTATTCAGCATTTTCTGAAACCAGTCCCTTTTTAAGGCTTCTTAAGTTGGGCACCAAAAATCATTAGAGCCAGGAGCCAAGGGTTGTAAGAGTCTGTCTCATTTTAACATGGCCCAATACATTAATTTCAAAGACTTAGTTACTTGAATGTGCTGCAGAAAATGGCAAGTAAATTTTAAAGATTTTAAGTGTCTTATGTCCACAAGATACACACTACATTCATTAATTTCTCACAACCTACCAAAATCTCTTTTAAAAGGATTATAAAAGTAAGTTCATATTTGTAACTTAGTGAAAAAGCATAACTGTCACATGCTTATTTAACATCTGTTATGGGACTCACACAAGGGACAAGCCTATGTGTTGCTATTTATTGGTGACTTTGTTATATTGGGTAAACAATGTGATACTCTATAGGCTTGAAATAATTTATTTGTTTAGTTTAGATGGATAATATCAATGTTCATTTTTAAGCATTATTTTTACCTATCTAAATTTTCAGCTGTGGGAAATTATGGGTGGGGTCAGAAGTTCAGAGGGTATCAGGTAATTAATGACAGTCAGTATTGAGATTCAAAAAGTTAAAGCTTTAGAACTGCTAAAACACAGTTATCAATATCAAAACATATTAAGTAAATATCCCTAAATCAAATGTTAAATTCTCAAGCAGCATTTTTCTTAATTTACTGGTCTATAAACTTCTGTTGTAATGACAGAAATAATTTTTGGTCGGTTTGTATGTGTATGGTGAAATAAACACTTACCAGTAAAAATCTAATGCTTCCAAGCCTACCTATATAATTGGAAATCTGCAAAAAATATTGCTCCTCTTCCCTGGGATTTCAAATTAAACTGTTCCATTTACCCAACTAAAATATACAAATTGATACTTAATTTCATTCTTATATTTCACAGATCTTTAATCTCGTATCAAAATCCTTAGAAACCTGATAACTGACCACTCTGAACTAGCAATCTCTTAAACTATCAATTCTCCCTCAGGGAGGGCTGGTTCCCATTCTCCTGTAACTTGTGATATGGGTATGGTTAAAATTTTGTCACGATTGCTTTTGATAAGTCACAAACAGATCGTGGACAATAAACGGAAATTCATGGAAGCCCATGACCTGTCTGTGACTTTTACTAAAAATAATGAGTGGGGACTGATTGGGGGTGGGGGGAAGGTTGAGAACCTGAGCCCTGCTGTGGGAGGTGGAGAGGTTTTAGTACCCACTGCCCCAGTGGCTGACAGCTCCATGGCTCCATCTTGAGAGTTCCAGGTCCCCTCTGTCACCGGCAGTTTGAGAGCCAGCAGCTCCGCACTCTGGGGGCCCCAGCCCCAGGGCTGAAGCAGAAAATGTCACAGAGATCTCTGAAAGTCACAGAATTCATGACCTCCATGACATAATTTATCCTTAGAGATGGGGTTAATAACCTGTTTGACTTAATCCATGAAAGCCTGGTCTACTCTAGACAATTAAGTCAATTTAAATCCATGCTCTCTGAGCAGCATAGTTAAACCAACTAACCCCCCATTGTTGACAGTGCTAGGTTAACAGAACAATTCTTCTGTTGGCCTACCTACCATTTTTCAGGAAAGTGGATTATCTACACTGATGGGACAACCCTTCCCATTGGTGTCGGTAGTGTCTGTCTACGCTGAAGTGCTGCAGTGGCGCATTTGTGCCGCTATAGCATTTCAAGTGCAAACAAACCCTGAGTAAAGAACAGATATTAGACAACATGAGTTTTATCTGAAGCTTGTTCCTTCAGTTTGTCTCACATGTTCAAACTGTCTTGTAAATTACTCTGGACCTGAACCATAATCTGTTATGACGACACCACATACACTATCCGTGCTCAAATTATCTTGGACTGACATTTTGCCTTACTTGTCCCATTCTCTTTGGCTTTCTTCCTGGGCTGTGACACTCTTAAAGCTCACTGCACTTGGTGCTCTGCTAACAGAAGAAGACAGTCCTTGCACCAAGGCTCTTACAGTCCATTTCAGACACTGACTGTACAGTCTAAATATGCAAGACACACGTTCCAAACTTGAACCACTTGCTCTGTGGTGAGTGGCGTCACAAAAGTGTAAGGTGTTTAAGGAAGGATGTGATTGTGCAAATGGCAGCCATCCTTTCAGTGATTTAAATCTGGGTCTTTTATCGCTCCAGTACAGACCTCTACCACTTGGGCTCAAGGATTAATTAAATTGGCTGGACTGCCAATTCCAAGACTAATTTTTAAATGTCCAGAAGTAAATTAAAAGCATAATTTGTCAATACAGCTTGAGTGCCTGTGTGGGGAAAATGTTGGTGAAGAGATCTGCTGTCTTGCCATCTGTAGCTCTCCTTGTGTCCAATGCAACATGTAGTGGTAGACAGGAATCCTGCCACAACTGCCACGTGGGAGCAGATCTCCTGCTCCAGTGTAAGGATTTGTTTGTACATCGTTTATTCAGGAATACTCCAGCTTTAGACAGGAGCTTGAGTGAGCTTAGCTGCCTTAGTGACCCCCTCTTTATTGCAGTACAGCCTATGGTTATGACCACGGTCCATCTCCACTCTTCCTACATATCGCAGAGATAAGCTCTGCGCAGGGCCTGAATTCCCTCCTGTTCAACCTCCCCAAATCCTAGCCCCTGCATAACTGAGCTGCACCAATTCATTACATGTTGGGCTGGCTACACCTGGTTGGCATTTTCCTCTTGCAGAACCTTCTGTCTGAGGAGTTGAGAGCTTCACCAGTGCTGGTGAATTCAACTGCACAATACCCATGTTAAGGATAGCTGATCAAAACTCCATCAGTATAATTGGGGTGAAGTGGACAGAGGAGATTTAACTTGTCCAAAGTCACTGGTGGTGTGTATCTTTTGGTATGCTCATATGTTGTAAAGGTCCACGTCTTGTAAGCTTGGCCATTTGCAGTTTAAAAGCAGCAGTAGCTTGCAAAGGCACATACTTACTGAGGCAGAGGCAAGTGTATAACAGATGCTGGCTATGTTTAGGAAAAGCTTTTTATGATGTAGATCAGGGGTCGGCAACCTCTGGCATGTGGCTCACCAGGGTAAGCACCTTGGCGGGCCGGGCCAGTTTGTTTACCTGCCTCATTGGCAGGTTCGGCAGACCACAGCTCCCACTGGCCATGGTTCGTCGTCCCAGGCCAATGGGGGCAGCGGGAAGTGGCATGTGCAAGGGATGTGCTGGCCGCCATTCCTGCAGCCCACATTGGCCTGGAGTGGCGAACCGCGGCCAGTGGGAGCCACAGTAGGCCAAATCTGCCGACACGGCAGATAAACAAACTGGCCTGGCCCGCCAGGGTGCTTACCCTGGCAAGCCGTATGCCTGAGGTTGCCAACCCCTGATGTAGATTGAAGGTTTTTTTTGGCAGTGTTGGAGCCTTGTTGGTCCCAGGATATTAGAGAGACAGAAGTTGGTCCAGCAAAAGATATTACCTCACCCACCTCTTTTCTCTAATAGAGTAAAGGCTTCATTCAAAACTGCTGCCACAGTGCATATGTGAGAGGGTAAAAATTTTGTCATGCTTGAATTGTATGGGGGCCTTGTGAAATAATGTTAGCGTTTAAATAGTCAAGCTAAGCACTGAAATTAATCAGTGGCTTACAAACTTGAATATAGTCATGCCTTTGCTGTCGTTATTGCTTTTTGTCTCCAGGAAACTGTTCCTCTTTATAGAAGGAAATGTGCTCTCTGAACAGAGGACTAAAGTTCTTAGGCCTTGTCTACTCTGGAAAGTGTTTTGGTGGTGGTGGTTTTTTGTTTTCTTCCAGTGTAACCTAGGGCATGAATTTAAACCAATAATTTTACAACTATAAACCATCCCATGTTGCACCGTCCTCCCCACTTGGGCACTCTTATTTTGGTATAAGAGTGGCTTTTGCCGGGTTCAGCTTAAGTCCCTTCCCAAACAACATAAGCCTTTTTTCCATTCAAGCTAATACTGGGATAAGAGGTTTTCTAAACTTATTTTTTTACCAAAGCTATACTTGGAGCTAACGTGTGGCATTTTTATTCTCTCTATTCTGAGCCATAAAAATAGGCAAGCTGTACTATAGTTAACAGCTTTACTTAAATATTCAAAACAAATGATAGTAGAAGGCTGACAAACACTGATGTACTATACAGTGGGCAGACCATGGACCCAGGCAGTAGTGAGAATTTAAGTGCATCAGAACCATTGATTTGGTACAGGAGTTGGGGTAGTAATGGTCAAATAGTCTTTGTAAAAGATGCTGCTAACACTGCATGCATCTGACGAAGTGGGTATTCACCCATGAAAGCTCATGCTCCAAAAGGTCTGTTAGTCTATAAGGTGCCACAGGATTCTTTGCTGCTCTAACATTGCAAGTGACTTCTGTTTTGGTACCACATGAGTATTTACATGGAAACTATAGATTTGCTCTTGTTCCTTTTCTTGGTTTTTCAGGGCCGTCCATCAGGAGATGCCTTTATCCAGATGAAATCTGCAGACCGAGCTTTTTTGGCTGCACAGAAGTGTCATAAGAAGACCATGAAGGACAGATACATTGAAGTCTTTCAGTGTTCTGCAGAGGAGATGAACTTTGTATTAATGGGGGGCACTTTAAATCGAAATGGCTTGTCCCCACCACCATGTAAGTTACCATGTAAGTTTTGCATGGTTCTTGGTGCTACTCTACGCTGTGTGCTGGTAGGTGTTGGAGCTTCTTTCTCTTCCCGGTTCTTTGTAAGATATATTAAATGGGGGTGGAATTGCAAGGCTTTTCAATCTGAAATCAGCAGTAGCCTGTGATCATTTTTCTTTTGGTTGTGGATTACTATTACTGAAGAAGAATTACTTTCAAATTATACTCTTTTCCACTGACAAACTTGTTTTCTGCAACTTAACTTGCTCTGGACAAGCAATGACTCTGAAAGGAAACTTTGCCACCTAGAGCCCAATAAAAATTTTAATATGAATTATTTTATCACTGTGTGTGTGGACTCCATGCCCCTCCCTTTCTTTTAAAGGCTAATTCTTGCAACCTCTGGTAATTCTTTTTTCCAAATCTAAACACAAATATTCTACCTGTTGAACAGCTACTAACCCCTGGACTCTTCCCTGGACATCCAGAATGCATGGAGTTAAGGTTGCTGGTATATGAATGAAATACGTATTTAGACATGCAGCTAAGCTACCCAAATGTCTGATGATCAGAAAACAAGACTTTGCTTCAAGCTGTGCTCCTTATTGGGTATGAGTCATTTGGGAAAATGGGATCTAATCTAATATTTGAGAGAGAATACTTTAAAGGCTCAGGGGCTGACATATGTTTTAAAGTAATATGGCTTTGAACCCATGGGAAAACAATACTTTGCTTCAAAGATCACAAATGGCAGGATAATTGAGGTAGGATCCTCCTGTTTATGCCGAAGAAATGGAATATTCTAAATCCAGCCAGGATGCTGTTTGTTTACCTGGTGGCTCCTTGGTAGCCCATAGAGAGTTGATCCCCGTCTGCTTTCTAGTGAACAAATACTTGCATCAGAGAAACTACCACCATCATAATTGATCCCCTTGTCAGCAGAAAGGCAAAGGCCTGAATGGGAGTGAGGGATAGACAGGTCATTCTTCCCTAGATATGGGGCAAGTGTACTCTGATTTTTTTGTTCAGAGACTTCTTTTGTGAAGCTTCCCAGAGCAGGCTAACAAACTCTGCTGAAATAATGAAAATTTTTTGGATTTCTGAGTTTCACCTTCTTACAGCTATGAGCAGAGATGACTAAAAGTTCCAACAGGCTATGTCTCCATGTCTGCTTGTGATGGGGGAAGTGAGGAGTTGAGTCATCAGATGGTCTCTTCACAACTGCTGGTCCCTTTAAAAGGAGAAGAAAAAAAAAAGTGTGATCAATTTTGCCATTCCTAATCTGTCTAGATTAATCAGAATATGGTGGTGGAAGGAGAAAGACACTACTCTCAAAGGCTTTGGGGAATAGTCTGATCCCGCCCTCCTAGTTCTTGTATGTGTGCAACTTGTAGAAACACCCTTTTTTGTTTTTTGAATTTGCATTATCCTGTTAAATGAAGTAGTGACATGATGGGAAGTACCAAGGAATAATACAATGGGCCTGTTGAGGATGGAGATCTCTAAATTGTAGGAGTGCCCTGTATAATGCAATCTTGGATATTGACAAGCTTTGCTCTTGTCTTTTGAAGAGAGGAGATTTAACTGATAACTGAAACTAGACCAGTAAACCAACTCATCTCTTTTTGGAAAAAGAATTTGTTCCCACAAATCATAGAATCCTAGAAATTTAAGGCAGGAAGGGACTTTGGTAGGTCATCTAATAGAATCCCCTGCACTGAGACAGGACTAAATATTACTTGGACCATCCCTGATAGGTGTTTATCTAACCTGTTCTTAACCTCACTGACTGAGATTCCACACCCTCCTTAGGCGTTTTGTCCAAGTGTTTAACCGCGCTGACAGTTAGAAAGTTTTTCCTGGTGTTTAATCTAAATTTTCCTTGCTGCAATTTTGTGCCTGTTACTATGTGTCCTGTACTCTGTGGTTAAGGAGACCACTTTATCATGTGGCTCCCCACAATAACCTTGAGAGCAAGAGGTGGCTTCTGTGTATTGTCACATACCTTTTTTTTGTTTTGTGATTTCTACACAGATAACTTCATGAAAATGGGAGCAAGTTTTTTCCAGGTCGGAAAGACCTTAGATCTACTTCAGGCTGTCTTGCTGAATATACTGGAATTTGGTGAACCATGTTAATCTATCTTCCTTCGGTTCTTCTAGGTCTTTCTCCTCCATCCTACTCACTTCCAGCTCCTGCAGCAGTTATTCCAACAGAAGCTGCCCTTTATCAGCCCTCCGTGCTTTTGAATCCACGAACGCTTCAGCCCTCCACAGCATACTATCCAGCTGGCACCCAGCTCTTCATGAATTACACGTACTATCCCAGGTAAAGCAATGAGACAGGAACAAAAGTCCTTTTACAGCAAATGCTTGAAGCTTTCAAAAGAGTATTAGCTGCCATGGTGAAGGCTTGTGCTATAGAGAATAGCCTGCTTAGTATTTGATCAGGGTAATTATTTCAGAATCCACTGGTGGGGTTCCAGTTTTAGAACGTCTCAGGTGGCAAATTTTAATGTCTGTAAAATATTGGTCACTTGAATAGCGTGTGGCTTTTGAAAAGTGACCAAGTGACTTAGAAGCACACTTGTTGTTGCCTCTCCATGGGAATTGTCCTTTTAGGGGCTTTTTTGCCTCTTCTTTCCCTCAACTTGTTTTGTAGTGTTCTGACTGATGCCTTCCACCCTCGCAGTAACTGCTTTTCAGTGTCTCTGTACAGTTAAAGGATTTTGTAAACTTTGATGGGGAAAGGTGCTATGTAAATGTAAATATTCCCATGTGTTTCAGTGCAAGTTGACTGACTACTGTTCTTTTCCCCTCTCCATCCCCCATTTCTCTCCTCTGAGGACCTTTAACTTTTCCTGGTTTAAAGGAAACAAACACTTGTGGGTGGGGTATAGTGGGTTTAATGTATACTTCACAATCACAAAGTAATGGTTCGTTCTGATTAAAATGCAACGTACTTCATACTGTCGAGATTGTATGTGAGGCCCAGTTTGACTTAACTTTGTAGTGTAATGTAAGCCATCTTGCGTCAACCTAGTTGTGCTTGTGTCTACATTTAAACTTGTCTCCCACTGATATAAGCACCACATTAGAGAGACGCAGTGACACTGTTCCCCATTGAACCGGGGTCGATATACTGAGATTGATGCAGCATGAAGGTAAACACTGTTGCGTATGTCAACCCTAACAGTCCTCTAGCAGCTGTCCCACAATGGCTGATGCTGATAGCTCTGTTCACAATGGTAAATGCCCAGCGGTCACAGAAACCGAATGGCCTCCCTTCCCTTTAAAGCCTCATACATTTTGTTTAAATGGCTTTTCCTGATTATCCAGTTTGGCAAGCACATCTAGCAGCAATCCGTTGTTGTGTGCAACTGCCCAGCTGACCATGCAGGCTACATGCTCCAGAGGCACTCCAGGATGGAGTAGACTGGAGATATTGGATCTCCTGGGCCAGTGAGGAGAAGAGGCTGTGTAGGCATAGCTACAGACCTGCCAAAGAAAGGTGGATATCTGAGCAGAATGCATGGAAGATGCAGGCCAAAAGATATGACAGGGACTGGCACCAGTGCCATATAAAGCAAAGGAACTGCGTCAAGCTATCAGAAGGCTAGCAAGGCCAACAGTCGATCTGGTGTGGAGCTGCAAATATATAGCCTTTACAAAGAGCTGAATGGTGTACTTGGCGGAGACCCCACCACCACTCCACAGACCATTGTGGATACCACCAAGAAGCCCAAGTCTCAGGCCTCTGGCAAGGAAGAGGTGGAGGAGGATGGCGGATGTGAGAGTGAGAGGTCCAGCTACAAGGTGAACCAGAACCTGTTCAAGACTCCACTGCAGTCCAGTCGATCCCGGCAGTTGAGCACAAGCGAGCCTGATGCGGGGAAGCAACCTGGGGTAAGTGTGTAAATGTATTTCCCATTACAATGATGGCACTCTCAACTTACCAGGACACAGCTGTTGACTCTTCATTAATTTACTTGTAGTAGAAGAGGTGGTGTTATCTGCTTTTCATTCCCCTCTAGAGGTAGGATAGTGGGGCCATGTGGAACAATTTGTTGATGTACACAGGGATGTCCCTTGAATCCTCCTGAGTGATCTTGATGAAATTTTCATGGAAGTACTCTGCAACCCTCTCCAGAATGTTTCTAGGGATGGCAGCCTTATTTCTTCCTCTGCAATATGGACACTTTCCCATGCCAGTCAATAATAACTTGACACAAGATGCGTGAGGTAATATCTTTTATTGGTCCAACTTCTGTTGGTGAGAGACACAAACTTTCAAGCCACACAGAGCTCTTCTTCAGGCCTGGGAAAGTAATGCCTTGAGTACATTTCTGTGTGGCTCAAAAGCTTCTCTCTCACCAAGAGAAGGTGATCCAATAAGAGCTTACTTCACCCACCTTGTCTCGTTAACATCTTGGGACTGACATAGCTACAACTACACTGCATATAGTAATAACTTTGGCAACTGCCATTGCAGTATACAGGCTAGCAGCATACCGATCTGGGAGGCTTCAGGACACCAACAGTGCTCTGTGCCTTTGTTACCCTCAGGAGAGAGAGAGAGATCAGATAAAACCTTCAGCTTCTGTGGTCAATGGTGCCAGCATTCAGTGCCATTGCCCTTTATGCATAGCTTCATGCAACCGAGCAATTCCCTCTTCATTTCCCTCACTGCTGGTGGGTGACACTCACCAATGCTGGTGCTGTGAGTGGTACTGCACACGAGCACTCTGTAGCAGAAGTGTCAATAAGCATGTCTGGTGTAAAATTTTAGGGGAGCAGGGGAAGGGACTTCTGACTCTTAACTTTCACTTTCCACTGTGACTGTACTGACAATGGTACCTCTGTGTGTTTTATCTGCAGTTGCTGCTGTTTCAGCCTTCAGGGGTTCCACCGCCACAACTATGGAACATCTAAGCCAGATAAGGAGAAAGAAGAGGACTCAGGATGACACATTCAGCAAGATCCTACAAGCCAGTGTTGCATCAGATGAACACTGCAGGTAGCCTGTAGAAAGGCCCAGGAATCTCCAAAGGAAAAACAGAATCAGATGCACCAGGACATGATGGGGCTTCTTTGGCAGCAAACAGATGCCGAAGACTCGCTTGTGGATCTACAGGGTCAACAGTCATGGGCTCGCCTCTCTTTGCAGTTCATGAAGAACTCTATTACCGCATCATCTCCCTACACACCCCGCTCAACATACCACATGGTATCAGGGAGCCACATCTCGACTCCTACCACTTCACCCTGAAGAACATTAAGGACAACTACACTTCTCATACACTGATCTGAGACAGCCATGGTTGCTGTATGTGTAGGTAAAATGGGCATGAATGTTCTTTCCACTTAAATTAATGGAACAAAACTTAAGTTTTTAATATATTTGCTTTTAAATTGCACAGACTTCTTGGAGTGACTTTCTAAAAGTAATTCATCTTTATTAGTTCACAACATACACTGCAGAGAACTTAGCAGTTCTGAAAGGACCCACTTCTTGCTGTGCAGTGTGACAGCACATAGGATCAATGACACAATGTGATAATCCTACATGTGCAGCAAACGCTTCAAAATTAATAGTGCATTGACAGTGTTACATTCACAGATGTACACCATGCAACACACAGTTCCTAACAGACCCCAAAACAGCAGAACCAGTTAGAGCACAATCCACCACAATGCATTACTGTGTCTTGCTGTTAAAGTGCTCTTTCAAAGCCTCTTAGCCATATAGCTCAGGCCTGACCTTTTCTAATAGCCCTTGTGTCTAGCTGTTGAAACTCAGCAGACAGTCACTCCACTTTCCACTCAGCAGCAAATATTCTCCCTTTTGCTTTACAGACATTATGTGGGACACAGCAGGCAGCTATAACTATTCGGGCGGGGAGGGGTTGTGTGTTTTTTTTTGTTTTGTTTGTTTGTTTTTAGGTTCAGGTCCAATCTTGTGAATGAAGTGACACTGGCACTGTTGAATCTATCAAAAGCTCATTCAGCTGTCATTCTGCACCTGCTGAGCCAGTGGTTGAACCTTTCCTTGGTGCTGTCAAGCTGGCTGGTGTACAGCTTCATGAGCCAGGAGAACAACAGCTAGATTGGGTGTCCTCCAGGATTACTATTAGTATTTCGACATTGGCAATGGTTATCCAGCAGGTGGGAAAGTCCCTCCTTGTAGCTTTCTGAACAGCCCTGTGTTCTTAAAGATTCAAGTACAAATGCTCCCCAGGGTTACACAAACCCAATTTATGCCAATCGGCACTTACAGAAAAAGTTCTGTAAGTTTTTTTTGTTTGTTTTGTTTTGTTTTTTGTTGTTGTTTTTGTTTTTTGCATAATTGTCGGGTATATGTTCCCAACTTGCACAAAATTCAACTTATGCAAGGCATTCCGGAACAGAACGCTTGCATAAGTCAGGGAGCATCTGTATCATGCACCTTAGAATCATAGAATATCAGGGTTGGAAGGGACTTCAGGAGGTCATCATCTAGTCCAACCCTTGCTCAAAGCAGGACCAATCCCGAACTAAATCATCCCAGCCAGGGCTTTGCCAAGCCTGACCTTAAAAACCTCTAAGGAAGGAGATTCCACCACCTCCCTAGGTAACCCATTCCAGTGCTTCACCACCCTCCTAGTGAAAAAGTTTTTCCTGATATCCAACCTAAACCTCCCCCACTGCAACTTGAGACCATTACTCTGTTCTGTCATCTGGTACCACTGAGAGCAGTCTAGATCCATCCTCTTTGGAACCCCCTTTCAGGTAGTTGAAAGCAGCTATCAAATCCCCCCTCATTCTTCTCTTCTGCAGACTAAACAATCCCAGTTCCCTCAGCCTCTCCTCAGCCCCCTAATAATTTTTGTTGCCCTCTGCTGGACTCCCCAATTTTTCCACTTCCTTCTTATAGTGTGAGGTGCAAAACTGGACACAGTACTGCAGATGAGGCCTCACCAATGCTGAATAGAGGGGAATGATCATGTCCCTCAATCTGCTGGCAATGCCCCTACTTATACAGCCCAAAATGCCATTAGCCTTCTTGGCAATAAGGGCACACTGTTGACTCATATCCAGCTTCTCGTCCACTGTAACTCCTAGGTCTTTTTCTGCAGAACTGCTTCCTAGCCATTCGGTCCTTAGTCTGTAGTAGTGCATGGGATTCTTCTATCCTAAATGCAGGACTCTGTACTTGTCCTTGTTGAACCTCATCAGATTTCTTTTGGCCTAATTTGTCTAGATACCTCTGTATCCTATTCCTACCCTGCAGCATATCTACCACTCCTCCCAGATTAGGGTCATCTGTGAACTTGCTGAGAGCGCAGTCCACACCATCCTCCAGATCATTAATGAAGATATTGAACAAAACCAGTCCCAGGACTGACCCTTGGGGCCTCAGAGAGGATCCTAGAGTACTTTCTCCATCCAGAGCAGATGGATTCTAGCCACCCCTCCCCCAGACCTGCTCCCACGCAAGGATCTGCTTAGCCTAGGAGTGCACCTGCACACACCGCCATGTACATCTGACCAGCCAACCCTGATGATGTTGAAACATCCCTGGTGATCCAGCAACACTTCATAATTAAGGAAATAGTCTTTTCTGCTTTCTGTGGCAAGGTGTCCTGGTGCCAAAATACAGATACACATGCCATCTATTGCTCCACAGCAGTTTGGGAACTCCATTGCTACAAATCCATCCACTACATTCTGCACATTGCTCAGAGTCAGTCCTGTATCACAGGAGGCGATGAATGACCCTGAACACTTGTATGACAGTGGGTCCCACAGTGGATTTTGCATCGCCAGAATGATTTCCCACTGGTTGGTAGCAATACAGCTCCGCAAGTTTCCACAGTGCGATTGCCACTCACTATTGCCTTGTCAATTCAGCTCTCATTTTGGTGCCCTTGCACTGGAGGGCTGAGGCAAGCTCGGCACACAGATCCAGAAATATGGCCTTGCACATCTGGAAGTTCTGCAGCCACAGCTTATCATCCCAAGCCTGCATTATGATGGCATCCTACAGTCAGTGCTCATTTCTCAGGCCCAGAAGCGACACTCCACCATCTGCAGGTGCTCTGAACACCACCAACAACCTTAGAATTGATTCGCAGTATGTCTCACAGCAATCTGTCCTCCAATAAATTATCATATTTCCCACTGATTCAGTTCTTCTTACAACTCTGCAAATATTGGAGGAACGTGCTTTCTGTGCTTGCAACACTTATGACCATAGTGTAGAACTGTGCAGGCTCTGTGCTTCTGTCAGAGATGGACAGTAAGGAGGGCCATGTGAATTTTTTTGTTTTTTAAGGTGCAAAAATTATAGTTACATGCTGAGAAGTTGACTCCTTGTTCCCTGCCCCCATGTGCAACTCATCTCTGCCTCACCAGGCATTGCCAAAACTTCCCCAAAAGACAGTGTGCTGGATGGTGGTGGATTGTACACTGGGATACCTACCCATGGTGCACTGCACTGTGCATCGACACAAGCACTCCTGGTGAGTACCTGCAGTGCCAATATAAGGAGCTAAGTATGCATGTGCACGAGGAATATATAAACTGTGGTAGCTTTATGCCACATAACTTGCATCAACCAAAGTTTGTAGAGTAGATGTGGCCTTAGTAAGTGGAATATCGGATGGATAATCTAAACCTCTTTAGGTGATCTACTGTTGGTGCTCCAAAGCCATCCATACAATCTTTTACAGCATGAAGTATCCTTTCTGAGACATGCTGTGCATATCCGCTGTTGTTTGCTGGAAGCCCAGGGCAAACTTTAACAACATATCCTGCCGAAACAGTCAACCTCCCTAAAAATATCTAACAGAAAGTTCTCATTAAACAGCTCTTAATTTCTGTCTGTCTTCATCCCTAGCCTCCAATAATTGAATTGCATTCTAGTACCATATGTTCTAGTGGAAACTTACAGGAGGGGGTTAAACAATGTTGATACCAATAGTGGACCACAAACCCAAGAGTCCTTTCCCATCACTTTTTACACAATCTTCGTTTCTTGTGAGTCAAATTATCCAAGTTCTATTCAGCAATTTAAAAAAGAAGTTGCCAAATAGCTCTCTCTCTTTGAGATAAATCATAGGCAACCCCATTCTTGATGCAAGCATTATCCCTGAAACTTTCTAGAAGCAGTTCATGGAAGCCATTGGAACTAACTTTCCCCTGTGTTGCGTTCAGAGGGTATTATATGGGGAAGTAGTGACCATCCCAACCATGTGAATCTACAGGGAAACTCTTTCAGTGAGGAGGGAAACATTGCTTTGCTTAACTGTGCTTCCAGAGTTCCATGTGGAGTCTCTGGGTAAGGATTCCGAGCTAGGCCCCAAGAGATGCTGTTTCCTAGAAGATGTTGAGGGTACCATCCACCCTAGAGTGGTGGCTAAGAGGTGTTCATCATCAAAGACCTGAAGTATAGGTTGGGCTGTGCAGGAGCTGAGAGAGCCCAGAAGCACTGCTCATTACTTTAAATGAATAACTTTGACAAGATGATGCCATCGGTGCACTTGCTGCTGGTGCCTCCTCCTGGCTGTCCTGGGGATTAGCTCTCCCCAATGCAGGGTCTATGCTGTCGTACTCTCGTCCTGCAGATCCCTCTCACTCCAAGAACCAAAGCCTCCTCTTTGTGACTCAGCCGTCCGGCTGGGGTCACTATGTGATTTCCACTTCCGGGGAGGTAACAAAGTCTTTCCAGAACAAATTGGACTAGGTGGTAGTCCACTGCCATGTCCCCAGTGGCTGGTAGAGGAACCTGGCCACACCCTCTACTCTGGGTTCTAGCTCAGGGGTCCTCAAGTCAGCAGCCAAGGCCTGCACTGTCTTATCTTGCTGTTTTTCCCCTTCTGTTTCCAGCCTCCTGGCTTATATAAAACCCTCCAGATGAGCCTGCTTCCAATCAATTCCCTGTTCCTCTTCCAGGTGCAGCCTGTGGAGTTAATTGGCCCACCTGCCCATCTTAACCCCTTCCAGTCCTGTGTGAGCTAGACACCTTAGCACAGATGGATTACATTTTACTGAACCAGGATGTACAGCTCTCATTTATCTGCGTGGGAAAAAAAATGTAAAATTCCAAAACTAAACCATCTTAAAATTAGTTAAGTTTGCTACACTTGCCTATCATGTCACTTACCAAACTCAACCACTTAATGTAAAAGCAAGGAAATGAATAGCTAAGCACAGGCCACATAAAACAAATAATCCTTCTCAATAAGATATGCAACCTTAATTCTCACTTAACTTACTATTCTTTCTTTGAGTCCATAATACATACACAACAAACAATACTTCTGGAAAAAAACAAGAACTATGACTCTGTAAAACAATTCATGCAGGCATAAGGGTCTACCTATGCAGAGCCCCTACACTGCAGTCAAGGGGTTCTATGTAGGTGCGGGAGTCCTACTGCAAGCTGCTCAGGACCAGGGCCTGTAGATACACAACAATTTCATGTATTGATCAGCCTCCGAAGCAAGTCCAAATACGCCCATAAAGTTATCTTTAATTGACAGTTGTACACTATTCCTAGGAAATTAAATGTGATACTATTCCAAAGAACATCAACTGTAACTATATCTCAAAATTCTACTTACTTAATAAATCAGCTGACTTTTTCCATTTGATAGTTTGTTAGGGCACTACTTAAATATCTTCTCATATTTAGGAGAAGTCTTAATTTATTTAATAAAAATGTATGTGGTTTGTTTAGTTGCAATAAAAAACTATCATATGGAAAGAGGCATTTATGTGAGCAGTGTAAGACTTACTCCCTTGGGTTTTGTAAATGGTGGGATAAGGAAGTACTCTTTTTTTAATCTTTTTTTTGTCCTTGAGTAACCTTAACCTTTCTTTTTAATGATGTTTTCTGGAACTAAAAATAATGCAGCAAATGTGAAGTAAGTGCAAGGGGAAGGAGTGGGTCTCCTCAGTACTAAATTGTATATTTAAATGCATGTACATGGAAAAGCAATAAGGAGTCAGTAGCTAATGACCAAACATTGGCCAATAAATCTAATAAGTGAGCATTTATGGAAATAAGGAAAGCCTCTTTGACCTACTACCAAAAGGTTCAACAGCTTGTGTTGACAAGGTCAAGGATTTCTATAATGGCTGATTCCGCTGTTGACATAGTGCTCTACTCCTTTTTTCTTTTTCTTTCTTTTTCAATTCTCTCTATACCGCCCCACCCCTCCAGGTTTTCTTGTGCTTATCACAAGCCCCTGAGGGAGACTGTTTGTTTGTTTCAACTGTCTTGCTTTCAATGTACTAGTGCCGGGGTCGGCAGCCTTCGGCATGCAGCCCATCAGGGTAATTTGTTGGCAGGCTGCGAGACATTTTGTTTACGTTGACCATCTGCAGGAATGCCCCTGGCAGCTTCCATTTGCTGGAAATGGCGAACTGCAGCCACTGGGAGCCAAAGGGAGCTGTGCCTGTGGACAGTCAATGTAAACAAAATGTCTCATGGCCCGTCAGCGGAATACCTTGATGGGCTACGTGCCAAAGGTTGCTGACCCCTGTACTAGTGCTATAGTTTTTAATAATAAAAAAGCTTGTCAATGTGCAGGAATACGTGTGTGTGTGTGTGTGTGTGTGTGTGTGAGTGATATATAAGAAAATGTGAGAATTGAGTCGACTTGTTACATTGATCATAAACTGCTGTAATTACATCGCTTGTGTATGTTCACACAACACACCTTGTGTCAGCAGAATGCATCCACAGTTGGTGCTTGAGCACCGTGGATAGCTATCCCACTATGCAAATCATCACCTTCTCCCATTAGGAGTTCTGGGGATGGATTGCAGTGCATCATGGGGAAGGATCACTGCCTCCATGACTCAGTTTTCTCTGTTCCATAATTCCAAGGGCTTCCAACTGCATTTCTTGCCCTTTTTTTCAGCTGTGCCTGTACACTTTGCACCTGCCCTCTCTGCCTGAAAGCATGGATCCTGCACTGCTCACCAGTTTTGTGATAAGCATTATGAACACAGCATGGCTGATCATTACAGCATTTCATGAGCTGCAAATCTGAACAGGAATCTATACTGCCTGCCCTGCTGTGTGCCATTGAAAGAAACAATTCAAACTGATGTCATTCACAGGGAGCTGCACACAGTGGACTGTCACTAGTGAGTTTGGGAAACAAGCACCGAGGTGGTGGAATTGAATTGTGATGCAGGTATGGGATGATGAGCAGTGGCTGCAGAACTTTTGTATGTGCAAAACTGCCTTCCTTGAACTGTGTGTGGAGCTTGCCCCTGCTTTGTGGCACAGGAACACCAAAATGAGAGCAGCTTTAAGGGTGGAAAAGTGAGTGGTGATCACAGTGTGGAAGCTGGCAATTCTAGACTGCTATTGGTCAGTTGCAAATGACTTTGGAGTTGTGAAGTCCACTGTGAGAATCGCAGTGATGCAAGTATGCAGGGCCATTAATCATCTCCTGCTATAAAGGACTGTGTCTCTGGGTAATGTGCATGAAATAGTGGATGACTTTGCGGCAATTGGATTCCTTAACTGCGGTGGGGCGGTAGATGGCGCACACATCCTAATTTTGGCCCCAGACCATCTTGCGACGAAGTATATCAACAGAGAAGGCAACCTCTCTATGGTATTTCAGACTGGAGTCATTTCACTGACATCAGTGTGGGGTGGTCAGTGAAGGTGCATGACGCACATATCTTCAGGACTACTAGCCTGTATAGAAAGCTGCATTCAGGGACTTTCTTCCCAGACCAGAAGATGTGGAAATGCCTGAAGTGACCTGGGAGACCCAGCCTATCCTTTACTCCTATGGCTCATGAAACCTCTCACTGGAAACGTTGACAGCAGCAAGGAGTACTTCAACAGACTCAGCAGGTGCAGAATGACCACAGAATGTGCATTTGGCAGATTAAAGCGTTGTTGGCACTGCCTCTGTTAGGCTGCAGTAAGGAAAATATTGCCATGGTCATAGCAGCCTGATGTGTTCTGCATAACATTTGTGAAGCCAAGAGGGAAAAGTTTCACCAGAGGTGGAAGGTTGAGGTGGATCACCTGGCAGCTGATTTTGAGCAGTCAGATATCAGGACAATTAGAGGAGCACAACGGGTGTTATCCAAATCAGGAAGGCTTGGAAGCATCATTTTGATAATGAGCACCAGGAATGTGTCTTTCTGTAATGAATTGAGCCCAGCATTGGTTGCTTGCCACCTTCAGTAACTCTTGTAATGATTCCTGCTTATTAACTGTACTCTGCAAATGTAGCGATTGCCACAGTATTTGAATTTCTGTTGCAACCACACTCTGTAGGTCACAAATAAAGAATCACTGTCTTTGTGAGTCTAAATTTTTATTAAACAGATTCACATTTCTTACAGGAACATAGAATCATGGAATATTAAGGTTGGAAGGGACCTCAAGGTAATCTAATCCAATCCCCTGCTCAAAGCAGGACCAATCCCCAACTAAATCATCCCAGCTAGGGCTCTGCCAAGCCTGACCTTAAAAACCTCTAAGGAAGGAGATTCCACTACCTCCCTAGGTAACCCATTCCAGTGCTTCACCACCCTCCTAGTGAAAAAGTTTTTCCTAATATCCAACCTAAACCTCCCCCACTGCAACTTGAGATCATTACTCCTTGTTCTGTCATCTGGTACCACTGAGAACAGTCTAGATCCATCCTCTTTGAAACCCCCTTTCAGGTAGTTGAAAGCAGCTATCAAATCCCCCCTCATTCTACTCTTCTGCAGACTAAACAATCCCAGTTCCCTCAGCCTCTCCTCATAAATCATGTGCGCCAGCCCCCTAATCATTTTTGTTGCCCTCCGCTGGACTCTTTCCAATTTTTCCACTTCTTTCTTGTAGTGTGGGCCCGAAACTGGACACAGTTCTCCAGATGAGGCCTCACCAATGTTGAATAGGGGATCACGTCCTTCGATCTGCTGGCAATGCCCCTACTTATACAGCCCAAAATGCCGTTTGCCTTCTTGGCAACAAGGGCACACTGACTCATATCCAGCTTCTCGTCCACTGTAACCCCTAGGTCCTTTTCTGTAGCAGTGCATGGGATTCTTCCATCCTAAGTGCAGGACTCTGCACTTGTCCTTGCTGAACCTTATCAGATTTATTTTGGCCCAGTCCTCTAATTTGTCTAGGTCCCTCTGTATCCTATCCCTACCACTCCTCCCAGTTTCGTGTCATCTACAAACTTGCTGAGGATGCAGTCAACACCATCCACTAGATCATTAATGAAGATACTGAACAAAACTGGCCCCAGGACTGACCCTTGGGGCACTCCGCTTGATACCAGTGGCCAACTAGACATGGAGCCATTGATCACTACCTGTTGAGCCCGATGATCTAGCCAGCTTTCTATCTACCTTATAGTCCATTCATCCAGCCCATACTACTTTAACTTGCTGGCAAGAATACTGTGGGAGACTGTATCAAAAGCTTTGCTAAAGTCAAGGAATAACACATCCACTGCTTTCCCCTCCTCCACAGACCCAATTATCTCCTCATAGAAGGCAATTAGGTTAGTCAGGCATGACTTGCCCTTGGTGAACCCATGCTGACTGTTCCTGATCACTCTCTTCTAAGTGTTTTAGAATTGATTCCTGGAGGGCCTGCTCCATGATTTTTCCAGGGACTGAGGTGAGGCTGACTGGCCTGTATTTCCCCAGATCCTCCTCCTTCCCTTTTTTAAAGATGTGCACTGCATTAGTCTTTTTCCAGTCATCCGGGACCTCCCCCGATCACCATGAATTTTCAGAGCTAATGGCTCTGCAATCACATCCGCGAACTCCTGTCGCACCCTTGGCTGCAGCGACATGACAATGAGCAGCACTCGTTGAAGTGAGGATCTCACAGCTGCGTGCAAGTCCAACTGTTATGGAAAATGTCCCTGGGGAGGAGTGAAAGGGTACTGTGATGGGCAGTGAATGTGAGAGGAATGTGTGGGTGGAGTTTGAGAAGGGCATGGAATGTAGTTCTCTATGGACTGCAGGTGGGGGTTGAGCATGCATGTGTTCTGCCTGCAGCGCAGTCAGGGACATCAGCATCTCTGTTTGGTCCTCCATGAGCTTTATTATCCACTCCTGACCCTGTCTTCTGTCTTGGCTATCAATTTGTAGTTTCTCTCTCCATGGTCTTCACTCACTATCTGCCTGATCTGACGATTGCAGCAATTCCCAAAACATGTCGTCCTTGTTCCTCCTACTTATTCACCTACTTATCTGATGGAGGTGCTCTGCCAGTGTGTAGGAGCTGGCCGTCAAGGGCAGAAGCAAGAGAAACAATATACAGTCAGTATTGTGTGTTCACTCAGTAGTGAATCATAAGTTACATACACCTTTCTCACTTGGCAAACATTCAGCACAGCCAGAACATTAAACATGGTGAGTTTGGCCTGTGGGGGAAAGAGTGTGCAAGACAAGACAGGGTCAGAGTGGCTTCAGAAGGGGATCCGTACAAATACCTAGGGACACTATTCTGAAAAGTGGCACCATTTTCCACAGGCAAGGGCGATCAAAGCTGAATCGCACACTACTGAAGGTAACCAAAGATGTGAGGGTGCATCTCCTGTATACGTGCACCTTCAAAACGAGTCTGTATGCTGCTCGCCTATGTGCTGCATTTGTTCCTCCAGAAGTGTTGCCAGTTGGCACTGCAAAGTTTCCTACAACGGGAGAAGAAACAAAGCAGCTCTGCCAAGGAACCTTCAGCAGAGAATTGCAGAGTATCTACAGGAAAGCTTCCTAGAGATCTCTGTGGAAGATTCCTGGGAGATTTTGGTGTGTATTACCCAACTTTTCCACAGGACTCTCACTGCGTAGCTGCAAAAGGTAATGCAAAGCAGATGCAAATAGTATCTAGTGTTGTTAATTTCAATCCTTTCTCCCATGTGCATCATGTAACTGTGCTCTTTCAAAGAAAGATGAGTACTTGCGGGAGCTTCCCTCTTCTCCTTGAGGCACACCAGACCTGAACTGTTGGGACTGGCTAGATCCCTCCGGAGTCAAAAAGATGTCCTGGCACTCCATACTACCAGACAAGCCTGTTGTCTGAAACTTCCACAACATCTTGCACCATAACACTAAATGTTATGTTGCATCCATTGACCATCCTTAATAGACATTTATCTAACCTACTCTTAAATACCTCCAGAGATGGAGATTCCTAAATGTTATGGTGCAGTGATGGCAACATACAAGCACTTGTGACTGATATTGGTCATGGTGTTCATGAAGGTAGACTTATTAGAAGTTTCTACAGTTTCGTGCTCATTGGTTTTTGCAAGGTTCAGTTTGAAGATGGCTCTTCCTTCTGCTCTTCTATAGAAATACAGTTCAGGTATTGTTAGTGAAGAGGAGTTAAGTGAAGATTCCATGTTCCAGTGTATGATCTCCAGTCGTTTTTGTTTTTGATATATATTAATAGAAAACTCCTGTAGCTGTAGGGGGTAGGGGAGAGTGCTGTAACTGGGGCTAGAAACCCCTCCTGCAGGTTTCATGCTTATTGACACATTTTAGTCTCTAGAGAATGAGACTTTTTCCAATTACAGTTGGATGTACCTTTCGAGAGGCACTCAGCAATACTCACTCTTCCCTAAACATTCCTCAATGGCAGGCTGCTAGAGTTCCAAAAATTATTCAAATCAGAGCATTCCCACAATACCGGCAGAGAAGTACTACTGGATCCATTCCTGTCGCTTTTTGTTTTCCAATTCTGTTTATCTTATACAGAGGGATAGTAATTATGCACTGAGCAATAATGGGAGATGCAGTGTCTATTAGATACGCCATGACATTTCATAACTAGAAAATGTATGTTGTAACAAATTTGGATGGTGCATCAGTTCCTAATGACTTCAGTGTTTCAGAAAGACAGTTGGTCTGATCTCAAAATATGGGCTGGTAAGCTAGAGTCAAAAATATATAGAAAGAGGGGCAGTTGTTGTGGAGAATAATTTTGTGTAGGTATCGGTGATTAAATAGACTCTAGGACTGGAAGGGACCTCGAGAGGTCATAGAGTCCAGTCCCCTGCCCTCATGGCAGGACCAAATACTGTCTAGACCATCCTTAATAGACATTTATCTAACCTACTCTTAAATACCTCCAGAGATGGAGATTCCACAACTTCCCAAGGCAATCTATTCCAGTGTTTAACTACCCTGACAGTTAGGAACTTTTTCCTAATGTCCAACCTAAATCTCCCTTGCTGCAGTTTTAAGCCCATTGCTTCTTGTTCTATCATTGGAGGCTAAGGTGAACAAGTTTTCTCCCTCCTCCTGATGACACCCTTTTAGATACCTGAAAACTGCTATCATGTCCCCTCTCAGTCTTCTCTTTTCCAAACGAAACAAACCCAATTCCTTCAGCCTTCCTTCATAGGTCATGTTCTCAAGACCTTTAATCATTCTTGTTGCTCTTCTCTGGACCTTCTCCAATTTCTCCACATCTTTCTTGAAATGCAGTGCCCAGAACTGGACACAATACTCCAGTTGAGGCCTAACCAGAGTGCTTCAATGGCAGATATTGAAGTCCAGGTAGATGGTTGTACAATTTATTGGAAAGAGCTTGATTGCAAAAGCATCGCTAGCTCTTGCTCTAGAACTAAATAGCTTTCAGAACTCATTTGCTATATTTCTGGTCTATACTGAGGGCAAATCACGAAGAAATGGTGGCCTAGTATGGCTTTTCATCTTGTGTTGCAGGTAAAACGCTAAACTAGACGGTGAACTAATATAGAGGTTAATGTAGGGCCCAATTCTGAAAGTGTTAAATAGCCTGCTTGCAAAGCTGGAGTAATTATAAAAGGCTTCACAGGATCATCTTAATCACTGTTCAAAGTAGTCTGTACAGTTTCCTATTTATCAAGTCAACTGTCCATCTTCTGAAATATTGATATAAATGTTCCAGTTTGAATGGAAAAATATACAGTTCTGTTCCCTTCTGGTAATTTAAAGATCTTAGGGCAAGTTTTGTAAGAGTGTAGGGTGTTAGCATTTGGCTGGAACACTTGTGGTAACTTCAACAATTTCATTATGCCTATATGAAATTCACTTTGTGTTCTAAGCTGGAAGCGGTGTACTACCATGTACCACAAACTGTTGATATAGTTTTGTATTCTTAAAATTGTTAGTGTTTTTTTTCCTACCATTTGAACTGCATTTCAGTAGTGAGAGCTTACAGACACTGCACTTTAAGTTGACACTGCAAGCCAAATGTGCACACATTGCCTTTGTGCTTTGATACGACAAAACAGTCTTTCCTTGCGTCAGCCCAAAGGATAGTTAAAAACCCTTTAGTCCTCTGAAAGGTAGACTTGTAGGTCTTGGAACCCTCTCAAGGAGGTGACTTTTCAAAATTTAAGGAAGCTTGGTAACCCTAAATGGTGTACATAGTTTGAGCTTTGGGGATTGTTGAAGATGGAATGTTTTATATTCTACGTTTATTAATAATTGAGCTGACCTGGATGGTTGAGTTAGATTGTAAGTCCTTCATAGGCCTTTTTTTATTAGTGCCTAGCACAATGGGGCCCTTATCTTATTTAAAGCCTTTAAGTGCTACCATAATTTAAGTAGTGGTACTGGAAATCTGTGTCCAGCTCCTGCTCCAAGTCTTACTTCCTAGGCCAATGGTTTTCAACCTGTGGTCCACAGACCCTTGACAGTCTGCAAACTATCTAAGATTTCCAATGAGGTTTGCACCTCTATTCAAAATTGTTTAGGGATCTGCAAATGAAAAAAGGTTGAAAACCACTGTCCTAAGCCAACAAGGGCCTGGGAGTGCTGTGAGGGCATTGGAGTGCTGCTCATGGAGAAATCTGAAATCTTGCTCATCTATGACTCTTCTCCCTGCCTAGGCTGATATGGCTTATCAGGGAGATGTCTCCAGTCCTCCTTGGCAGGAAGGATAATGAGCTCATGGAGTCTCAAAGCTGAAGTTCCAAACTGGCAGAGTAGAGAGGATCTCATTAACTCTGTTAAGGATTCAGAGGAACCCCAGCCATAGAAAAGGAGATTACTCAATTAGAAAAACAAAATAAACAAAAACCAGTTAGTGACAAAGTTGAATTATCTTACTGTGTTTTCCCTTTAGTCCCCCAGGTTCGCTTCATAGCCTTGGCTACTCCCTTTCAGCTGCTAACACTAATGTCCCTCCTCAGCATGGCATGATGGTCAAAATGCAGGGCCTGGCTTATAGTTCTGGAGTTAAGGAAATTCTTAACTTGATCTAGTAATCTTGGAAGAGTAGCTTGAAGGTGGAAAATCTTCAGTGTTCCTGTTAACTATCTTTAAATTAATTATCTTAAGATAAATCTTTAAGATTACAATTTGAGACCAGTTGCTTGTTTAAGGCAAGAGAAACTCAAGCCATAGAACGAGTTGTAGGAAAAGATTTGGAAGTTTGGTCCGTATAGTTGGAGAACTGAAAATCTAGAAAGTGTCTGGCTTCAACTTGTGCAGCTAAATGTATGCCTCTCCCAAATTCAGATTTGTGCATGCAAATGGCACTTGATGATGTGCCCAAACTGGGTAGACCAGCAATTTCCCTCATTGTCCACAGAACATTACCTGGAGGTTTGCGGAGAGCTGGTTGATCAAAGGATGTTGACTGCTCCCTGGTTCCATCTGTTAAACTACATTCAAAGACAGGTGCAATTATAATAAATACTTTCCTAATAATCTTTCCAAGTAAGCAATTGCTGAGTTGCCAATGGGAGAGGGAGGTGGTCCCCAATAAAATATTTCTGTATAAGGAAGTCCACATGATGAAAGTTAGGAAACTCTTCAAGTATTGTTTACCTGATTTTGGCATGTAAATACTGTCTGCATAGCAAAATCCAGTTTGGGGGCATGTGAAAACTTGGATGTTAACACTTCAGAAATTACCTCTTAAAAAGGAATCCTATTTTGTTTTGGGAATTATTGTGGACTACTGCAGTTTCCAAAACACTGCTGGAAAAGGCTGGTTTAGACACTATTGGTTAGAGCCAAGGCTAAAGACCTACTCTCAAAGGAAGAGTCTGCAGTGGAGATGGCATCCTCTACTCCTCAATTCTGATATTACTCACCTGAAAAGCATCTTTCTGTTTAAACTCCGAGCTTTCCATATATCAGATTTTCGTGCAAGCCTTTAGGAAGCTCTCTGTACTGCAGCTTAGTTTCATAAGGTGCCTCCTCTCTTATGGCAAAAAGCTAGTCTTACAATTATATTATGCAAGAAGGTTTTATGTGTATGTCAAGAGTGGCAATGTTGCTACACAACCTTCCTGTCGCCACATAAAACATGCAAGTGCTTGTTCCTGCTGGATACTGGTAATGTTACATCAGAGGGGAGAATCCATCCTGACTCGTCTTCAGCATGAGAGTGCTGAGATTCTTTAAGGTGAAGCTGTTCTGCCTATGAAATGGTCAACTTCAGGTACAGCTGGTGGTGTGCATTTAATCTATTGTGTTTTAGGTGGTGGCTAAGGACATGTCTGGACAGGAAAATTATACTTTTTTTAATTGAAGTGTGCACACAGGGAGTTGTACTGGTATAAAACTGTTTTAACTGGTAAAACTTTCCCATGTAGACGAGACTTAAACCTGAGCTAAGGTCTTACCTTTCATCCACAGGAAGGCTGTAGCTGTCAACCTAACCCCTGGTATAGATGTAGCTAGGTTGACAGAAGAATGCTTCCATTGAAGTAGCTACTGCTGCTTGGGTAGGCGGTGGTCAACAGCAATGCTAAAAACCCCTCTTGCTGTAAGAAGTATCTGTAGCTGTAGCTACTGGCGCTACAGTGGCAGACCTACAGCATGGTAGCAGTGCCACTGTAACACCTGTAGTATAGATACAGCCTGAAAAAGAGCTGGCTTAGTTAGCTACGGTCAACCTAAACTCTCTACTACTTTTCCTAGTTAAGACCTGGGCTGTGTCTTCACCACAAAAAAGTGAGAGAGCTATCTCATTTTAAAATCCTAGTGGAGACAAAGGATAGGTAGTTTTTACCTTAACTAGCTATGGCAACGTAAAACCTATCTGTACTTTGTCCCCAATAGGATTAGGAATAGAGCTCTTGATGTAAAAAAGCACACCTTTTTTTGCCGCAAAAAAAAAAAAATAGTTGTTTTGGTACCTCCCTGAACTGAACTAGAAAATCTATCATGCTATATGCTATTTTCTGTCAAACTTTAAAGGGGACAGGAGGAGATGAGTGTTCTATTTGTATACAGATTCTACAAGGGTGAATGGAATCCTATAGCATAAATAATCCTATATTACTCCCTTTCTGTGCATTTAAGATAGTTTTACAGTTCAGAATAGCAAAAGATTTCATACATTCTTGTAGCTCTTGACCACTCTGGCTAAAGGGATAATGTTAATTAAGGTAGTGCCACAGAGCTATTCAGTTAATAGTTTATGGGAGAAACCCCTTCACTCCATGAGACAATGGGTGATTTATACTGATTAGGTGACAATGGTGTGAATGTAAATGTACCCTGGAATTTCATACATATTATCTGTTCCTGTAGTGCATAAAGAATACTGTTGGAATTGCCAAATCAGAACACAAAGATCTGTCTAATGAAATATCCTGTGTCATTAATGGCTCATGCTAAATGCTGCAGAGGAAAGCATAAAGCCACATAATTCCAAAATGTTTTGGTGGTGAGGAAGGCAGGATTTCCTCTTTACTCTTAGATAAATAGGAGTCGTGGTTTTAAACTTCTCTTTTTAAATAACAGTATTCCAGCTAAGGTATATAATACTCTTTGAAAGCAACACCCATTTATTGATAGATCTAAACTGTAATACTACTACTACTTATGTAGAATGTGATCTTAAACTGAAATATTGACCATCTTTATATAGCTCTTGTACTGGATTACTAGAACAAAATCTTTCAGATACCTTCTCAGCTGAACTGTTCAGTCAATAACTTTCACTGGACATCGAAAACCTGGAAATGGGCTACTTCTGAAGATAGAAGTGCTAAGACACAAATGCGGTACTGAAGAGCTACCAGCTTTCCAGACATGAAGCTGTGATATGAATAGTTTTTGCAAAACGCCCATTTATCCCTTGGTCATGAGATTAACCTACTTCTTAGTATTCATCTTCCAGTCCCTGTATCTGTTTAAGACTCTGAGTTTAACTTCTAATGTAGTGGTAGATTGCGTGGTGAAGCCTCTGAAAATTCCTCTCCAATAGTGTGACCCTGTACCTAGATTCCATATCACTTATCTGCTGTTTTAATAATGGTTTAAGTGCTATCCCTGCTGAATAATTCACTTTTAATGCTACATAGACAAGAGATGATCAGGTGCTCTAAATTAAGAAAAGATTCAAGCACGTAAAACACTCTGAAGGAATGGAGGAAGAAAGGTAACAATGAGGGAAGTACATGGCTCCATAGACGAGCTTGTGTGCATAACTTGTAGGTTTTGAGTCGTTTTTTTTAAGTATATAAATGAATGATTGACAATCCCTGCTAGCAGCTTCACTGTAGGCATCTTGGTAAAAGTGAATCTTGAGGAGAGATTTTTGATGGCGGTGCTAGTAGGTTTTATGAATAAGTTTGAGGAGGACATCTTTGCAATAGGAGTAGTGGAAGAAAGTGTGAAGGTATTTGTGAACCTGGCAAAGTGGACAAACTGATGGCGGAGCAAATGAGTGGGGTTGATTTGATGAGAGAGAAGCAGATATATAGGGAGGACATTTATTGTACGTCTTTTGTCTTTGAATTTACATATAGTTTTCACTGGAGGAGGTAGGTGGGACAAGAAGGTGCTAGCTTTAGTTTCACTCAATATAAAGATTTGTTAATGCATGCTACTGATAAATTATGGTGGTGGAGAGTCTGTAAGGCTCCACCTAGTGGCGAAGTTCTCAACTTTTCCTTTCAAAGACTTGCAAACAGGTGTACATTGCTGAATCACATATCTGCTACGCTGGTGGTGGCTATCCCCTTGTTACATTTGTATTGCATTTGTTGATAGGTAAATGTCTGTCTTAGACAGTCTGGCTTTATTTTCTGAAGATCTTCTCTTAAGATTGTCCAAGCCTTTTATCTGAGAGAAGTCCCAACTGACCAACCTTGTTTGACAACGTTCTGTTTATTAGTCCTTTAGGTTATTAGATGAGGCTGATTCTGCAGCATCACTGCTGTTGCTGAGTTGTTTTTTGCACTCTGCCATGGTGACAGAGAGCATTACAAATACTTTTGATTTGTAAATCTGTAGTTTGAAGTATGCCCTGAGCATAAACAAAAATTTATGGTTGCCTTTTCCTGCTCCTGTTGAAAATTTTTGCCCTGCTTCTGATCATGTACACCTTAACTTGCATTCTAGCATGCAGCAGAGGATGGACTTGTACACACAAATGGCACGGCAAGGACAATGCCCAAAGAATGGATTTGCATTTAAAGGTCCCAGCAGTTAGACTGACTGACTTAGAAGAGACGGTAAGGATAAAGAACCCTGGCATATTACTTGAATGTCTGATTACTATTACAGTTAACTACCTTTAACTCCGCATGTGTATAGGCACCTTGCCAGCTGTCAGTACATTATCCTCCTTTGAAAATTGCACTCTGTTTCTGTAATCTTCACAGAACATGTAATGTCACTTACTGATTTGAAATGGTCTCTTGGTTCCCTGACAACACTTGCTTATATAAGGCACTTGTACCCACAACTGGCACTTGCTGTGTAGACAGTCTACGTCCCAGTTCTTCTAAAACCACAGTGCATTGCCAGTGATGCTGGAGTAAGTAATCTTCAGAAGAAAGTGAGGGGCGAAGACTTAAGAAAAAGAACCTCTTTAGAGTAAAGAATCTTATTCCCAGAGTTGCATCTTGGCATAAAACATGAATTTGGCAACTCTGGTCTCAGATGCCAGGTGGGATTTGATTTTTAAAACTAGATATGTAATGGGGGCGGGGGGGAAGTGATTATGTTCCATTCCCAACAAATGCAGTTTTTGATTGGCCCTTTCCATTTGCAGAAAGGCGGGCTATCCCATGGGCATAATTAACTTCTACATGTAAATCTTCACTTACTGTAACTTTGCTGCTACAGAATCCATGTAACTTTTCTCCTAGCACAGAATCCACCACAGCCATTTTAAAACAAGATGAAACATTTCAGCTAGTTAAGGGTTATCCATACATATTCATTAGCTGGGTTGCTAAAGCCCAATATCACAGTCTGATAACCTAAGGAGTGTACTTTGTTGAATAAACTAGGATTTGTGTTTTTAATTAAATGTATCCCACCTTTTCTAGTAAAAAAGCTATAGTTTTTTTATGTGAAGTAGTAAATTTTGCATGATCTGGAGGCTTCCAAAAATTCAGTTTTCACTGTTCATTACTATAATTAAAACTTTATTGTAAGAAATGATAGGTTTTGTTCTGCTCTTATTCATTGTTTCCTTAACATGAGGTCTATGTTAATAAATAACATTCAGATTCATTGTGTATTTCATGCAGATTCCTCCTAGCTTTCTGATGTTTGTGAACTACAGCCAGACAATTGGAGATCGTTTGATTACATTCCTAGTTCTTCTTTTGGTCAAGCCAGCTGTTCATAAAAAAAATCACCAGAACCTTGGAAATCATCATTGACCTGTATCTAATTTTTAAAATATGAAATACACTATGTCCACAGAGACTCACATACACACATTGTCACTGGAACCACCGAGCCCTTCACTGAGAGCACAAGTTCAGAGATCACGAGTCCTGATTTTTATTTTTTTTGTCTATACAGAAAGTATTAAAATGCTTTTCACATGAATAGAATTATAGTTTAGATTAAACTTTCTAGATTCTGGACATTAATATACAAAACTATGTTTGAAACATCCAATAAGCCCAAGTTTTTTATCTAATTTGCACACAGTTTAACGTTTTAAAAAAAATATATATATATATAAGGACCTTTAATTATGCAGTCAACATTTTTATAAAACATTATTTTCTTGTCTTGTACATATTTGATTGTTCTGTGCAAAAAAACCCTGTGTATACTTTGACAGATTCTAGCCTGGATTACTTTACACAGTGCAGAAATGGATATGAATGTAAAATTATTACCTGAAAATTACTGTAACTTTGTAAAATACATCAAGTGTGAAACGTTAAATGTTTTCTCTCCAACTCTTTTTTCATCTTGTATATTGATTATATGTGTATTTAAGTGAATTTTACATAGAGTATAATGGGAAATATTCTCAAATCAGTCTGCAACAGGAATTAGAAGATGGATGCAGTTAGCCTCAACTGACAGAAGCTAATTGCATCAGTCCCATTTCTGATGTCCCCATCCTACCACCTACCATATTCTTTGCATGGCGAGTGTTAAATAGCTTTCTGTCCAAGAGAAGTTCTCATGATCGTGATCCATTGCAAGACTCAACTTCAGAGGAGTACTAAAATCAATTTGAGAGGCTTGGCTGGCTTAAACTGACAATGGAAGATGGAAATTCTCTCCTCTAAGTTACCTGTTCTTATCTAGCTCACAGAGGTAGAAACTGAAAGGTGTTATGATCTGATAACTGATAGATTAATATGTTCATGCTCTCTGAACAGGTGTCCATTGGCCAGAAATCACCAACACAACTGGCAGTCCTTGCAGAGGTCAAGGTTTGAATACATAAACTGATCTATTGTTAATCTTACTTAAATGGTTGATGTCCTTCTGGAACAGACTTGTGGTCTGTTCAGGGCCGGCACTTCCATTGAGGCGAACTAGGCAATCGCCTAGGGCGCCAGGATTTTCAGGGGGTGGCAGGCGGCCCTGGTGGACTTGCCACAGTCGTGCCTGCGGAGGGTCCGTTGGTCCGCGGCTCCAGTGGAGTCGTGGACCAACGGACCCTCCGCAGAAATGGCTGTGGCCGCTGCACTGAAGCCGCGGGAGCGGTGCACGGGGCGGCAAAATGGTGCGCCTAGGGCGCGAAAAACTCTAGCGCCAGTCCTGGGTCTGTTATCCAGACTGTATAGCAAGCCTGCACTCTCCCTCTGTCTGTGCTGCTACTTCAGCTTCTAGTTCTGTCAGACTGACTTGTTCCATGAACTTTTAAACTATTTTTTTTTTAAAGCAAGGAGGGGAAAAAAAATCCAATTTTGAATGTGGCTAAAAGTGAAAAATATTTTGGATAATGAGGTTTTTGGTGCAATAGAGAGGTCTGTTACAAGGCATAGATGGGACATCTCTCTTGCACCCTGTTCAAAATATTATCAAAGTCCTGATTTTCAAAATGACCTGCACAGCAGTAACCATCTCAAATCTTAAGTGACCTTTGTGAAAATTAACATAGAATTTTTTGTGGCTTACAAAGTCACTGCCAGACAAGATAAGACAGATAACAAATTGTTCTGTCCCACTGGAAAAAATCTGTTTGGCTATAATTGTAGAGCTTGATGTTGAAACACATTTATCCTCCTGGAATCTTGTTTGCTCAACTTATGTTAGAAAATAGATATGTACAAAATGTAAAAGTTTCTGAGGTGAGGGGAGTGAGGAAAATGGGAAGCTAAAAATACTCTTACCTGACTGAAACAACTTGTTTTGAGCAAAGGGAATATTTGGTAAGGAAGAGTCAATTCAAGACATATAAGAATAAAAAGCTACAGTGTAATATTCCCCTAGCAGTATTTACACTAATGGAGTCAGTGTTGTTTTTAAATGTTAGTTTGATTTTATTTTTAACTTTTAAGACTTCAAATATAGTGTGAGTAAAGTAGGCAGGATTTTTCACTGTAGCGGGTCAAATTACTTAATGCAAAGTAGAAATTGAAAATACAATTTTTTCTATATCTATGAAGGTGGCTCTGTCTTCAGTCATAAACAATAAAAAATGTTACTAATATTTTGCAGTTAAAACTAATTTGTTTACTTATTAAAGCAATGCTTAGTACTGTAACTCCTCATTTAACATTGTAGTTATGTTCCTGAAAAATGCAACTTTAAGTGAAAAGAAGTTAAGCAAATCCAATTTCCCCATAAGAATTAATGTAAATGGGAGGAGAGGGGGGTTAGGTTCCAGGGCAGCTTCCCCTAATCTGCAAGCACCAGGGGCAGGGGGTTCAACCCTCAGCCCATCCACTCCACTCCTTCCCCCAAACCCCCACCCTTGACCCACCTCTTCTCCCCCCCCACCTCCTCCCCTTTTACTTTGTACGCTGTGTCCTGACTCCTCCCCTGTCCCTGCCACAAGCCAGCTGATTGCCAGGTTCCGGAGGCAGGGGAGGGAAGGGGAGCCTGTGTGCCGAGTCCTCGCTTCTCCCTCCTGCCTGGGGCAATCAGCTGGCTCGACATGTTTGGGAGGGAGAGGGAGCCTGTGCCCTGAGTCCTCGCTCCTCCCCCTTCCCTCCTGCCCAAGGCAATCAGCTGGCTTGTGGCATTTGGGAGGCAGGGAAAGGAGGGGGAGCCTGCGTGCCAGAGTCCTGGCTCCTTCCCCCTCCTCCTGCCTCCAAAATGCTGCAAGCCAGCTGATTGCAGTGGGCAGGAGGTGTGGGGAGGAGAGGGAAGATGCTGATCCGCAGGGTGAGGCAGGAGGCGCTGGGGGATGGGGACGCATAGGGAGGCTGCCAGCTGTGGAAAAAGCAGGTAGCCAAACAATGTAAGAGTAGAGCATATCACAACTTTAAATGAGTGTTTCCTAATTGATCAGCAACATAACAATGAAACAACATTAAGTGGAATGACTTTAAGTGAGGAGTTACTGTACTGCTATAGTTAAATGTTACACCACTGTCTTCCTTGATCCTTGTTTTCAAGGATTTATAAATAAGATAACCTGTAAGTGTTTGCTTCTGTTTTTTAAACACATCTCATACTGTGCAGGAAAAGGGGGAGAATTATTCATCTTCTGGAAACTCCCAAGAATTCAGAAGTGAGCTCCATACTTTCCTTTCCAAGAAATCAGTCTCGAACTGAAATTTCAGTTCAAGCCATTACAACCAAGGTTTAGTTCTTCTTCGAGTGATTGCTCACATCCATTCCAGTTAGGTGTGCGCGCCGTGCGTGCACGTTCGTCGGAAACTTTTTACCCTAGCAACTCCAGTGGGCCGGCAGGTCGCCCCCTGGAGTGGCGCCGCCATGGCGCCCAATATATATCCCTGCCGGCCCGCCCGCTCCTCAGTTCCTTCTTACCGCCGTGTCGGTCGTTGGAACTGTGGAGCGCGGCATAGCTGTCCTCCACGTCCCTAGCTCTCCTCGTTATCTCTCGATTATCTCTAGTACTATTATAGTTGTTAATTAGATTAAGTGTAGATAATAGTAGTTAAGTTAAGTAAGTTGTAAATAGTTCTTCGCCGGGGGCTTAGCCCTTCCCGGCACCGGGCTCATGCCTGGTTCGCCGGGCTTCAAGCAGTGTGCGGCCTGCAAGAAGCCTATGCCCACCAGTGACCCCCACGATGCGTGCCTGAAGTGCCTGGGGGAATCGCACAGATCGGACAAGTGCCGCATCTGCAAGGCTTTTAAGCCAAGAACAAAGAAGGAGAGGGATCAAAGACTCCGAACTCTCCTTATGGAGGCGGCACTTGACCTGGCGGCTTCGCAGGCCGTGATCTCGGCGCCGGCACCGGATCGCGCCGGCACCGAAAAGACTCCCCGGCACCGACCTTCTCCGGCACCGGGGACAGAGCCGAGGCTGTCGAAATCTGCTACTCCAGCCAGGCAGACCCGACTGGAGCGCCCGGCCTCAATATCGGCCGCGGCGCCGCCGGCACCGTCGACTCCGGGCCCGGCGGGTCCGTCGAGTCCGGTGCCGCCAAGCTCCCCCATAAGATCTGGGGTTGAGATAGTGGTCCCATCCACACCGGAGACCTTCGCCTCGGCTCGGGACCTCATAGCTCTGACTGAGCCCACTCAGCTGCCTCCCCCGGTACCTCCGGTGCGGGTCATGTCCAGAGGCAAGCCCATGATGTCGGCACCGTCTCGGGACTCACGCTCACGATCCAGGTCCCGACGCCACGGTCGCTCCAGATCCCGCCGCCGCTCGCAGTCCCGGCACCGCTCCCCTCGGCGGTGCCGGTCGCACTCGCGGCGCCGGTCGACATCAAGACGATCGCGGTCGGACTCCAGCCGCCGATACCGGCACCGCGACTCCAGGAGCCAGTCCCGGCGTTACTCGCCGCACCGGTCGACCTCCCGGCACCGAGCTGGTGGCAGGTCCCGGTCCCGGTCGACCTCCCGGCACCGAGCTGGTGGCAGGTCCCGGTCCCGGCACCGAGCTGGTGGCAGGTCCCGATCCCGGCACCGAAGCGGCGCCCGGTACCGGTCCAGATCCCGGCACCGTGACAGGTCCCGGTCCCGATCCCGGCACCGATATGACTCCCGGCACCGGTCCCCGGCACCGAGACGTTCGTCCGTGCCGACCCGCGCAGACCCTTACCATCCAGGGTCAGCCCCACCATGGCCCTCTAGACAGCCGTCCGTATCTTCCCAAACGGACAGTGGGTATGCGCTGGGCACCGACCGGCAGGCGGCGCTGTTTAGCGATCCGCCACAACAAGACCAAGGCCCGCAGCAATGGGGATTCTGGACACCCTGGGCATACCATCAGGCCCAGGGCCCCCAACAGCTCCCTGCTAGGCCGGCGACGGCGGAGCGCAGAGCACCAGAAGCCTCATTATCTCGCCCCCCTCCCTCCCCGGATGGGGAGGAAGGGTCCAAGCAACAAGACTCCGCTTTGGCTCCTGAGGCAGAAGCGAGGGCCGAAGGAGACCCACCGTTAGACACTCTCTTGCCGGGGGTCTCCTCATCCTCATCCCCGGATGAAGCGGTGGCTGGTACCTCCTCCAACAGCCCCCCCCCCCCCGCTGGATCTCAGGGCGCACCAAGACCTCCTCAGGCGAGTAGCTCAAAATCTGAGTCTGCAAGCCGAGGAGGTCTCGGAAATAGAGGATCCAATCGTCACCATCCTCTCAGCAGATGCTCCCACCAGGGTCGCCCTACCCTTCATAAGAACCATCCAGGCCAACGCCAACACCATCTGGCAGTCTCCGGCCTCCATCCCTCCTACTGCGAAGGGCGTCGAGAGGAAGTACATGGCCCCTTCCAAAGGCTATGAGTACCTCCATGTGCACCCGACACCGTGTTCCCTGGTGGTTCAATCGGTGAACGATAAAGAGCGTCATGGGCAGGAGGCTCCAGCCCCCAAATCCAGAGAGGCCAGGCGAATGGACCTCCTCGGCCGTAAGGTGTACTCGGCTGGGGCGCTGCAGCTCAGGGTCTCCAACCAGCAAGCCTTGCTGAGCAGATACGCCTTCAACTCCTGGGTGGCAGCAGACAAATTCAAGGAGCTGCTGCCACAAGACGCTCGCCAAGAGTTTGCAGCCATCTTGGATGAAGGCAAGAAGGTTGCACGCATGTCCTTGCAAGCCTCCTTGGACGCTGCAGACTCGGCTGCCCGTACCCTCGCGTCGGGAGTAACAATGCGTCGCATCTCCTGGCTGCAGGTTTCTGGCCTTCCGCCGGAGCTCCAGCATACCATACAGGACCTCCCTTTCGAAGGCCAGGGCCTGTTCTCTGAAAAGACAGACCCCAGACTCAAGAGTCTGAAAGATAACCGAGTCATTATGCGGTCCCTCGGGATGCACACACCGGGGACGCAACGCAGACCCTTCCGGCCGCAGCAACAACAACAGCGCAGGCCGTATTCCCAATTCCGCCAGCGGCAGGACCTTAACAGGCGCCGCGGCAGGAATGGAAGGCGCAGGCATTCGGGGAACCAAGGGGGGCAGAACCAAGGCTCCTCTAAGCCCCCGCCTGGACCTAAGCCTTCATTTTGAAGGTGCGCCCGAGGGCGCAGTAACAGTTTCCTCCATGGATCCTTCCCCCCCGTTTTCCAACCGCCTTTCGTTTTTCCTCCCGGCGTGGTCCCAAATAACATCGGACCGCTGGGTCTTAAGCACGGTGCAGACGGGATACCGCCTGCAGTTTGTTTCATTTCCTCCTTCCTGCCCCCCTTCCTCATCCCTCTTCAGGGACCCCTCTCACGAGCAATTCCTTCGACAGGAGGTGCAGACGCTCCTCAGCAAAGGAGCTATAGAGGCGGTTCCGGAAAACGAGAAAGGCAAGGGGTTTTATTCCCGCTACTTTCTGATCCCCAAGGCCAAGGGAGGCCTCAGGCCTATCCTCGACCTGCGAGAGCTCAACAAATACCTGGTGAAGTTGAAGTTCTGCATGGTATCCCTGGGGACCATTATCCCATCCCTGGATCCGGGAGACTGGTACGCCGCCCTCGACATGCAGGACGCGTATTTTCACATTGCCATTTGGCCACACCACAGACGTTTCCTCCGCTTCGTGGTGGGCCCCCTTCATTATCAATTTGCAGTCCTCCCATTTGGCCTGTCCACGGCCCCGAGGGTGTTTACGAAATGCATGGCAGTTGTTGTGGCGCATCTTCGGCGCAATCGTATCCACGTGTTTCCTTATCTGGACGATTGGTTGATTCGGGGCACGTCGGAACAACAAGTCTGCAGCCATGTCCGCGTGATCACCGGCATGTTCGCCACTCTGGGCCTCTTGATAAACACGGACAAGTCCACCCTGATTCCCACACAGAGGGTGGAATTCATCGGGGCCGTCCTGGACGCCACTGTGGGCAGGGCCTTGCTGCCATTCCAGCGGTTCCAGGCCTTGTCGGCGATCGTTCAACGACTGCGGACAGCCCCCTTGACATCAGTGCGGACATGTCTAACCCTGTTAGGCCACATGGCGGCTTGCACCTTTGTGACCGGTTACGCTCGGCTCCGCATGAGGCCCCTCCAGTTGTGGCTCATCAATCATTACAGGCAGTCAAGACAGCCGCTAGACATGTTAATCACAATCCCCCAGAGGGTGTTAGATTCTCTCGGCTGGTGGCTAGACCAGTCCGTGTTATGTGCGGGTCTCCCTTTCCACCCACCTCAGCCCTCGGTGTCCCTAGCAACGGATGCCTCGGATCTAGGCTGGGGGGCCCACCTAGGGACCCTGAGGACGCAGGGCCTGTGGTCCCAGGAGGAGGTGGGGTTACACATCAACATGCGGGAGTTGAGAGCGGTCCGCCTTGCTTGTCAAACGTTCTGTCATCAGCTTCAGGGTCGCTGTGTCGCGGTGTTCACCGACAACACGACCATGTATTATATCAACAAGCAAGGAGGCACCAGATCCTCCTCCCTGTGCCACGAGGCGATGCGACTCTGGGACTTTTGTGTAGCCCACTCCATTCACCTCATGGCTTCCTTCCTCCCCGGAGTACGGAACACGCTGGCGGATCGATTGAGCAGATCCTTCCTGTCGCACGAGTGGTCCCTTCGCCCGGACGTCGCCCTCTCCATCTTCCGGAGGTGGGGTTATCCCCGGGTGGACCTCTTCGCGTCCAAGGGGAACAGGAAGTGCCAAGCGTTCTGCTCCTTTCAGGGCAGGGAGCCCGGGTCGATAGCGGATGCCTTCCTTATTCAGTGGTCGACCCACCTGTACTATGCGTTTCCCCCGTTCCCTCTGGTCCACAGGGTCCTTCTGAAGGTGCGCAGGGACAGGGCTCACGTGATCATGGTAGCCCCGGCATGGCCCAGACAGCACTGGTACCCCATGCTGCTGGACCTGACCATAGCCGACCCAGTTCCCCTGCCCCTTCATCCGGACCTGATTACCCAGGAGCACGGGACCCTCTGTCACCCGGACCTGCAGTCGCTGCACCTAGCGGCGTGGCTCCTGCGTGGCTGACTGGCTCCGAGCTGCGCTGCTCCACGCCGGTGAGGGAGGTGCTCTTGGGCAGCAGGAAGCCGTCCACGAGAGCGACATATTCGGCCAAGTGGAAGCGTTTCTCCTGTTGGTGCGTGGAGAGAAATCTCCGCCCTATGGAAGTTTCGGTGGCCGACATCCTAGACTACGTTTGGTCCCTCAAACAGCAAGGTCTGGCCATATCGTCGTTGCGAGTCCACCTGGCAGCTATCTCCACCTTTCACCCGGGTGCGGATGGTCGCTCTGTTTTTTCTCACCCAACGGTGTCTAGATTCCTTAAGGGGCTGGAACGTTTATACCCTAACGTCCGTCCCCCTGCTCCAACCTGGGATCTTAACCTGGTGTTGTCCCGGCTCATGGGACCCCCCTTTGAGCCGTTAGCTACTTGCTCCCTGCTTTACCTATCTTGGAAGACTGCCTTTCTAGTAGCTATCACCTCAGCTAGACGGGTGTCGGAACTCCGGGCTCTTGTGGTAGACCCCCCATATACGGTCTTCCACAAAGATAAGGTGCAGCTGAGACCACACCCTGCCTTTCTCCCCAAGGTGGTCTCAGCCTTCCACGTCAACCAAGAGATATTCCTCCCGGTTTTTTTCCCGAAACCTCACTCCTCAGGCAGGGAGCAGCAGCTCCACTCGCTTGATGTCCGTAGGGCTCTCGCGTTCTACGTGGAGAGGACCAAGCCCTTCCGCAAATCCCCCCAGCTTTTCGTGGCGGTAGCGGACCGCATGAAAGGGCTTCCTATCTCCTCCCAGAGGTTATCCTCTTGGGTAACGTCCTGCATCAGGACCTGTTATGACTTGGCCCATGTCCCTACGGGCCGTGTGACTGCGCATTCTACCAGGGCGCAGGCGTCGTCGCTGGCTTTCCTCGCCCGTGTGCCCATCCAGGAAATCTGTCGGGCAGCGACCTGGTCATCGGTCCACACCTTTGCTTCCCACTACGCCCTGGTCCAGCAGTCAAGAGAGGATGTGGCCTTCGGAACTGCAGTGCTCCATGCCGCGACTTCTCACTCCGACCCCACCGCCTAGGTATGGCTTGGGATTCACCTAACTGGAATGGATGTGAGCAATCACTCGAAGAAGAAAAGACGGTTACTCACCTTTGTAACTGTTGTTCTTCGAGATGTGTTGCTCACATCCATTCCACACCCGCCCTCCTTCCCCACTGTCGGAGTCGCCGGCAAGAAGGAACTGAGGAGCGGGCGGGCCGGCAGGGATATATATTGGGCGCCATGGCGGCGCCACTCCAGGGGGCGACCTGCCGGCCCACTGGAGTTGCTAGGGTAAAAAGTTTCCGACGAACGTGCACGCGCGGCGCGCACACCTAACTGGAATGGATGTGAGCAACACATCTCGAAGAACAACAGTTACAAAGGTGAGTAACTGTCTTTTCTAGTTTGATCTAGGTCCACCTGAGTGAAACCAATACTATATTGCTGTCAAAAGGTTGTGTGTTTTAGAAACCAAACATACTAACAATGGCAGGCTGTTGCTATAACTAGACATATTTGCATTATGCTCTGCTCACTTTTTCCAAGGCAAATAGGAGGCCCAGTCTTGCTCTCCTGGATATCAAGGGCAAAACTCCGTGATCTCTGTGGGAGTAGGATCTGGTCCTAATCATTCATATTATCAGGCAATCTTGAGACTCAGTCATGACACAAGTGGAAGTACCATTGAAGAACCACCTCTTTGTAATGTTAAGATTGTGGGTAGAGTCTGAAAATGTGACTCTGTGGCTTGTAGACAGACATGTAACTGCTCTGAAGGTAATATTTGAAATTGATCATCCGAACAGGAACTGTAGAAGGAGCTCTATTAAGTGCTAACAATTTCTTGCCATTCACTCTTTCAAAACTATACTCCTAGCAAATCTGCATTTAATCTGGCAAATTATTTAGATTTAAAATCTAAATTCATGTGGAGCCTAAATATGCCCTACGATAGCTGAAACACCATTTTTAGATGTGTTCGATAAACACTTTAAGGCTGGTGATAAAAGTACATTTAGAATTCAGGCTGACACCTCATTTCACACTTGTTTTCTGAGGAGGGGGAGACAGACAGACATGAGCTAAGGAACTCGAGTGTTCACTTTAACTTTTTAATTTCCCAAATGTGTGGTTGACTTGTACCTCAAGCTAACCATTTGTTGTATTTTGTACTTCATATAGACTGTCTTTGCAAGATCTGAATTTTAAGGTCTTGATCTAGATTTCTGGAAAAAAGCATTGCCTGTGCTCACTCTCATTTAATGTCATAAACTGCGTAGTGAAAAGTTTTATTGCTTTACTATGAATGTTTACAATAGCATAAGCAGCACTGTCTTCATTTTGAGGCAATTTATTAACAATTTCACAGTTTATCATTTTTTAAAATGTTCTTTGTGAACTTAAGACTTTGGGTTGGAGTTTCAAAAGTACTTAAGGGAGTTTTTGAAAATTCTGCCTTAAATCTTAATTTTGTTGTCTCTGGCTTGCAATAGAGTCTTGTCACAGTATTGTAAAAGAAGTGGCTTGGCAGAGAGCAGTCAGACCACATCTTGCTGCAGTAAAGCCATTAAACTGTTGTAACCAAATGTACATTTTCCCCCCGCAGGCTATCTGCATTCAGCAGGCAAGCCTCTCTTTGTGGATCTCCAATTACTATTTTATTGTGAACATGGCTTCCCGCACAAGGTTATGCTCATCATTGCATGCTTATTTTTTCACTATCAAATGCATTGGGATTTTTGCAGTTTGCACGCACAAAATGTCATTGCCTTGTACATGAACAAAAATAACATCAATACTAAGGGCCTGATGCTGTGAACACTTACAGGCTTAATTTTAAGTAGGTGAATATTTCCGTTGAAAGTAATGGGACTGTTAACCTGTTTAAAGTTCAACAGCTGTGTATGTGTGTGCAAGATGAAGGCCCATATTAATACTCCAACACCTTCAAGATCAAAAATGCATCTGCTCCTAATGTGACAGTTTGAATTGCAACAAAGTATTGTAGTTGTCTAACGAGACTTCATTTTCCATTCCATTTTCTGAATGTTAGTGGTATTATCTTAAAATCATCATGCTCTAGAAAGCAATAATTTGTAATTAAAAAATGTAATGCTTCTGTGTGTGTTAACCATGCTGTCACGGGCTTACATTTTCTCAACGGTAAGTTGTTAAAATGTAAAGCCATTGTAGTAGAGGGAGGAAACACTAAAACTAAATTAATTTTGTTACTGATATCTGATTTATTGAACATTGTGTGAATATCTGCTACAGAAGTGCAGTATGTGACACTATATAGAATATAGCTTGTGTCCAAATTCAAAAGGGGGAAGAGGGGGAAAACAGGTCTTAAAATAACTGAGTTACTTCACTGTTTGCTTGAAAGTGAGCGTTTGGCATGTGGAGTTATGCAGATTTCTACTGGATGCTATTTTTTGTTAATAATTAACAACTTGAATGGAGAGCCAAACAATTTCTCGTCCCTGCACCTTCCTTTACAGCTTGCCCAACATGATCCTTTTAAATACAGGAGCCTGGATTGACTATTTGAAAAACAAAGGTATTCTGGAGAAGAAGTCAGAATAAATAATTGAGTTCGCTTTTAAGTAACTATCTTAACATGGCTTGAAAGCTTATGGCAAAGACAGAATGGTACTAACAAAGAGAGAATGAAGCAGTGTATGTTTTATTGTGTAGGAAAGAATGTTTATATTACCAAATATGTTAGCTCTAACTCCTGAATGTCTTCATTTGAATGGTTGACAGTTTTCTGATTTAATACATACCATGTCATAAACAAACTAGGGAAATACAACCTAGATGGATCTACTGTAAGGTGAGTGCATAACTGGTTGGAAAATCATTCCCAAAGCGTGGTTATCGGTGGTTCACAGTCATAATGATGGGCATAATGAGTAAGGTCCTGCAGGGATTGGTTTTGGGTCCGGTTCAGTTAAATATCTTCATCAATGGTTTAGATAATGGCATAGAGAGGACACTTATAAAGTTTGTGGACAATACCAAGCTGCGAGGGGTTGCAAGTGCTTTGGAGGATAGGATTAAAATTCAAAATGATCTAGACAAACTGGAGAAATGGTGTGAAGTAAATAGGATGAAATTCAGTAAGGACAAATCCTAAGTACTCCACTTAGGAAGGAACAATCAAAATGGGAAATGACTACTTAGGAAGGAGCACTGCGGAAAGGGATCTGGGGGTCATAGTGGATCACAAGCTAAATGAGTCAACAGTGGAACGCTGTTGCAAAAAAAAGCAAACATCATTCTGGGATGTATTAGCAAGAGTGTTGTAAACAAGACACGAGAAGTAATTCTTCCACTCTACTCCATGCTGATTAGGCCTCAACTGGAGTATTGTGTCCAGTTCTGGGTGCCACAATTCAGGAATGATGTGGACAAATTGGAGAAAGTCCAGAGAAGAGCAACAAAAATGATTAAAGGTCTAGAAAACATGACCTGTGAGGGAAGATAGAAAACATGGGGTTTGTTTAGTCAGGAGAAGACAAGACTGAGGAGGGACATAACAGTTTAAGTACATAAAAGGTGTTACAAGGAGGAGGGAGAAAAATTGTTCTTAACCTCTGAGCCTAGGACAAGAAGCAATGGGCTTCAATTGCAGCAACGGTGGTTTAGGTTGGACATTAGGAAACACTTCCTGTCAAACTGGAATAAATTGCTTAGGGAGTTGTGGAATCTCCATCACTGGGGATTTTTAAGAGCAGTTAGACAAACACCTGCCAGGGATGGTCCAGATAATACTTAGCCCTGCCTTGAGTTCAGGGGCCTGCAGTAGATAACCTTTCAAGCTCCCTTCCAGTTCTCTGATTCTGTGTTGTAGTGCATAGGATTCCATTACGGGGATATTTTTGCAGAAATGCAGAACTGCATTCAAATATTAGTGTAAAAGATGAGTTCCACAACAGAACTGAAGTATTGCTACGTATGTGGTAGAGACAAGGTGGGGAAGGTGATATCTTTTATTGGATCAATTTCTGTTCATGAGACAGACAAGCTTTCGAGCTTATGTAGACCTGAAGAAGAGCTCCAGACCCATTGACAGAAATTCTAGGCGCCAGGGAGTCCCAAGGGGGGAACAGGGTCTGGGGCAGAAGTGATAAATCAGTCACTGCTGGGACTGCCTGTAGGGCCCCCCAAAGTGTGGGGCCCAGAGCAGTCTCACGTGCCTAGGCACCCTGTGGCCTGCCCAGGTGATTTAAAAGGGTCTAGGGCTTCTGGCTCCTGTTGCTGTGGTGGCAGCTGGGGGCCCATGAGCCCTTTTAAATCACCTGGATCCTTGGATAGTTGCCCCCTTTGCCCCCATCAGCAGGCCTGAAGAACTCTGTGCAAGCTCGAAAGCTTCTCTCTCTCACCTACAGAAGTTTGGTCCAATAAAAGATATTACCTCCCCCACCTTGTCTCTTTGATATCCTGGAACCAACACACTACTGCATACACGTGGTAATAAGATAACTCAAGTTAAAATAGCAGCAAAGACCCAGCAATGTGCCTTGTTTATCAGTTTGGGTTAAAGCCTATAGGGGAGTGTCTCTTTGAACGCATGCTGCTACCCAAAGTTAAAAGCTCAGTTGCTATGTCTTCACTGATGTTCTAATATGGTTTCGCTAACCCAAGTTAAGAACACACCATTGCAGTGAAGACTTACCTTAGAACTAAGATTTTAATAGGGGTTATTTTCGCACAGGTTCAAATATGCCTTTTTTTCCAAAGTGAAGACAAGGCTGAGGAGTTCATAATCTCTATGCAAGCTAATATGGGAGAAACAAACTCTTTCAATTTGACGAATGGGAACTAAGACAGTAAAAACTCAAAAGGAAACTTGTGGCAAAGCCAGGAACTGATTATTTCCTAACTACCAATCACCACAAATCTTTATTTTCTTAATCTTTACACTCACTTTTTCCAGCTTGGGGGCGGGGGGAGGCTCAGTCCCAGCTGCAGGCAAATGGTACAGGTGTACATCCCTATCCCCTGCCTAGGGATGTACATGTGATCTGTGCTATGCCTCACCTAGGTGGGCATAAATGTCTTCTCCCTACTTTCTTCAGGTAGGAGGAGAAATGCTGAAGATTCTCCTCTAGGACTTCAACTTGCCTGCATGGACAGGGGAGTATTGAGACAATGAGTAAGTAGCATCACTCAGGAGATGGGACTGTCCTCATCTCTGAAAGACTACATCCTCCACCACTCACTCAGTGATCTCTAGAAAGGAGTCAAGAGAATAGAATTGGTGCAGTGGCAGACTGGGCCTGTGAGTAAGGTACACAGCAGCTGCATCACTTGCAAGAGTGGGATGACCTTTCAGGGCTTTGAGCTGAGCACCATGTCTAATCAAAGAGTCTGGCAGTTCCAGGATTGAAATGCTAGAGTTTCTAGCACCCAGCTGCTCCTGGAATGACCTATATCGTACATGCTACCTAAGGAACTATTTAATATCAAGTTGTCTCTGTGTGGGTCTTGACTGCAGAGTTAACTTGAGTGACTGTCCTACTGTTGGCTAACTTTCAGGCTAGGCCAAACTGCAAAGCCATTGCCATGTTATCATGTCCTCAGTGGTGCTACATGCAGCTGTGAGTGTCGTTAGGACCTGTGTGGCCACACTAGAAGTTTCTTTGTGATCAGGGCCGGTGCAAGGAAGTTTCGCGCCCTAGGCAAAACTTCCACCTTGCGTGCCCCCCAGCCCTGCAGCAGCACCCCACCCCCGTGGCAGCTCCCTACCCCCTGGCCCAGGGAGCCCTGCAGTACCTCCCCACCTCTGCTCCCTGTCCTTCCTGAGCACGCTGTCCTGCTCTAATTCTCCTCCCAGGCTTGTGGCCCCAAACAGCTGATTGGCGCCACAAGCCTGGGAGGTGGGAGAAGTGAAGCAGCGACTGGGCAGTGGAACCCCCAGGCTGCCGGCTGTGGGCTAACCCAGGGGAACCCCTGGGCTGCCAGCTGCTGGCAGCGGCGCGCTGACCCAGGGGAAGCCCTAGGCTGCCGGCGGCAGCTCAGACTCACTCTCCCTCCGTGGCAGCTGAAATGCTTAAAAAATAATTTGGGGGCACTGCTTTTTGGTGCCCCCAAATCTTAGTGCCCTAGGAAACCGCCTAGTCTGCCTAAATGGTAGCACCAGCCCTGTTTGTGATGCAGTAAGCTAAGAGGCTCTAATTCTTTTGCAGTGAGTGATGGGAGGACTTAGCTATGGGGGAAATTGCAAGAAAGTATTGAAGGATTATGAAAATGTGAGTGATTTAGTTTGTCCTTGTTGAGGTGGGCAGATTACCAGCTAGCCTGTGTGTAAAGCACCACTTAATTTGGGTGAGAGGGTTTGCATGTGTGAACAGGAAGGGGGGGGCGAGGATTAGGAGCAACACATGAAGAGCTCAAGATAACTCTGCAGTGAAGACAGCCTGAGTAGTTAAAATTGTTTTTGGAAAAAAATGAAGTATACAAATGTTCCACAAACATCTTTAGCTACAACCATGATATATGCATTAACATTTTTTGTGGAGGGAGAGAATACAGCCTTGCATTTCTTATGGTAGCATTATAGTACTGGATTACTTAAGCAGACCTTGCTTAAAAAAAAAAGCTTATGCTTGTATGGACAGGTGATTAGATAATACAAGCCTGTCATGTAAAATTTGGGGACAGTGTTGTGGTGTAGAACTCCAGATACATGTACAGTTTAGAACATAAAGGCTTTATGCTTTACCTACCACTGAAGTTGATGGCAAAACTCTCTGACTTTGGGGTCTAAAGGCTAACAAAATCCTGAACCTCAAAGATAGAAAACAGGTTGTCTAGATGTTTAGATTGTCTAGTCTATCCCTGCCAGAAATAAGTCTACATACACTAACTTTACATTCTCAAGTGTTTTGTCCCTTACGCTTAAATTCTTGCAATGGAGTTTCAATACCATCTCTGTCTAATTCAGAAATTGTTAAATTTTTTTTGATAAACCAAAGTTATTCTGCATAGATTTTTTTTAAATTATTGTTCTTCCCACCTTATCCACAAACATGGTGGTGCAGATATAATTTTATGTGAATATTCTCAACCCAGTGAACAAATTTAGTAATTTAGCATATAGGCAATACTGAGATTTAAATTCTGATTCTTGAATATTTTGCATCTTCTGCCACCTACAGGCCTCCACAACAAATCAAGTTTCCAGACTCCTGTCACTGCAATGCAGCCTGTCATAGACAGAACCCTTTCCAATTAATTGTCCTTAACTTTAAGTTCACTTACAAATAAATCCAATCACTGAAAGCTTTATTTAAAGCAGAGGTATAGGGGTGTTTTTTTCTATATATTGTGACAAAGTTCCTCCTCTACCTTGGTGGGTCCTGCACTTATTTGACAGATTTGCTCGCCTCAGTGATCTTCCCCACAGTCTGGGTCAACTTCTCCTGTGTCTGATCAGGAGTTGGGAGGTTTGGGGGGAACCCAGGTCTGCTCTTTACTCCGGGTTCCAGCTCAGGGCCCTGTGGATTGCAGCTGTCTATAGTGCCTCCTGTAACAGCTTCATGACAGCTACAACTCCCTGGGCTACTTCCCCATGGCCTCCTCCAAATACCTTCTTTATCCTCACCACAGGAGCTTCCTCCTGGTGTCTGATAACGCTTGCACTCTTAGTCCTCCAACAGCACACCCTCTCACTCTCAGCTCCTTGCACCTCTTGTTCCCAGCTCCTCACACACACTTCCCTTCCTCTGGCTCTCCTCTCCCTGACTGGAGTGAGCTCCTTTTTAAACCCAGGTGCCCTGATTAACCTGTCTTGATTGGCTGCAGGTGTTCTAATCAGCCTGTCTGCCTTAATTGGTTCCAGCAGTTTCCTGATTACTCTAGTGCAGCCCCTGCTCTGGTCACTCAGAGAACAGAAGACTACTCATCCAGTGACCAGTATATTTGCCCTCTACCAGACTCCTGTACCCCACTGGCCTGGGTCAGTCACATATCCCTCCCTCCTGCTCAACACCAAGGGGTTGGGCAGCTTGGGATGCCAGACAGCGCACACGTGACAAGCCATCAGCATTGCCGTGACAGCTCCCTGCTCTGTGTTGCACACGGAACTGGAAAGGTTGGAGGGATAAGAACCACCTGGTCACCCTTGTGTTCTTCTCCTTGTTCTGCTGCATCCATTGAAGAGGGACCTGGTCGGTCACACGGACAAATCTGCGCCTGAGCAAGTAGTACCACAATGCTTCCATGGCCCATTTTACAGCGAGGCACTCTCTCTCCACTACTGCATAATTTTGTTCTCTTGGAAAGAGTTTCCTACTGAGGTAGAGAATTGGGTGTTCCTCCTCCCTGACCATCTGTGATAGAACGGCCCCTAACCCTGCTTCCGATGCATCTGTCTGCAGGATACATTCCTTGGTGAAATCAGGGGCTACCAGTACGGGGTTACTGCAGAGGGCAGTCCGTAGGTCTGTGAATGCTTCCTCTGCTGCGTCAGACCATCTCACCAGATCAGGTCCACGGGCTTTCACTAGGTCTGTCAGGGAACTAGCCCTTGTGGCAAAGCGGGGGATAAAGCGTGGGTAATACCCCACTACACCTAGGAATGCCCGGACTTGTTGCTTGCAACATGGTTGGGGCCAATTTTGGGTGGCCTCCAACTTGTTCACTTAGGTTTTTACCAGACCTTTTCCCACAATGTAGCCAAGATATTTGGCCTCTGTAAACCCTACAGTGCATTTGGCAGGGTTTGCTGTAAGGCCAGCTCGCCTGAAGGTATCAAGAACTGCCTCCGCCTTCTGTAGGTGAGTTTCCCAGTGTGGGGTATGAATGACCACATCGTCCAAGTAGGCAGCAGCATAACTGTTATGTGGGCGTAATAGCTTGTCCATGAGGCGCTGGAAAGTAGCTGGGGCCCCATGTAGTCCAAAGGGAGGACAGTATATTGAAAAAGACCCTCTGGTGTAGAGAATGCAGTCTTTTCCTTTGCATCTTCCGCAAGGGGAATCTGCCAATACCCCTTTGTCAAGTCTAGGGTAGTCAAGTACCAGGCATTCCCCAGACAGTCCACTAGCTCATCTATGTGAGGTATGGGGTACACATCAAACTGGGATACTTCGTTTAGTCGCCCGACGTTGTTGCAAAACCTTGTGGTGCTATGAGGTTTGGGCACCAGCATGATTGGGCTGGACCACTGACTGGGATTCTTCGATGATCCCCAACTCCAGCATTTTTTTTTACTTCTTCTTTTATTTCCTCCCTTTTGGCCGCTGGCACCCGATAGGGCCTCATTGTTGTTCTGCCATTGGGCCAGAAGCTTGCTTTCTGCTGTGGGTGTCAACACCATCACCCGATCCCCTGCTTGGAACTGTCAGACTTTTGCCTGGTGATTTGTAATGGGTTCTCTGGGCCTCCTGTGCCTTTTTCCAAATGTTCCCGTACAATAGGGGTGACCCCGGCTATCCGGTCTTGCATCTGTATTACATGTTCTGTTATATTTCTCCCCTCATTGGGTTCCTCTTTCCAAATCTCTTTTGTGATATATAGTATGCCACAGGGGTGACTCCCGTATAATAACTCGAAGGAGGAACACCCAGTTGAGGGCTGAGGTACCTCCCAGATAGCGAACATAAGGTAGGGCAGTAGGGTGTCCCAATCCTTCCTGTCCCAACTTACCACCTTCCTTATCATAGTCTTGAGGGTTCAGTTAAACCTTTCTACCAACCCATCAGTCTGCGGATGGTAGACTGAAGTTCTCAGGGTATGTATATGGAGCAGTGTACAGAGATCCTTCATTAGCTTTGACGTAAATGGGGTTCCTTGGTCTGTTAATATCGTCTTTGGTAGCCCTACTCGGGCAAAGATCCCCACCAGATCTTTGGCTATCGTTTTAGAGGCCATGTTCCGCAGGGGGATGGCTTCTGGGTAGCGAGTAGAATAGTCCAAAACAACAAATATATATTGGTGGCCCCGAGCTGTCTTCTCCAGGGGTCCCACTAGGTCCATGGCTATTTGCTCAAAGGGGACCTCTATGATGGGAAGGGGTACTAAAGGTGCCTTCAGGTGGGGATGGGGACTGTGCAGCTGACATTCCGGGCAGGATGCACAGCACCTCTGCACTTCTTCATGTACTCCGGGCCAGAAGAACTGTCGTAGGACTCATGCCAGGGTCTTCTCTACTCCCAAGTGCCCCCCAAAAAGATGACTATGAGCAAGACTTAATACAGAGTTCTGGTGTTTTTGAGGTACTAGGATCTGCTGTACTTCCTGCCCCTGTACTGGTGCAACCCAGTATAAGAGATTTTTCTTCTTCGAGTGATTGCTCATATGCATTCCAGTTAGGTGTGTGCGCACCGCGTGCACGTTCGTAGGAGAAATTTTACCCTAGCACCACTCGGTGGGTAGGCTGGGCGCCTCCTGGAGTGGCGCCACTATGGCCCCTGATATATACCCCAGCCGACCCTACCACCCTTCAGTTCCTTCTTACCGCCCGTGTCAGTCGTTAGAACAGTGGAGTGCGGCTTAGCTGACCTCCACCTTCCCTAGCTACTCGTAGTCTTTTCTAGTTATATTCGTAGTGTAGTTAACTGTTGTTGTGTATATATATATAGTTCGTTAGATTTAGTTATAGTTCATAGTTATAGTTGTTAGTTAGTAAGTGTTGCGGGGTTTGGGGGGTAACCCCTTCCCCGCACCAGGTGCCGGAGCTCATGCCTGGCTCACCGGGTCTCAAGCAGTGCTCGGCCTGTCATAGGCCGATGCTGACAGGAGATCCCCACGACTCCTGTTTGAAGTGCCTAGGGGAATCACACTTATCGGCTAAGTGCCCAATTTGCAAGGCTTTTAAGCCTAGAACTAAAAAGGAGTGGGACATTAGGTTGAAGCAGCTCCTAATGGAAGTGGCCCTGACACCGTCGCCCTCGGCACAGAGCACGAGCCAGTCGGTGAGCAGAGGCACCCCTATGGCACCAGGTGTTGCTGGTATGCCTAAGGACTCCCGGCACCGGCCACCGCCGGCACCGAAATCGACTCCGAGCCACTCCCTCTCCCCGAGGTCAAAGACGGCGAAAGGTCAGATGGCAACACCAGTGTTGCAGCCAGAGACTGCACCTAGATCTGACCGCCCAGCACCAATACCTGCCGTGGCACAGCTGAAACCGGTACCGTCGACTCCAGCCCCACGAGGGCCATTGAGTCCGGCACCTGACAGCTCCCCGACACCGGCCGTGGTAGAGCTCACGTTGCCATCTACCCCAGAGACTTTCTCCACAGCGAGGGACTTGATCCCCATCACCGAGGCGGCACCGCCCCTACCCCCGGCACCGCCGATGCGAGTATTGCAGTCCATGGGCAAGCCGACCCTGACCAGACTGTCGTCGGTCAGCGCAGCGGACCGGCACCGCTCACGATCGCAATCCTGCAGGCGCTCTGAGTCGAGATGTCGCTCCCACTCCCAGTGTCGCTCTCGGTCCCGGCACTGTTCCTCGCCATGGCACCAGTCGGACTCTCGGCACCGGTCGGACTCTCACTCCCCAACCCGCTACTCGCGGTACCGCTCCAATTCCTGGCACCGTCCCAGGCACTGTACCTCCCTGAGCAGGTCAGGGCATAGAGACTCGAGATCCCGGTCGACCTCCCGGCACCGATCCGATCGCAGGTCCCGGTCTCGCCCTCGGTACCGCTCGGTGTACCGGCACCGGTCCCCACGATCGAGAGGTGCGCGATCAGTCGGGACTTCAGCTCCAGGCTTTTCTGCTCCACCATGGCCATCCAGACACATGTCCGTATCCTCCCAGGCGGACAGCTATTACGATCGGGACCAGGATACGGACCTACCTACGGGGTTTTCCAGGACTCTTGGCCGCAGGACATAGGACCTCAACAATGCTCCTTCTGGACACCCTGGGCGTACCACCAAGCCCAGGGTGCCCCCCTGGTCAAGACCCACTTTGCTGCCTCAGAACATCGGGCACCAGAGGCCACCATTTCCCGCCCCCCCGCGGTTGAGTCAGAAGAGCACACAACACATCCTCCGGACTCCCCGGGGCAGCTGGAGCAGGAACCGTCCCAAGAGCAGGAGGCCATCCAGGACCCTCTCATTCCCGGGGTATCCTCCTCCTCTTCACCGGATGAGGCTGTGGCAGGGACCTCGTCATCAGGGCCCCTGCCGATAGACCTCAGGGCCCATCAGGACCTCCTTCCCAGGGTGGCCCTCAATATCAACCTCCCAGTGGAGGAGGTTCCAGAAGTCTAGGACCCTGTAGTGAGCATTCTCACCGATGATGCTCCCACCCGGGTCGCATTGCCATTCATCAAAACTATCCAGGCCACTGCCGACACCCTGTGGCAGTCTCCAGCCTCCATTCCACCGACGGCAAAGGGAGTTGAGAGAAAGAATATGGTACCCTCTCGGGGGTATGAGTACTTGTACGTTCATCATCCTCCCTCCTCCTTAGTTGTCCAGTTGGTCAATGAAAGGGAGCAACATGGCCAGCAGGCGCCGGCCCCGAAGTCCAAAGAGGCCAGACGGATGGATCTCCTGGGTCGGAGGGTGTACTCAACGGGGGCCCTACAGCTCCGACTGGCCAACCAACAGGCTCTCCTGAGCCGATACAATTATAACACTTGGGCAGAAGTGGGTAGGTTCACCGAGCTGCTACCCCCGGACTCACGCCAGGAATTTAACGCGTTCCTGGAGGAGGGAAAGAAAGTGGCCAGGACCTCTCTCCAGGCCTCCCTAGATGCAGCCGACTCAGCAGCCAGAACTTTGGCCTCGGGAATCACCATGAGGTGCATCTCCTGGCTCCAGGTCTCTAACCTGCCTCCTGAGCTGCAGTACACCATCCAGGACCTACCCTTTGATGGCAAGGGTTTGTTCTCGGAAAAGACCGACCCCAGGCTGCAGAGCCTGAAGGATAATAGAGTCATCATGCGCTCGTTGGAGATGCATACCCTCGTAACCCAACGTAGACCCTTCAGGCCCCAAGCACACTGCCCGTACTTTCCACCTCTGCAGAGGCAGGACATCAGTAGAAGGCGCGGGCGGGATGGCCGCAGACGCCAGCCCGGTCCCAAGGGGGCCCAAAACCACGGGCCCTCTAAGGCACCACCGGGCCCTAAATCCAACTTTTGGAGGTGCAGCCGGGGACGGCGTACCAGTCTCAGGACAGGATCCTTTCCCTCCCTTCTCCAACCGTCTCTCCTACTTCCTCGCGGTGTGGTCTCAATTGACATCAGATCTTTGGGTTCTGCGCACAGTGAAGCAAGGATACCACCTCCAATTTGTTTCATCACCGCCCTCCCACCCCCCATCCCGGTCCCTCTTCAGGGACCCCTCTCACGAGCAAGTCCTCATACAGGAGGTCCAATCTCTCCTCGCTGTGGGGGCTATAGAGGAGGTACCTTTAGACGAGAGGGGAAAGGGGTTTTACTCCCATTATTTTCTGATTCCCAAGTCCAAGGGAGGCCTCAGACCTATCCTAGACCTGCGCGGACTCAACAAATGGATGCTCAAGTTGAAGTTCCGCATGGTCTCCCTGGGAATGATTATCCCATCCCTGGATCCTGGAGACTGGTATGCCGCCCTCGACATGAAGGACGCGTACTTCCACATTGCCATCTTCCCATCTCAGGAATGTACAGGAAGTACCTTCGCTTCATGGCCAACCACCAGCACTTCCAATTCACAGTCCTCCCCCTGCGGCCTCTCCACGTCCCTGAGGGTATTCACGAAGTGCATGGCCATCATCGGCGCCCACCTCCACTGGCAACAGATACATGTGTTCCTGTATCTGGACGACTGGCTCATCAAGGGGACCTCTCAATCTCAAGTCCGGCAGTATGTTGGTATAATCACGGATCTATTCTCCCAGTTGGGCTTACTCCTCAACACCGAGAAATCCACCCTGGTCCCCACTCAAAGGCTGGAGTTCATAGGGGCAACGCTGGACTCCACTCAAGCCAGGGCTTACTTGCCTCAGCCCCACTTCCAAGCAATCGTATCGATCATACAAGGTTTACAGGCCTCCCCAATCACCTCAGCTCGCACCTGCCTCGGCCTCCTGGGGCACATGGCCGCATGTACTTATGTGACCAAGTATGCCAGACTCCGCATGAGACTCTTCCAAACGTGGCTCCATTCGGTCTTCCGCCCGGGCAGGGACCCTATAGACGTCCTGGTGACAGTTCCCCCCAGCCCCCTCCGCTCCCTCAATTGGTGGCTAGCTCCATCCCTGGTATGAGCAGGGATGCCGTTTCATCCACAGCCGCCGTCGATGACCTTAATGACGGATGCGTCATCCCTCTGTTGGGGGGCCCATCTAGGTCACCTGCGTACCCAGGGCCTTTGGTTGCTCCAGGAGCTGACACTCCATATAAACGTCCAGGAGTTGAGAGCAGTCTGCCTTGCGTGCCAGGCGTTCCAGCAACATCTTCATGGTCGTTGTGTTTCGGTATTCACGGACAACACAACGGCCATGTACTACATCAACAAACAAGGGGGGACCCGCTCGTCTCCCCTGTGTCAAGAGGCCATTCGACTCTGGAACTTCTGTATAGCCCACTCGATAGACCTAGTGGCATCCTTTCTTCCGGGAGTCCGGAATGCTCTGGCAGATCGGCTCAGCCGGTCCTTTCTATGTCATGAGTGGTCAATAAGACCGGATGTCATCCACTCGATCTTCCGGAGGTGGGGATTTCCCCACATAGACCTGTTCGCCTCCCGCTCGAACAGGAAGTGCCAGGAGTTCTGTTTCTTTCAGGGTCTGTCTCTGGGGTCGATCACAGACGCATTCCTCCTGTTGTGGCGGCACCACCTGTTGTATGTCTTCCCTCCGTTTCCCCTGGTGCACAAGGTCCCGTTAAAGCTCTGCAGGGACAAAGCACATCTGATTCTGATCGTGCCTGTGTGGCCCAGACAGCACTGGTACACCACCCTGCTAGACCTGTCCATGGACACCCCAGTTCCCCTCCCTCTCCTCCCAGACCTGATCACACAAGACCACGGCAGGCTTCGTCACCCAGACCTGCGAGCCCTCCACCTCACGGCGTGGCTCCTGCATGGCTAAACACAGCAGAGTTTCGCTGTTCCGCTCTGGTTCAGCATATTCTCCTCAGCAGCAGGAAGCCTTCCACCCGCTCCACATATTTGGCAAAGTGGAAATGCTTCTCTTGCTGGTGCGCAACTCATGGCGTTACTCCTTTGGAGGCCTCAATTCCCATGGTCCTAGACTACCTCTGGTACCTTAAGCAACAGGGCCTGGCGACATCCTCTCTGAAGGTGCACTTAGCGGCTATATCCACCTTCCGGACAGGTGAGGGTGGCCACTCCGTGTTCTCTCACCCCTTGGTCTCTCAGTTCATTAAGGGCCTAGAGCGTCTCTATCCCCCCGTATGTCGCCCTGCCACTACCTGGGATCTCAATTTGGTCCTAAACAGACTCATGCTCCCACCATTTGAGCCGCTAGCAACTTGCTCACTCCTGTACCTATCATGGAAAACAGTCTTCCTGGTGGCCATTACATCGGCCAGGCGGGTCTCCGAGCTGAGGACACTCACGGTGGACCCACCCTACACTGTTTTTCATAAAGACAAGGTACAACTGCGCCCTCATCCGGCGTTCCTCCCTAAGGTTGTGTCTGCCTTCCATACCAACCAGGACATCTTCCTACCAGTCTTCTTTCCAAAGCCCCACTCTTCTCGGTGGAAGCAGCAGCTACACTCCTTAGATGTATGCAGGGCACTCGCTTTCTATATTGAGAGAACAAAACCGTTCCGAAAGCCCCCCAACTGTTCGTGGCGGTCGCGGACCGGATGAAAAGTCTGCCAGTCTCCTCCCAGAGAATCTCCTCTTGGGTAACTACATGCATCCGCACATGCTATGACCTAGCTCATGTCCCTTCAGGCCACCTCACAGCGCACTCTACTAGAGCTCAAGCATCATCAGCCGCCTTCCTGGCGCGCGTGCCTATCCAGGAGATATGCCATGCAGCAATCTGATCATCGGTCCACACTTTCACCTCGCACTACGCGCTGGTCCAGCAATCTAGAGATGATGCAGCCTTTGGCGCAGCGGTTCTGCATACTGCCACATCTCACTCCGACCCCACCGCCTAGGTAAGGCTTGGGAGTCGCCTAACTGGAATGCATATGAGCAATCACTCGAAGAAGAAAAAACGGTTACTCATCTTTGTAACTGTTGTTCTTCGAGATGTGTTGCTCATATCCACTCCAAACCCACCCTCCTTCCCCACTGTCAGAGTCGCCGGCAAGAAGGAACTGAAGGGTGGCTGGGTCGGCTGGGGTATATATCCGGCGCCACTCCAGGGGGCGACCAGCTGACCCACCGAGTGTTGCTAGGGTAAAAGTTTCTCCGAACGTGCACGCGGCGCGCACACACCTGACTGGAATGAATATGAGCAACACATCTCGAAGAACAACAGTTACAAAGGTGAGTAACCGTTTTTTCTTCATTATGAAGTAGGGTCCTGGTCCCTGGGTTTTCCCTTCCACGGTGGCCCCATCTATTTCAGTCACCTCCTTTCTAATGTTGTCATACTTTGGGTCTTCAGCCTGGTCCCATCCAAAATTTCCTGTTCTGGGGCTAATCTGCCCAAGATCTAGGGGCCCAGTCTCTGTTGCCTCTACTGGTTCAGAAGCGTTAGGGTGGAGGTCAGACTCGGGTGCTTCTCCCTCCTGCGTGGCCTCCTTTTCAGCTGCTCGGGTCCGCCTACCTACAAGAGCAACCCTCTGGCTTTGAGTCAGTATTTGGGTTCCCAAGGCCTTAGCTGCCCTCCTTTCCCTTTTCGACTTTCTATCCTGTCTGGGAATAGAAAATAAATCTGGGGATATTTCAGAGAAGACTGGGGGTTGATAGTCTACTGTGGATGCCTCACAAACTTCAGGGTTCCCCTATTTCTCCAATCCTCCTACTGGGAGTGAGTCCAAACTGTGGGAAGTCCCCCCCTTTGAGCACCGGGTATGGGAGTTTAGGGACTACACCTGCTGCTACCTCAGTAGTGTTCCCCCGAATCTTGATTTTTACTGGGATGGTGGAGTAGTAACCAACTGTCCCATGGACGCATGTTATCCCCGTAGCTTAGCCCGCAGCAGCTGACTACACTTCACAAGCTTCCCCAAGACAAGCGTGATAGCACTCTCCGAATCAACCAGTGCTGTGGTCTCTACCCCATTTAGCTTTACTGGTCTGGTGTACATATGTGGGGTTAGTGAGACCCCCACAAGGTGGATTAGGGAGCATGGGTCTGCCCAGTTCCCCAGGTTACACTGCATCCGCTCCTCAGCATTGGGACACTGTGCAGCTATATGTCCCCACTCCCCGCAGGCATAACATCTGTATGGAGCCCTAGGCATTCCCTGGTCTCTTGGTTTGAGCAATCTAACATCATGATCCTCTTTTCCCTCCATGCTCTGACTCTTTGTGGCCTCTGGTGGGCCTTCAGCCCCTCTCTTTTTCCACCTGGGCCCTCCTGGTGGCCCAGTCACCAGAGCTGTAGGGCTTGGTGCTGCTAGTTTAACCCGAGGTGCCTCTTCCTTAACTGGTCGGGTCAGCGCCCTCGCTGTCCTTTGCCTCTCTACCAGTGCGACAACCTCATCATAGGTGGAGGGTTTGTTCTGGCTTACCCAAGCACAAAGGTCTGGCGGTAGTCCCCTCATGTATCGGTCAATGACCAGAACCTCTAGTAGCTCTTCCAGACTCCGGGATTTCGTTTGCAACCACTTTCAAAGGCCAGAAGGTATGCCTCTACATCATCCTCCCGCATCATTTTCTGTGGCCAATGGCTGGCCATATGATCTGCATCCCATCATGGCCATGGTTCAGATCTGTAAGGGTCTTTACCTGGTTTACCAGTTCCCGCAACATAGCTCGGTCTTGAGAAGCCTGGTCCATCAACAGGCGATTAGTCTCTTGCTGCAGCCGCACTGCCTCCTGTTGGGCAGCTGCCTGGACACAGGTAACCGTCTGCTGGGCCGCCGTAGCTTGTATCAATGCCCGCACTAAGTCATCTATTGTGGTGAAAAAAAAAATCCTCTTTTATTTTTATTTTTTTTTTTTTAAATTAACCTCCTCCTTTCTCCGCGCTGTGCACACCAATATCCTACCTTTGATACCAGTTGTGACAAAGTTCCTCCTCTACCTTGGTGGGTCCTGCGCTTATTTGGCAGATTTGCTCACCTCAGTGATCTTCCCCACAGTCTGGGTCAACTTCTTCTGTGTCTAATCAGGAGTTGAGAGGTTTGGGGGGAACCCGGGCCTGCCCTCTACTCCGGGTTCCAGCCCAGGGCCCTGTGGATTGCAGCTGTCTATAGTGCCTCCTGTAACAGCTGCATGACAGCTACACCTCCCTGGGCTACTTCCCCATGGCCTCCTCCAAACACCTTCTTTATCCTCACCACAGAATCTGCCTCCTGGTCTCTGATAACACTTGTACTCCCTAGTCCTCCAGCAGCACACCCTCTCACTCTCAGCTCCTTGCGCCTCTTGTTCCCAGCTCCTCACACGCACTTCCTCTCCTCTGCTCCCCCGTCCCTGACTGGAGTGAGCTCCATTTTAAACCCAGGTGCCTTGATTAGCCTGCTTTGATTGGCTGCAGGTGTTTTAATCAGCCTGGCTGCCTTAATTGGTTCTAGCAGGTTCCTGCTTACTCTAGTGCAGCCTCTGCTCTGGTCACTCAGGGAACAGAAGCCTGCTTCTCCTGTAGCCAGTAGCTCTCCCTTCGATCGCTCTGCTGTAGAGGAAGGAGGGAGAGGGCGGCTGCTGATGCTGCCGCTGCTGTTCCTGCTGGGCGCTGGGCCCTCGCTGCTGCTGCTGCTGTTCCTGCTCCTGCTGCTCCCCTGGCTGGGCTAGACTCCACCACCAGCTCCTCTCTTTGCTGTCTGTTTGGCTGGCTGGCTAGTAGATTCCCCTCCCCCCTCGGTTGCTGCTGTTACTCCACCTACAGCCCTTGAGGGAGGGGGCTGCTGGCCTGCTTCCCAGAGAGGGGGGTAGTGAGGGACCCCGGCTCTTGTTGCTGAGAACACCATCTGAGCGGGGTCCCTCCTGCCTGGACACCAGACCACCACCACCTGGAGCTGCTGGGGCTACTGTGGCTGTTGCTGGGGAGCTGTTGGAGCCCGGAGGAGGGGGAGTAGAAGAGGACCGCCTGCTGCTGGGAGACCACATGAAGACTACTGTGGAGGGGGCTTTTCTGGACTAAGTCTTTTTCAAACTGTGCTCTTGTGGTGGGGGTTTGGACTGTGTGTCTGTTGGGACACCGGGGGTGTGGGATGAAGCCTGCCCCCGATCCATCTGTGTTCCCTTTTGCCCCCATCACCATTGTTGCCTCCTCCACCACCCCTGCTGGCTGTTTTCCTTCTGCTTCGGACTCCTGCCTCTGGGACTGAGCTGCTCGCCTGGCTCACCACGCCTACTTCCATCATTTGGGCCTGCAGCAGCACCAGCCAACCATTGACTTTTTGGCACAAGTGCCTGTGGGCGCACCACTTCCCCCCTCCCCCTGGACTGACCCCTTTCCTTTGCCACGTTTGTCCACCCCACCTATTTCCCGCTGCGGCCCTGATAGTCCTCCCCCAGCCCTGCAGCTATCCCCGTGATCCCTCTACCCCATTCCCAGCTCACCCTTTTCCCCCACCCCCACCCTGTGATCCCCCAGCCCTGATAGGTTCCTCCCCTTGTGCGCCCACACCCCCCCATACGCTTGTGCCCTTCCCCCATTTGATTTCCCCTTGTTCACTGCACCCCCCTATGCCATTGTCCCCCCGATCTCCTAGTGCAACTAGAGGAGCTGGAACTCCCCTCTGTGTCAGTGACTTGACTCCCTCCCACCCCTGGGTCCTTGGTTGCTCCCCACACCCCTTTAGCCTTCCCTTTCTGGCACCCTCTTCCCCTGCCTGCAGCCTAGCGGGGAGGGGTGGTCGCCTCCTTTCCTTCCCCTCCCCTCGCTGTTTGTCCCCCTCCCCTCTCTTGTTATGGCGGAGGACCCGGCGGGGGAGACCCCTCATGATGCTCCCACCGCCCCTCCTCCACCTGCCCCCATGTCTGCTGCCCGAGCCTTTACCTCAACCGTCGCTGCCGATCCACCTACCACTGCCCCTGCTGGGGCACCAGCGGTGGCGAGTACCGAGGAGACCTCTGCTGCAGCCGCGTCCCTCGCCCCTTCCGATTTGGGGGGGAGCCCCCCCAGCCAGTGGGAAGGGTGGGGTGGGAAGAAGGGTAAGGGCCCCGCTAGAAAGGCCAGGCCCTCCATGGCGGAGACTACCCCCGCTGCCACGGCCCCGCTACCGGCCGCGGCATCCCTCCCCGCTATTCCCTCCACCAGCTCCGCGGGTGTCCCTCCCCCAGCCCCCAGGGCATATGCCCACGTGGCGGCAGCCACTGCGCCTGCTGCTGCTCCTCCAACCGCCGCTTCCGCTACTATCTACAGCGGCCGGGGCCCCTTCCCCACCTTGACCAGAAAGCATGGCGTCCGTTGCCTCCTGGTGCCAGCCTCGCCCCACGTGGAGACCTATGTGCGGGTGTTGGCGAGGGTGGCTATCGTGGCGGCCTCCAAAATGTACGGGAAGGTGGTCTTCTTCCTGGCATCGGAGGCCGCCGCCCAGGAGGCGGTAGAGACGGGCCTGGCAGTGGGGGGCGTGTTCGTCCCCCTGAAGACGTTGGAAGACCTGGGGGGCCGCTTAATCCTGACCTCCGTCCCTCCCTTCCTGCCCAATGCCGCCCTGCTGCCCGCCCTTTCTGCCCTCGGGCACCCCATCTCTGTCATCAGCCCTCTCTCGTTGGGCTGCAAGGACCCCGCCCTCTGTCACGTCCTCTCGTTCCACCAGCAAGTGCAGCTTCAACTGCCACCGGCGGCACGTGGCGGAGAGGTGCTCGAGGGGTCCTTGCTGGTCCCCTACTAGAGAGCCCACTACCGGGTGCATTACTCAACGGGGGAGGCCCGGTGCTACCTCTGCCGGGCAATGGGGCACGTCTGGAGGGACTGTCCCTTGGCCCAGCACGGAGGAGTGTCCAGTACCCCCGAACCTCGGCAAGGCACCGGCCCTATCATCGCTGATACCCCTGGCTGCCCAGCACCTGAAGCTGCCCCTCCTCCTTCTCGGTCCACTGCTGTGGAGGAGGGTGCGGCAGAGATGTCGCCGGACGTGGGAGAGGGCTTGCCCCATGGGGAATCCTCCCTCGTTCCTGCTACTCCACCACTGCTTCCCTGAGTCCTTGAGCCATTGCCCTTGCCCCCCAACCCGACCTCTGTTAGCCAGCCCCCGGTTGATGCCATAGAGGGCTGGTCCTTAGTGCAGGAGAAGCAGGGCAAGCAGAAGGCTCGAGTGTCCTTACATCCTTCAGATTCGGAGACCTCCCGGAAGAGCAGGAAGGGGGGCACAAATGACGAGCCTTCCATCTTGCCCCCAATGACTCCTGTTCTGTGGTGCCGGCTGGGGACACTGTGGCAGCACCAGAAGGTAACTCCGCCCCTCCTCCAGGGTCCCTTCCCGTGGAAGCCCCTGAGGGAGCCTCTCTCGCCCCCTTCCCACCTGAAGCCGCTGCGAACGCCGAGGTGGGCGTCGCCTCAGGTGCTGGCGAGGAGGGCCCTGGGATGGTGGACGGTGATCTCCCTTCCATCTACGAGGAGATCGAGGCCCTGGTCTGACCCCGGTCATGCAGGGAGAGGATGACCCTCTGCCAGCGGGCCTCGATCTGGGCGACGGTCCCCCGGTCCCCATGTTCCCTTCCCCTAACCGCTGCTTCTGCTCTTGCCTCTGAGGGTCCCTTGGATTCTTCCATCAACCCGGCTGCGGGTGACACCCTGCTGACGGCCGCCGAGCTCATTGGAGCGACGACCAGTGCCCCGCTGCTGGGACCCGGTTCCCAGGGAGTGTCCCTCTTGGGTGTGGAGGACCCGCCCTCCTTCCCAGGCAGTGACTCCGTTGACGGACATCTATCTCTGGATACCGGGGCTGCCACACGTACCACAGTGGCTGAGCCAGGCATCGTTAGGGGTCCCCTTCTCACTTCCCAGATCCCTGAGCCTGGCCGGGAAGGGCCTCCGTCCAGCGGCCCGACAATTGAGGCTCAGGATCCTGCCTCTGCCCCCCTCCCTGATTCTCTTCCTGATTCCCACCCTACTCCTGTCCCCTGCCCTATCCCTGATGCCAGCTCTGTCCTTGGCCCCCCACCTCCTGTGATGCCGGTGCTGCCCCTGGGAATACCCCCCAGGGAGCGGCTTTAGTAGTTTTTCCTTGTCCCGACCCACCAGGGGCTGCTGTTTTCCTTCCGCCGCCCCCTGTTGAACCGGAGAGCGGGACAGGCCATGTGGTGTCAGCCCATTGGACGCCACGTCGGGGGTCTGCCCCCTGCCTGCCCGCCTCGGTGGGCCACGGGGCTGTGACAGGGGCCCTACTGGGGGACATTCATCCATCAGTGACCCCGCCCCCCCATGCACTGAGGGAGGAGCTGCAGGAATTCCTTGACTCCGTGGCTCCCATAACAAAGACCAACTTGCGCTTCAGCAGTGGGGAGATTTCCATCAGATCCTCCGGGCCGCGAGGGCCCTCATGGGGGAGGGTAAGAGGACCGGGAAGCAGGCCACTGTGGCCTACCAGCAGGTCCGCCTCTTCTGCGACTCTTTACTCACCTACGGGGTATGTCATGGATTGCTGTGTGGCCCGACGGAGGACGTGGGCGTGTCTGCCGGCGAGGATCCCCCCCAGCCCTCCTCATGGCACCGATCATCTTTGCCACATTAAACACCCGGGGCTGTAGGATGGGTCTCCGCAGGAGCCAGGTGCTCTCCTTCCTCCAGGAGGGGGAGTACTCTGTGGTTTTCCTGCAGGAGACCCATACGGATCCAGCTGCTGAAGCTAGCTGGCAGCTGGAGTAGGGGGACGGGGTCTACTTTAACCACCTCTCAGTTTGCACAGCTGGAGTGGCCACCCTGTTCTCCCCCGACCTACGGCCCGAGATGCTGGGGGTCGCCGAGGCTGTGCCGGGCCACCTGCTGCACCTCCGGGTCCGCATGGAGGGATTTGTGGTTAATCTTGTCAACATCTATGCCCCAACATCAGGCCCGGAGAGGTTGCGTTTTTATCAGCAGGCGTCCACCTTACTCAGCTCCCTGAATCCTCATGAACGCCTGGTCCTGGGAGGGGACTTTAACACCACCCTCGAGGAACGAGACTGCTTGGGGACCGAGCAGTGCCCAGCCGCCACGGACGTCCTCCGGGAGATCATCAAAAGCCGCTCCCTGGTGGACGTCTGGCGCAACCACCACCTGAACGACGTCTCGATGTTCACCTTCATCCAGGTGGAGGCCCATCGGTCGCTCCACTCCTGGCTGGACCGCATTTACCTGTCGCATTTCCACTTTTCACGGGCCCACTCCTCCAGCGTTAGGCCGGCCCCCTTTTCGGATCACCACCTTGCCACCATGACGGCCTCTCTCTGCACAGAGAGGCCGGGGCCAGCCTATTGGCACTTTAATAATAGTTTGCAGGAGGATGCGGGCTTCGTGGCATCCTTCCAGGAGTTCTGGCTGGCCTGGCGAGGGCAGAGGCGCGCCTTTCCCTCGGCATGGCGGTGGTGGGATGTGGGGAAGGTGCGCGCCCAGCTCTTCTGCCGTGACTACACCTGGGACGCCAGCCGACGGAGGGATGCGGCGATAGAGCAGTTGGAGTGGGAGGTCTTGGAGCTGGAGAGGTGTCCGACTGCCAGCCCCGAGGATCCATCCCTCTGCGGAGCGTGCCGGGAGAAGCGGGAGGAGCTCCGGACCCTCGAAGACCATCGGGCCCAGAGTGCCTTTGTTCGATCCCGCATCCACCTCCTTCGGGAGATGGTTCATGGCTCCCACTTCTTCTACGCCCTGGAGAAAAGGAGGGGGGCCAAGAATCATGTCACCTGCCTCCTGACAGAGGACAGCACCCCCTTCATGGATCCGGCGGAGATGTGCGAGAGGGCCAGGGCCTTCTACGTGACTCTTTTCTGCCCAGATCCGACCGATCCTAATGCTTTCAGAGTGCTCTGGGACAGACTCCCGATGGTCAGCACGGGCGACCGGGACCAGCTAGAGCTGCATCTCACTCTGGCCGAGTTCTCGGAAGCCCTCCGTCGCATGCCCACCAGTAAATCTCCGGGCTGACTGTGGAGTTCTACCGCGTGTTCTGGGACGTCCTCGGCCCAGACCTGGTCACTGTCTGGGCCGAGTCTTTGCAGAGCGGGGTCCTCCCTCTCTCCTGCAGGCGAGCTGTGCTTACCTTATTGCCGAAGAGGAGGGACCTCCGCGACTTACAGAATTGGCGTCCCGTCTCGCTCCTCAGCACGGACTACAAAATAGTTGTGAAGGCCATCTCGATGCGGCTAGGGTCCGTGCTGGTGGACATGGTCCATCCTGACCAGACCTACACTGTCCCGGGCCGCACAATCTTTGATAACTTGTATCTGGTCCGGGACCTTCTGGAATTAGGGTGTAGGGATGGTTTGTCGTTCGCCCTCTTATCCCTGGATCAGGAGAAGGCGTTCGACAGGGTGGATCACAGGCATCTCCTGAGCACTCTGCGAGCGTTCGGCTTTGGACCCCAGTTTGTGTGTTTTCTCCAGGTGCTGTACACTTCTGCAGAGTGTCTGGTCAGGCTCAACTGGACCCTGACCGAGCCGGTCAGCTTCGGGCGGGGAGTGCAACAGGGGTGCCCCCTCTCGGGCCAGCTGTACACTCTGGCCATCGAGCCCTTCCTCTGTCTCCTCCACAGGAAGTTGACAGGGTTGGTGCTTCGGGAGCTGGAGCTGTGGCTGGTCTTGTCGGCATACGCTGACAATGTGCTCCTCGTGGTCCAGGACCCGGGCGACTTGGCGCGGGTGGAGGCTTGCCATGCTGTGTACTCGGCGGCCTCCTCCGCCCAGGTCAAGAGCTCTGGCCTAGTGGTCGGGGACGCGTGGCAGGCAAGCTCCCTCCCACCCACACTTCAGGCCATCCGGTGGAGCGCGGGTCCACTGCTCTATCTCGGCATTTACCTTTCTGCCACGCATCCGTCTCCGCCGGAGAACTGGCACGGTTTGGAGGGCAGGGTGACAGAGCAGCTCCAGAAATGGACAGGACTACTCCGGTGCCTCTCCCTTCGAGGGAGGGCACTGGTGCTTAATCAACTGGTCCTGTCCATGCTCTGGTACCGGCTCAACACCCTGGTCCTGGCCCCGGATTTCCTAGCCAACCTCCAGACGGCAATTCTGGAGTTCTTTTGGCCAGGAATGCACTGGGTCTCTGCAGGGGTCCTCCACGTGCCCCTGGAGGAGGGGGGGCAGGGCCTGAAGTGCCTACGCACTCAGGTCCATGTCTTCCGCCTCCAGGCCCTGCAGAGGCTCCTGTATGGTGCAGGTAGTCCGGCGTGGAGCATATTGGCGCACGCCTTCCTCCACCGCTTCCGAGGGCTCTGATACTACTGGCAGCTCTTTTACCTCCATCCGAGAGGTCTTCCGCGAGACCTCTCCGGGCTGCCGATCTTCTACCAAGACCTCCTCCGGACCTGGAAGCTCTTTTCAATGACCAGGTCCGTGGCAGCCACCGTGGGGGTTGGTCTCCTCGCGGAGCCCCTGCTACACAATCCCCAGCTTCGTGTGCAGGTGGCGGAGTCCCCCGCAGTGTGCCAGAGGCTGGTCTTGGCGGAAGTCACCAGGGTCGGAGACCTCCTGGACTACTACCAGGGAGACTGGCTGGATCCCCTGACGCTCGCTCAGCGCATGGGGCTCTCCAGCCCTCATAGTCCCTGGTGCGTACTTCAGGAGGTGAAGGCCGCTTTACAGCCCTCTGCTCGGGCCTACCTCGACCGGGTCCTGTGAGAGGGCACGCCCCACCCACCCTCCACCCCTGGCCCCGTGGACATTTTTATCAGGCCCCTGCCCTGTGGATCCAATTGGCCCCCCCGCCCTTTCACTGCGAGCCGGCTGCACAATCTGCAGCTGGTTCTGTTCCAGACCGCGCCAAGGAAACATCTGTACATGCTCGTGCTCCACACTCTTCACTACCTCACCCTCACGTCCCGCCCCAATACCAAATGGCGGGACCTCCTGCCACCTCTCGAGGGTGAGAAGCCCCGGTGGGCCAGCTTATAGTCTGCCCTGGTCCCGAGGCCTGCCGGGGATGTCAGTTGGCGGCTCCTTCACGGGGCCGTGAGCACGGGTGTGTACTTGTCCCGGTTCAACCCTGTCCCCAACATCTGCCCTTTTTGTGGCGTGAAAGAGACCCTGGCGCACATTTATTTGGAGTGCACCAGATTGCAGCCCCTTTTCCAGCTCCTCTTGAATATCTTATTGCGTTTTTGGTTGCACTTTTCCCCTCACCTTTTTATCTATGCACTCCCCATCCTTGGCCCCAGAAAGTTGCGGGATCTCCTTATCAACCTCCTCTTGGCCCTGGCCAAACTAACCATCTATAAAACCAAGGAGAGGAGGTTGGCCGACGGGATTTCCTGGGACTGTGGGGCCTATTTCTGCTCCTCCATCCGTTCACGCATCCGGGCAGAGTTCCTCTGGGTGGCGTCCACTGGCTCCCTTGACGCCTTCGGGGAGCAGTGGGTGTTGTCCGGGGTTCTCTGCTCAGTGTCCCCATTAGGTTCCCTTTGTTTAGCCCTATGACCTCACTCCCAATCCTGTTTTTTTTATTAGTTATCCCACATCATTTGGTGTCACAGAGCTGTGGATCTTCCCCTTAGGCTGGGGGGAGGTCCTTTAGAAGCGAAGCCCGCCCACCTCCTGGTTGCCAATAGGACCAGACTCCTGTACCCCACTGGCCTGGGTCTGACACAATATATAAATTGATTGTCAGCATAGACAAGATTAGGGATAGAAATCAAGGGTGGCATTCTTTGGGGCAAGAATATGATAGTGCCAAACGAAAAATAAATCATCTCCAGAAACATGAAGAAAATTAAGGAATATGTAATTTAGTATGCGTATATTCTGCTAATACAGAATACGGTATGTTTGGATTTGTAGGGAGAATACATATGACATCTATATAAAAGAATATAGAGAGCTTTTAGTTTCAGTGTATTCTTAGCACTACATTGTGAGATCATGGATACCAGATATTCTGTATCCAGTGCAGCTTCGGGAATGGAGACCACAAAGGTGGCTGTAAACCACCTTTATGGCTCTAGCACTTGTGCTATTGATCACTGGGCCAGTTTCAAGAAGCAACTCAGAGCAGTCTGATGGCTGTTCTAACTTACGATTTGCACTGGTCCCCAAGGCAGTTCTGGCAGTTGAGGATTATTGTACAAAGAAACTCTAACCTCCTCCCTCACCTCCACCCCCTTTGTCCAAGCTACACTCCTCTCCTACCCCCAAGAGCAGAGAGGGATGATGTACACCTCAGGTAGCTCTCTTTGCTGAGGAGTCCCCAGTGGAGTATATTTCAGGTTCTGACACACAAAAGCTGTATGAAGTAGTCACAGGTGGAGTATCAGTGTGCTATTTAGAGCTCAGCTTGTGGCTTTCAGGGCACTGTACACATCCCAAATAATCTACTAGGAAGCCATTTTTTGAGAAGTTGCAGCTGGTGGGGTTTTGCCTCCAGTGCTGACAAGACATAATGTGATTCAAATGCTCTTTATAAAACATCAGCCTGGCATGAACAAAACTGTGATGTGGCTTTGGTTATGCAGTACCTAGTATGCTGGGGACCAAATCCTGAAACCGGGTCTTTGGGCACTATTATGCTGTAAATATTAAATAAGATGTAAATAAATGTTGTTTTTGCCACCTGAAATCTCTACTAGGAAATATGACCCCAAACAGTTGAAAACTGAAAATGTCTGTTTCCAGTTGGTATTTAAAGTGCAGTACTAGTCTGAAAAGAAACTATAAAAATAGCATTATGAAGTTCCATATTTATTATGTCTCAGTGGCTTCAGATAAAAAATTTTCCACTTATAAGTAAACAAATATTCTAGCACTTCAAACTCAACCTATTCTCTGAGAGTGAAACTAGGTGATTTTCCTTTTCATGCATTACCACCAGTAATAATTGTTCTTCATACTAAATAATGTCCTCAGTGACAGCTGTCTAGGCCTATTGGCTTCAGATTATGCCCTTAGTTACCCCAGTACAACTTTGTTGTGGTTAAAGTATTACACAGGTGTAACTGGAACTTAGTGAACAATTAATGAACAAAAAGGAACAGAATGCAGCTCACTCTCTTACACAAATTAACTCTGCAATACTAACGAGTTAATAGACAGTAAAACTCATTTGGAGCACTACAGTCACACTATATGAGCATAAGCCAGTGAAAAGCAGATCTACCGAGTAAGACAGTACTGTTTTTTTAAGTCACTTTTCAGATTTGAACTATGCTTTATCACTAGTATGAATGAGAAAGCGGTGTTTGGAAAGGCTTGTGAGGCTTTGGTACAGATACCTGGTTTGTATAGAAATATTTACATTTGGGTAGGAACAGATTTTGGGAGACAGCTAAGAAAGCTTCCAAGGCAATGCATTACAAGTGGATAGGACCCATAGCCAGGAACATGCAACAACGGAATCTGGGGTAAATGCTGCTTCTTTTTGGCCTGCTGCACAGGTAAGCTTTCAATCAATTTTGACCTCTCCATATTTCTTCTTGGCTACAACAGTTTCTGAGGACTTGACTAGTGAACAGTTTTCTGGGTGTCATGTAGAGGCAATTCCTGAAAATGAAGATGTTAGAATATTCCAGTTCCATTTTAGGAAATAACCTAGAACTAAGCTGACAGATGCAGTGGTGAGTGTTAAGTGTTACTTGTAGCCTGAATAGAAGGACATTTAGTTGGAAATAAAAGGTCTAAGTGTCTCCCAAATCTCTAAAAACATATGTGAGGAACTATTGGAACAAATAGATAGAGGCTGAACTGACTGGGGGAAGGAAGCTGCTCATGTAATTATGTGAACAGAATGGAGAGTCAGGATTTTTTAAATTGTTTTGGAAAAGATGAGAGGAATTTCAGTACAAATGTATGTGAATGAATCTTGGTCAGTTTCAAAGGAATATAGAACAGAGACAGAGCAAAGTATCCTAAGCAGAAATAATCTGTTCTACTCATGTTTTTGTTTGGGGTGAGAGAAGGTCTCTGTGCCATCTCATTCCATTCCTTACAGGGGAGTTCAAATGTGGGAAGGTTGCGACTATGGTAGGCAGCAGCCTGATTTCTCATATAAATCCCCAAGTCCCTCATGCTTTCTTTGTGGCTACACACATTGTGGGAATGCAACATATAAACTATAGTGAAATCCTTTTAAAAAAAACTCTAACTCTTCTGTTTGGTTCATTGCTCATGGTGAAAAAAAATTGTGCAAATTTATGCAATCACAATTCAAATCATCTATCCAATCAAAGTTTTTATTTATGCAGTGAAAAGGCATCATAACCCAACTCACTGAAAATAAATAAAAATAAAAACCAAAAATTGAACTAGCTAAACATAATTAAATTATAATAATGTAAAAAATCAGAAATTTCTAGGCAGCTATAACATGAATTGATGGTTGTTACAAAAGAGGTCTGAGGTGCAATCATTCCCTAGCAATGTACTCACTGAAGCATCTCTTTGTTAGTATAAATTGAAATTTATTAATAAAGAAAAATGTCAGACGTGTCATTCAATGAGCACTAGAGAGATGGGTATGACATCACTTATAGCCAATAAGAAAGCTCCATCTGTGTTCAGAGTTCTACACCCACTATGTACTGTGTATTAATGTACCAAGCAATTTGTATGTTCTCTGCACTGCAGTATGAACACTTGCTCTAAGAACAGAGCCCACTGAGTGCATCAAAGGGGCTCTTAATAAAACGTGTAGGGAGAGCTGAAAATCTGGCTGGCTGGCAGAGTAATGAGCTAAATGGCAGCAAAGTCTTGTAATCTTTTGTTAAAAGTAATGAACAGTTTAAAAGGAGAATCAGCTGGGGGTGCCAAATCACTGTGAGCAGAGCCTTTATACTAGAATATGATTTTCATAGACTAGATATTTAGCTCAGTTGTCACTGTTCCTCCGGGGTTCAGTGTGTTTTTCCTGTCTCTCTGTGTGGGTAATTCTTAATGATTATGCACACACACAGAAAAGAAGAGGAAAATACATTAAGGTGACACATTGTGACCCTCAACAAAGCATGTATTGGGATCACCTGATGAATCCTGTACTAATGATGGATAACATGTTTTGGGTACTGACAGATTTACAGAAAGCTTCTTAAAGTAGAAAACATCTGCACTCAAAGATGTGAAACACTCACATGCCTTCAACTTGCTTTGTTCGACTCAGTTAACTAATAATACAAAAGCCACTTTAAAAGCACCGTACAGATTACATTCTCGCAGCGCTTCTTAAAAGCTCACACACTGAAAGTGCATTTAGGCTCAAAAGGTAGCTTTAACTTTCACAACCATGACTATACAATAGCTGTAGCATTTCATGTCAGCAGCAGCAGCAGTAGCTCCACTAAGTGCATCACTTCACAATTAACTGAACATAGAACTGATGTCTTTATTATTTTATAGCATTCTTTTGGATTCTAAGTAAAGTTAGAGTCTGAAAGGGACTTTGTCAAGCCACTTCTGGTATAAAATGTATTGACAATAAGTAGCACCTTACTACTATGAACTTAAGTAAACTGCAAGGCGACGCAGCTACAATAAAACTAGAAACTCAGATGTGCTGTTTACTGAACTAGTGAGGCAGTCAGGGTGTGTGATGTGACACTTCCTGAAATCTCTCTGCCATCCCTCCTCAGGGCCATGTATATGGTCTCGTGTATATATTTATATTGCTGGATTCCTTTTATTATTTGAATATGCAGAGCAGCAATTTCCAGTCCATTCTGCAGTTGTAATTACCAAAAAACCCCACACGTGCACACACACAAAACTAAGCAAGAGTTAGGCTCACGTCCTTTCTGGTCGGATAGAATGCCCTAGTCCAGGCATACCACCACCCTCTCTGTCACTGTCAGCCACTGAGGCTACATGTTCACTACCAACAAAGAGAATAGCTAATATGAATTAGCTGCAAAAATCCTCTTGAGACAAGGCACAGGAGGCTTTTACTTCACTGTGGCTAGGTGAGTTCAACACTCAACCACTCTCCCCCCCACCCCACCTGGGGTTGACCTTACTTAGCCACAATAAGGTTAAAAATTACCTGTGCCTAGTCTCAAAGGGATTGAGAGCAAGATCGAGAACTCACATTAGTTATCTCACTTTGAAAATGCACTTTTTTTCCAGTGAAGACATAGCCTGAGTCCTCCAAAAGCACAGCTTTCCTAGTGAGTCCCAGAGATTGAGAGAGATGGTCCCTAAGATATAACTGAGGCCTAGGGTCAAAATGAACTGGCTCTCAGATATTTAGCCAGCTTATCCACTTTTGTGAGGGGTATCACCATGTGATCCAGGATCTAAACTTCCATTTAAAAAATATTTAGCCATTTCAGTTTAGACAGAACCTTCAAAATATAAACGAACTGGGGTCTGCAGGCATCCTGGAAACAATAGTTCTGAGGTGGGAACTGATCTACTTACTCATAGACTCATAGGTCAGAAGGGACTAATATGATCATCTAGTCTGACCTCCTGCACAAGGCAGGCCACAGAACCCTATCCATTTTTATAACAACCCCTAACCCAGGACTGAGTTATTGAAATCCTCAAAATTGGTTTGAAGACCTCAAGCTGCAGAGAATCCACCAGCAAGCGACCCATGCCCCACGCTGCAGGGGAAGGCGAAAAACCTCCAGGGCCCCTGCCAATCCGCCCTGGAGGAAAATTCCTTCCCGATCCCAAATATGGCGATCAGCTAAACCCTGAGCATGTGGACAAGACTCACCAGCCAGCACCCAAGAAGGAATTCTCTGCAGTAACTCAGTTCCCATCCCATCCAACATCTCCCCGCAGACCATTGAGCAGACTTATCTGGTGATAATCCAAGATCAATTGCCCAAATTAAACTATCCTATCATAACATCCCCTCCATATACTTATCAAGCTTAGTCTTAAAGCCAGATAAGTCTTTTGCCCCCACTACTTCCCTCGGAAGGCTGTTCCAGAACTTCACTCCCCTAATGGTTAGAAACCTTCATCTAATTTCAAGTCTAAACTTCCTAATATCCAGTTTGTACCCATTCGTCCTCGTGCCTACATTAGTACTAAACTTAAATAATTCCTCTCCCTCCCTAACGTTAACCCCCCTGATATATTTATATAGAGCAAGCATATCCCCCCGCAGCCTTCTTTTGGCCAGGCTAAACAAGCCAAGCTCTTTGAGTCTCCTTTCATAAGGCAGGTTTTCCATTCCTCGGATCATCCTAGTAGCCCGTCTCTGGACCTGTTCCAGTTTGAATTCATCCTTCTTGAACATGGGACACCAGAACTGCACACAATATTCCAGATGGGGTCTCACCAGCGCCTTATATAACGGTACTAACACCTCCTTATCCTTGCTGGAAATACCTCGCCTGATGCATCCTAAAATCGCATTTGCTTTTTTAACAGCCGTATCACATTGGCGGCTCATAGTCATCCTGCTATCAACCAATACCCCAAGGTCCTTCTCCTCCTCTGTCGCTTCCAACTGATGCATCCCCAACGTATATCTAAAATTCTTATTATTAATCCCTAAGTGCATGACCTTGCACTTTTCACTATTGTATTTCATCCTATTACTATTACTCCAGATTACAAGGTGGTCCAGATCTTCCTGAATAGTAACCCTGTCCTTCTCCGTGTTAGCAATACCCCCCAGCTTTGTGTCATCCGCAAACTTTATTAGCACATTCCCGCTCTTTGTGCCAAGGTCAGTAATAAAAAGGTTAAATAAGATCGGTCCCAAAACCGATCCTTGAGGGACTCCACTAGTGACCTCCTTCCAGCCTGACAGTTCACCCTTCAATACGACCCGCTGGAGTCTCCCCTTTAACCAGTTCCTTATCCACCTTACAACTTTCATATTCATCCCCATCTTTTCCAATTTAACTAACAGTTCCCCATGTGGAACCGTGTCAAACGCCTTATTGAAATTGAGGTAAATTAGATCTACTGCATTTCCTTTATCTAAGTAATCCGTCACCTTCTCAAAGAAGGAGATCAGATTGGTTTGGCACGATCTACCTTTAGTAAATCCATGTTGCAATTCGTCCCAATTACCATTGACCTCTATGTCCTTAACTACTGTCTCCCTTAAAATTTTTTCCAAGACCTTACATACTACAGACATCAAGCTAACAGGCCTATAATTACCCGGATCACTTTTATTCCCTTTCTTAAAAATAGGAACTACGTTAGCAATTCTCCAGTCGTACGGCACAACCCCCGAGTTTATCAATTGCTTAAAAATTCTCGCTAATGGGCTTGCAATTTCACGCACCAGTTCCTTTAATATCCTCGGATGGAAATTGTCCGGGCCCTCCGATTTTGTCCCATTAAGCTGTTCAAGTTTGGCCTCTATCTCAGTTGCGGTAATATCCACCTCCATATCCACATTCCTGTTTATCATCCCTCCATCATCGCTAAACTCCTCACTAGTCTTATTAAAAACTGAGGGAAAGTACTTATTTAGATATTGGGCCATGTCTAGGTTATTCTTAACCTCCATTCCATCCTCAGTGTATAGCGGCCCCACTTCTTCTTTCTTTGTTTTCTTCTTATTTATGTGGCTGTAGAACCTTTTACTATTGGTTTTGATTCCCTTTGCAAGGTCCAGTTCAATGCGGCTTTTAGCCTTCCTCACTTTATCCCTATGTGTTCTGACCTCACCAAGGTAGCTTCCCTTGCTAATCCCGCCTTTCTTCCACTCCCTGTAAGATTTCTGCTTTTTCCTAATCCCCTCTCTGAGTTGCTTGCTCATCCAGCTTGGCCTACAACTCCTGCCCATGGTTTTTTTCCCTTTCTTGGGATGCAGGCTTCCGACAATTTCCGCAGCTGCGACTTAAAGTAATTCCAGGCCTCCTCCGCATTTAAATCCACAAGTTCCTCCGTCCAATCCACTTCCCTAACTAATTTCCTTAACTCTTTAAAATTAGCCCTCGAGAAGTCGAAAACCCTAATCCCAGATCTACATTTGTTTATCCTTCCATCTAGTTTGAACTGAATCAGCTCATGATCACTCGAACCAAGGTTGTCCCCTATCACCATTTCTTCTACGAGGTCCTCACTGCTCACCAAAACCAAATCTAAAATGGAATCCCCTCTCGTAGGTACTTCAACTACTTGATGAAGAAATCCATCCGCTATCACATCCAGAAAAATCTGACCCCTATTATTCTTGCAAGCACTTGTCCTCCAGTCTATATCCGGGAAGTTGAAGTCTCCCATAATCACACATTTCCCCTTTGTGTTCACTTCATTAAAGACATTAAAGAGGTCTCTATCCATATCCAAATCAGATCCCGGTGGTCTATAGCACACCCCAAGCACTATCTCAGGGGAAGCTCTAGTTGCTTTTTTACCCAGTGTGATTTTTGCCCAGACAGACTCTGTCTTATCCATTCCATCGCTTCTTATTTCATTACAGTTAATCTCATCATTGATGTACAAGGTTACTCCACCACCTTTGCCTTTCTTCCTGTCTTTTCTAAACAGCACATAGCCTTCAATACCTGTACTCCAGTCATGAGTACTATTCCACCAGGTTTCTGTTATCCCTATAATATCCGGTTTCACTTCCTGCACCAGTAGCTCCAGTTCCTCCATCTTGTTACCTAGGCTCCTCGCATTAGTGTACAGACATTTTAATTTTTGGCGTTTGGCGTCAGTGACTTTCTTTCCCCCGCCGTGCACAGACCTTCTACCACCAGCATCCCCCATTAATCTGGTTTCTACTCCACTATTCCTCCTTGGATCAATTCTTTGGTCCGCAAGGGTATCCCCTCTCACTTTGTTTACTTCCCTCTCCAGGTTATATTCCGTGGAGATCTCCTGAACATCTCCCAACCATCTCCCCCAACTTCCTAGTTTAAAGCTCTCTTGATGAGGTCGGCGAGCCTCCATCCTAGAATTCTATTTCCCTCCTTATTTAGATGAAGTCCATCCTGAGCGAACAGTTGTCTATCCGTAAACGCTTCCCAATGACCGTACATCCCAAAGCCCTCCTTATAACACCAATGCCTGAGCCATCTGTTAATCGCTATAATCTTGTCACTCCTTCGTCGCCCTGCTCTAGGAACCGGCAGAATCCCACTGAAGATCACCTGAGCCTCGATTTCTTTGAGCGTCTTCCCCAGTCTGGCATAGTCCTCCTTGATACAGTCCAGCAAGTAACTAACCGTATCATTCGTTCCCACATGAAGGACAATCAACGGATTCTTTCCCACTCCCGCTAGGATCCTATTCAGCCTCAGGTCCACATCCTGTATCTTAGCCCCTGGCAGACAGCACACCCTTCTGTTCTCCCGATCAGGTCTAGTTACAGGCCTGTCTATTCTTCTCAGTAAAGAGTCTCCAATCACGTAGACTTGCCTTTTCCTGGCGACAGTGTGATTCTCCGGTCTATCCCCCACACCAGCTGGCCGCAAGTCCTCTCGATTTGTATTCGCCCTTACAATCCTCCTAGGGCTCATACTTGGTGTCACCTCCATTGACTCCTCCCTTCCTTCTGCAGGACTAACTGCTCGTCTCTTTTTCCTTGCCCTCTCTCCTTCAGCAGCCTGCTGTGCTCCATCTTCATTTTCCAACTCAGCAAACCTGTTCCTGAGTTCTATTTCTCCATCGCTGGCCCGTCTCTTCCTCTGCCTGGTTCTCCTAGTCACATGCTTCCACCGTCCACTTTCCTCACCCAGCAGCCCCTCCTCAGAGTTCTTTGGTCCTGCTTCTATCCGCTCGTCTGAGCTTATCCCCTGTGCCTCATCATGTCTGTGTTCCATCACCTGCTCAAACCCCCTTCTAAACTCAGCCAGAGTTTCCACCTGCATCTCCAGTCCTCTTATCTTTTCTTCCTCTTATCTTTACTTCATCTAAATGGGATGTAGACTCTCAATATTATCAGAGAAACAAGATAGGTGAGATAGTATCTTTTACTGGACGAACTTCTGTTGGTGGAAGAGACAAGCTGTGGAGCTTCACAGTGCTCCTCTTCAGCTCTGGGGAAGTTAAGCAGATTATCTAAGGCAAAGGTGAGCAAACTATGGCCGTCCTACCTGGCACTTGAGCTCCCGGCCAGCAGCAGAGCTGCGCGCTCCTGCCGAGCAGAGCAGTAAGGTGTCTGGTTCCTGCCAGTGTGGAAGCCAGATGTGCTGCTCTGCATGCTCTGCTCGGCGTGGTAACTGGGCTGTGGCCGTGGGGTTGTATAAGGGGCGGGGGACTCTGGGAGGCAGTAGGGACAGGGAGCAGGGGGCGGTTGAATGGGGCTGAGGTTCGAGGGGGGCGGTCAGGGGATGGGGAACAGGAGGTTTGGATAGGCGTTGGGTCCCAGGGGACCTGTCAGGGAGTGAGGGTTTGGATGGGGTCGGGGCAGTCATGGGACTGGGAGCAGGGGGTGGGGTTCCAGGGGGCGGTTAGGGGCGGGGGGTCCAGGGAGGGGGCAGTTAGGGGACAAGGAGCAGGGGGAGTTGAATGGGTCAGAGGTTCTGAGTGGGGCAGGAAGTGGGAGGAGGTGGATAGGGGTGGGGGTCAGGCTGTTTGAGGAGGCACAGCCTTCCCTACCTGGCCTTCCATCCAGTTTAACAACTCCAGTGTGGCCCTCGGGCCAAAAAGTTTGCCCATCCCTGATCTAAGGGCATGGCTACACTTGCAGATGTAGAGCACTTTGAGTTAAACCAGCCTTTGTAGAGCGCAGTAGGGAAAACGTTGCAATCTGTCCACACTGACAGCTTCAAGCGCACTGGTATGGCCAGATTTGTGGCACTTGCAGCAGCATTGAGAGCAGTGCATTGTGGGCAGCTATCCCACAGAGCACATCTTCCCATTATGGTGCTGTGGCTTGTGGGAAAGGGGAAGGGGGTGCAGGGCATTCTGGGTCCTGTCCCAACATCCCGTGATGCATCAGTTTGCATTCCAGCAATCTCTGTGCTTCCATCCACATTTGCTGAGGAACATGCCAACGATTCTCGCCAGCACATCAAGTTTGGCAGTCGAGTTACTCCTTAAGATCCAAACTGACACTGAGGACTCCAATGATATTGACTCGGGTACTGCATACAACACGAGATTGCTTGTGTCATTCATAGACATGCTCACCATCATGGAACGCTGCTTTTGGGCTTGGGAAACAAACACTGAGTGGTGGGATCACATCATCCTGCAAATCTGGGATGACTAGAGTGGCTGCAAAATTTTCGAATGAGAAAAGCCACTTTCATGGGACTGTGAGAAGCTTGCCTCCATCCTGCGGCACAAGGACATGAAATTGAGAGCTTCCCTAATGGTGGAGAAGTGGGTGGCTATTGCAATCTGGAAGCTGACAACTCCAGACAACTACCAATAGGTTGCTAACCAGTTTGGAGTGGGAAAGTCGACCATTGGAATCATGTTGATGCAAGTTTGCAGGGCCATTAATCGCATCCTGCTCAGAAGAACCATGACATTGTGGCTGGCTTTGCACAAATGGGTTTCCCTAACTGTAGAGGGGCAATAGATAGGACGCATATTCCAATTCTGGCACCAGCCCAACTAGCTTCTAAGTACGTTAATTGGAAGGGGTATTTCTCTATGGTTCTCCAGGCACTTGTGGATCACCGTGGGTGTTTCATTGACATTAACACAGGCTGGCCCGGAAAGGTGCATGATGCACTCATCTTTCGGAATACAGGCCTGTTCAGAAAGCTGCAAGCTAGGACTTTCTTCCAGGACGAGAAGATCACAGTAAGGGAAGTCAAAATGCCCATTGTGATCCTTGGAGACCCTGCTTACCCATTAATGCCGTGGCTCATGAAACCCTACACAGGGAGCCTTGACAGCAGCAAAGAGCTGTTCAACAACAGGTTGAGCCAGTGCAGAAGGACTATGGAGTGTGCTTTTGGCCATTTAAATAGCTGCTGGCACTGTCTGTATGGGATGCTGGACCTGGCCAGTGACAACATCCCCAAGGTTATATCTGCGTGCTGTACCCTCCATAACATTTGTGAAGGGAAGGGTGAAAGCTTCACTCAGGCATGGACCTCGGATTCGACACCTGGACTCTGAATTTGAACAGCCAGAGAGCAGGGCTATTAGAGGGGCCCAGCGCGGGGCTGCAAGGATTAGGGATGCCTTGAGGGAGCAATTCAATGCTGAAAGCCACCGGTAATGTTTGGTGCCCTGTACAGGAGTGAAATGCAGTGGTTACAATGTTAGTAGGAATCTGTTTGCTATACTGACTTGCAGTGCCTGTTGCTTTCCTGGGCTAAGGTATTTTTTACTTTATGCAATAATAAAGAATATTTTCAAAAGCCAAAAAATCCATTTATTGAAAAGAAAATTCATTTATTGAAAAGAAACACAACTGCTTGGGAAACAGAAAGGGCAAGGAGGTGGGGTGGGGAACGGTACAATCACAGATTTGCACATGTTCTGCTATCATACTCAGCCTTCCTGTCTGGAGTGCTGTACACTGAGTGCTGCACTTCAGGATGGCTGTAATGCATGGTGATGGGGGTTAAGTGCTGTGGGTAAGGGTTGTAGTTTTCAGAGCTGGGTGGTGAAACTACAGGTATTAGAGGCAGCTGGTGGCGATAAGAACCCAGATGTTGGGGAAAGTGGGTTGGAGGTTACATGGGGGCACAAAGGAAAGAGTTTTGGGACAAGGGCTGTGGCAGGGAGCGGGGGGCGCAGTTAGTGCTCCACCTGCCTGGCTACTAGCACTTGGATCAAGTCCACTTGGCACTTCATGATGCTTATCAGCTGCTCTGTTCTTTGCTGCCGAAGCTCCGTGCTTTGTGCCAGCGATCCGCATTCTGCTGTCGGATCCTCCTTTCACTGTCCCCCCTACTCCTGTACTTTTAGATTCTCATTAAGGGACTGCTGCATTATTTCATGCAGCATGTCTTCTTTGCTTTTACATGGCCTCTTCCTAATTCTTTCGAGTCTTTCGGCCAGTGATAACACGGATGGCTGAGATCTCATTTTGCCTTTTGTAAGCAGAGTCAGGATGAGCTCTACCCTGACATCTGGTGGTGAATTATGGGGAGTGTGGAAAGGAATATCTGGTATTTGCATTTGCCCACCCACCCCACCTAGCATAGCCTACGGCAGCCTGGGATGGTTACTTTGACAGCTGTGGGATCCCCAATTTCTTTGTTATTGGGGCAGGAGGAATAAAGTGTTCTCACCCTGATTATGTGAATGAGGAACTATGATACTGCTTTATGACAGAGTTTTACCATAACTTAAGTAGCATTTGCTAGACAATGGACATGGGTGCCAAAACCTAGTGAATTGAGAGAGGTTGGGGATAGGTATGTGTACCTGATGGTACGGGTGCCTTTTGAGAGCCTGGCATACCAATTGCACTACCACCACTTCTCTCCCCCTACCCACCTTTGAATAGCAGAGCTAATTTTGATTCTATTAGGAATCGAGCTAGAGGCGGCTGAGCTGAATTCACTTTGGACCAATGCTGCATCAGCACTGGGGCTTCCCTACTACAAGCTGAAATCACTAAGAGCTGAGATCACTGAGTGCTGTGTTAACTAGTGGGGGAGCTTGAAGATATATTGCTAAGTGGCTGGCAGAGCAGTTTGCCCGATGGTTGGAGCAGCCTAGTGCAGCAGAGTGGAGCGGAGCCGTTTGTGGGGACAGCTGGTGACGTGGAGCATCTGGTGGAGCAGAGCAGTGTGTGGGACAGTTGGCGCGGCCCATGGAACAGTGAGTGGAGTGGAGTGGAGCAGTTTGCAGGGATGACTGGAGGAGTAGAGCAGAGCTGTTCGTGGTGAAGGCTGCAGCAGATCTCCTCAGAGAGGCGAGGCAGTTGGCCTCTGCCCACATAAGGTGCCCCTTTACACTCTGTGTGCCCCCCCCATTTCCACCCAGGCTGTGGGGGGGGAGGTAAAACTCTGCAGATGAACTTTTGAACTCGGGGGTGATTTGGACTTAAGACCCTGATGGGAAAAGGACATTGCCAAATGTACTTGGAGGTGGGTTTTAAGCTCATGGTTTGTGTTATAATTCTGTTTGTGGTGTTTCTCCAACGTAATGCCGCATTGTTTCCCTCCTTTATTAAAAGGATTTTGCTACACTCGGACTCCGTGCTTGCGAGTGGGGAAGTATTGCTTCCTAGAGGCGCCTGGGGGGTGGTGGTATGTAATTGTCCCAGGTCACTGGGTGGGGGCTCGAGCCGGTTTTGGTATCTCTTGTCCTTGCTTCACAACAACATCTTGACTTGCTTCATTAGCAATCACTATAGTCACCTTTTTCTGGGCGTCAGCAGGTAGGGTTCTGACTCCACTGGGAACCAGCACTCCTTCTGGGAGCTCTCCTTCAACCAGCTGCTCTACCATTGCTAATGCCCCTTTACTGCCTTTCAGCCTGGTACTCATGACAAGTACTTCTTGCTCCGTCCTTGCAGGCACAACTAAGGGGGTTGTGCCCATGTACTTCAGTGCCCCAATCGGTAGCTCAGATATCTCCTTTTTAGCTCTTGCAATCTTCCTATAGGCTTCAGCACAAAGCATATGGATCATCAAAGTATTCAGGTACTGGTCCCCAGCCCATCGTCTGCAGTAATCCGCGAGCATCTTGAAGAGACTGGAGTTGGTCTCTATCAGCACAGACACATCAGAGGTCCCTTTAGGGTCAGGGCATATTAAGGCAGCTGTGTCTACCTCTTAGCTTGCCCCAGCAACCTTCTCTGGGAATTCCAGGTGCACTATGGCATACCCTTGATAGGGGTATTCATCCATGCTGAGGCCACACAGACCAATGCCACCGATTGGGGCACTGAAGTACATGGGCACAACCCCCTTAGTTGTGCCTGCAAGGACGGAGCAAGAAGTACTTGTCATGAGTACCAGGCTGAAAGGCAGTAAAGGGGCATTAGCAATGGTAGAGCAGCTGGTTGAAGGAGAGCTCCCAGAAGGAGTGCTGGTTCCCAGTGGAGTCAGAACCCTACCTGCTGACGCCCAGAAAAAGGTGACTATAGTGATTGCTAATGAAGCAAGTCAAGATGTTGTTGTGAAGCAAGGACAAGAGATTCCAAAACCGGCTCGAGCCCCCACCCAGTGACCTGGGACAATTACATACTACCACCCCCCAGGCGCCTCTAGGAAGCAATACTTCCCCACTCGCAAGCACGGAGTCCGAGTGTAGCAAAATCCTTTTAATAAAGGAGGGAAACAATGCAGCATTACGTTGGAGAAACACCACAAACAGGATTATAACACAAACCATGAGCAAAAAACCCACCTCCAAGTACGTTTGGCAAAGTGCTTTTCCCCTCAGGTTCTTAAGTCCAAATCACCCCAGAGTTCAAAAGTTCATCTGCAGAGTTTTACCTCCTCCCCACAACCTGGGTGGAAATGGGGGGGAGGCACATAGAGTGTAAAGGGGCACCTTATGTGGGCAGAGGCCAACTGCCTCGCCTTTCCGAGGAGATCTGCTGCAGCCTTCACCACAAACAGCTCTGCTCCGCTCCTCCAGTCATCCCTGCAAACTGCTCCACTCCACTCCACTCACTGTTCCATGGGTTGCTCCAACCGTCCCACACGCTGCTCCGCTCCACCAGATGCTCCACTCCACCAGCTGTCCCCACAAATGGCTCCGCTCCACTCTGCTGCACTAGGCTGCTCCAACCATCCTGCAAACTGCTCTGCCAGCTGCTTAGCGATATATCTTCAAGCTCCCCCACTAGTTAACACAGCACTCAGTGATCTCAGCTCTTAGTGATTTCAGCTTGTAGTAGGGGAGCCCCAGTGCTGGTGCAGCATTGGTCCAAAGTGAATTCAGCTCAGCCGCCTCTAGCTCGATTCCTAATAGAATCAAAATTAGCTCTGCTATTCAAAGATGGGTAGAGGGAGAGAAGTGGTGGTGGTGCAATTGGTATGCCAGCCTTCAAAAGGCACCCATACCATCAGGTACACATACCTATCCCCAACCTCTCTCAATTCACTAGGTTTTGGCACCCATGTCCATTGTCTAGCGAGTGCTACTTAATTGATGGTTCTAGAGTAGCAGCTATGTTAGTCTGTATCCGCAAAAAGAACAGGAGTACTTGTAGCACTTTAGAGACTAATAAATTTGTTAGTCTCTAAGGTGCCACAGGTACTCCTGTTCTTTTTACTTAACTGATGGTGAAACTCTCTGTCATAAAACAGTGTCAAAGTTCCTCATTCACATAATCAGGGTGAGAACACTTTATTCCTCCTGCCCCAATAACAAAGAAATTGGGGATCCCACAGCTGTCAAAGTAACCATCCCAGGCTGCCGTAGGCTATGCTAGGCAGAGTGGGTGGGCAAATGCAAATACCTAATATTCCTTTCCACACTCCCCATAATTCACCACCAGATGTCAGGGTAGAGCTCATCCTGACTCTGCTTACAAAAGGCAAAATGCAACACTTAACAGAGGCAGCATTGTTCACAATAGAGAGAGCAATGATTCACCCATACTTAAGGGCAAGCACAGTCTACACCAGGGATCGGCAACCTTTGGCATGCGGCCCGCCAGGTGGGCCGGGGCAGTTTGTTTACCTGCCGTGTCTGCAGGTTTGGCCAGTCGTGGCTCCCACTGGCCCCAGTTCGCCAATGGCCATCCCTTGGCCCACACCACTTCCCGCAGACCCCATTGGCCTGCATCGGTGAACCAATGCAAGTGGGAGCCGCATTCAGCCAAACTTGCGGACGCGGCAGGTAAACAACCAGCCCGGCCCGGCCCAGCCAGGTGCTCACCCTGGTGGATTGCGTGCCAAAGGTTGCCGATCCCTGGTCTACACAATGGCATAATTTGCCCATCCCAAAGCGAGCGCACATAACCCATGGAAGCCCCAAAATGGTGAGTAAGCACAGGGTCAAGGGGGACTGATTGTTTCATGGCCATACTGTCCTCTGGGTTTCTGTGCTTTGGGGAGAGCCAACAGCTGCAGGGGGCCCCTATACTGAACACTGTCCTCACATTTTCCACAGGAGTTCGTCCTGGAAGATATCTCGCTGCTGAGGGAGACCTGGGAAGCAAGGGAGGGTCTTCTACTGCAATGCGGCTTCTGCCCTGGCCCATATGCAGCTTTCCTGTGTGCAGAAATGGCCCCCTCACACCTCACCGTGCAGTGGCACGGACATGTTAGCCTGACTAGGACAAGGACCACAGTGGATCTCCTAAGAAACCTGCACAAGTGCATTGCCCAACTTCTGGATGAGACCTTTGAAGAGATCACTGAGCTTGATTACCTCAATGTGAGAGAGCACATCAACGCCCTATTCCACATCTAGGCATGCATGTAGCCCTAACCCTCCTCACCGCAAGAGCCCCCACTAAATAACTTCCTTCCCAAAATAAAAGCCACTTACTGGGAACCTCCTCTGTTGTTCGTCCTTCCCCAAGCACTGGCCACTGTGACTAGCGACCTTCCTCCTGGCTTTAGAACAACTCCTGGCTGCATGAATCTAGGGATTCTGGGGTGTCTTCCTCCTCCTCAGCACCATCACACCCGCTTTCCTCCTCCTCCTGCATTGTTGAACTGGGCTCTGAAGTGTCCATGGTGGTCTTCGGAATGGAGGTGGGGTCGCCCCCAAGTATTGCATCCAGCTCTTTGTAGAAATGGCAGGTCGTGGAGGCAGCACCGGAGTGACAGTTTGCCTTGTGGGCTTTGCGGTAGGCATTCTGCAGGTTCTTCACTTTAACCCTGCACTGCAGTGCGTCCCAGTCATGGCCCCTTTCCATCATGTCCCTTGATATCTGCCCAAAGGTATCATAATTCCTATGTCTGGAGCTCAGCTGGGACTGGACAGCTTCCTTCCCCCAAACACTGATGAGGTCCAGCACCTCGCCATTGGTCCATACTGGGGACCGCCTGGTGCATGGAGGCATGGTCACTTGGAAAGATTCACAGATTGCACTCCACGCCTGGCTGAGCAAACAGGAAGGGGATTTTCAAAATTCTCAGATAATTTAAAGGGCAGGTCTGACGATTGGTCACCTGAGGGCAGGGCAGTAGAGTTCAAAGTGATGACCAGAATGGCTAGAACAGGCTTTGTGGGACACTTCTGGAGGCTGATCAAAGCGCATTAACAGACCAAGGTGTCCACACTAGTGCTGTGGTGTTCCAGCGGGGGCGCATCAAACATTATTCCACTCGCCAAGGTGGAGTACCTGAAGCGCTCTAGCTGCAGAGTCCTGGCGCTTTACGTGCCTTGCTAGTGTGGATGCGTTGTGAGTTAAAGCGCATGGGGCTGCTTTAATGCACTCTAACTCTCAAGTGTAGCCATGCCCTAAGCTAAATATGAGTTGGGACAGATTGGTAAGTATAAGGGGTTCACACATGCTGGAGGAGACCACTTAAAATGAAGTGGCAATTAAGGGTTAGCAGGCAGCAGAGTGTGTTACAAATTGTTGTAAAGAGTCACAAAACCTGTGTCTCTGCTAAGTCCGTTGTTTTTAGTGTCTATGAATTTAAGTTCCCAGGCTCACCTTTTGAAGGTGTTGTGCAGGTTTTCTTTGAAGATGAGGACTGAGAGGTCAGATATGGAGTGATTGCTTTGTGAAAAGGAAGGAGTGAAGCTTGCTGGCTAGTCAAAGATGGAAAAGGACATTTCTAACTACTGTTTCCATCTGATTGACCAGAAGCAATGAGATATGTGAAGACTGTGCACAATCTGACCACCTCTGTCAGCTCTCTGAAATGTTTCCTATTTTCCACCATCATCACATCTGACTAGCCTATGCTGAGCTTTAGTCTGCTGCTCTTCATCCAAGTTCTCCTGTGTTTCTTTCTCTAGGACACCTAGGCAATGAGACTATCTAGGTTTCATGAGATTAAGAACTAGCGTTGGGTGTCATGATGCTTTCCTGGCACAGAGTCCATAACTCCTCTGTGTTCCCCAGAGAGGTCCAACCTAAATGTTGAATAAGAGGGTCTGTAGAACTGACCCTACAGGATTCCCTAAATGAGAGCTTTTAGGTGACTCTCTTTTAAAGCAAGTGAGATAGTATTCTTGTATTTAATGGCCTGTGTGGCTGATTATTTCATATAGGTTGCTGATGCATCAGACTGGACCTGCTGTATTGGTGTCCAATCCATCTCCCATTACAAACAATATAGCCCTTTCATTTGGCTTTAATGGAAGATATAACAGAATTAAATGCCCAGTCTGTATATTGTATTAAAGATCCTAGAGCTCTAAGTTAGGCACTTAGAGATACAACAAGTATTTAAAACATAAAATTCTATTTCTCTCCTGGGGCGTTATTAGATGTGGCAGTAACAAGCTCCGCTGTGCTGAGCTGATCCAGGAGAGGGAGCAGAAAGTGAAGAGAAGCAAGGGGGCCAATTGTTTGACTTTTTCTTATATAAATTAAGGGTCAGATAGTCACCTCTATAGAATTTTTTCTGCCTAGAAAGCAGGAAGCTTTGAATTGAAACTGATTTCCCTCTGCATTGCTCTGTGGGGATGGTGGAGTTTATACTCCCTCCCTCTCTCCTATCCCTGCAGAAGCAGCAGGGAGGAGTCCAGGTGCTTGAATGAGCAGCTGCTTCAAGGTCCCAACATGTCACAGGAGAGCAAGGGAGTACTGGACACAAGTCCAGTTTAGAACTAACCCAGGGCATGGCTACACTTGCAAATGTAGAGCACTGTGAGTTAACCTCGCCTTCATAGAACGCAGTAGGGAAAGCGCTGCAGTCTTTCCACACCAACAGGGCTTGCACACTGGCGTGGCCACATTTGCAGCACTTGCAGCGGCATTGGGAGCGGTGCATTATGGGCAGCTATCCCAGCATGCAAGTGACTGCAATGTGCTTTTCAAATGGGGGGGGGATGGAATGTGACACAGAGTGTGTTGTGTGTATGTCAGGAGAAAGAGGGTGGGTTTATGGGGTGCTGAGAGCATGTCAGCATGATGTCTTGCAAGTTCAGACAGCAGCAGGCCCCCCCCTCTCCCTCCCCCCACATCTCTCTCTCATACACAGCATTCCACAGTAAGAGCTTGCATGCTGGCTGAGCTTTGAAAGGGCATTTCCACATTCCTACAGGAGTTCAAAACAATGACAAGAGCGGCCACTTGACTTAAGGGGATTATAGGATGTTTCCAGAGGCCGATCAGAGCGCAGTAACACGACACCTTATTCCCACTGACACCCGGGCGTTGTAGCCAAGGTGCAGCAAACATTATTCCTTTTGCTGAGGTGGAGTACCAGCAGCGTTGTAGCCGTGGAGTCAGAGCGCTCTATGTGCCTTGCCAGTATGGACGAGGAGTGAGCTAGTGCGCCCGGGGGTCCTTTATTGCGCTGTGTCTCACAAGTGTAGCCAAGCCCCCAGACTCAGACAAATTTCACATAAAAATTATTATGCAGGCAGGGCCTAAAAGAGACTTAGAACTATGCTGTAAAACAGAATTGTAGAGTAGTTAGCTAGGTAGGGCATAGCACAATGTGCAGAAAGAAATAGTCAACCACACCAATCAGGGAAACCTATCATAGAACCCTGCTAGCATCATCTGTGTTTAAGGATCATGCATGGTTTAGCTATCGTGGATCTGATTCTCGTGTGGACAGATCCTAAGGTCTCATATACACTGAGCAAATTTTGAGGGACTGTTACTATCCAGTAGTCTTCCACTGTGATTAAAACATGGTTTAGTCCTGCAGCCAGGGCCGTCCTTAGCCATAGGCAGAACAGGTAGCCGCCTAGGGCACCACTAGGTCTGGGGGCACCACTCTGCCGGGAGCCCGGACAGATGAGAAGCAGTGGAGAATGTAAGAACAGGGCTGCTGGGTCCTAGAGAGAGCCGAATGCATCACAGTCTGAGGGAGGGGATTGGCTGCTGGGGTCTCTGGGAAGGGGTGGGAGAAGGAACTCACTGTGAGTGTGACTCTTTCCCCCGGCCTGAGGTGAGGCAGGCTTGGTGGCTCTGGCAGTATCCTTTGTTGTTCCCCATAATGTCCATTCTTCTCCCTCCTGCCTCACGGAGCACCCCCCTTATCCCTTTCCCCCACGGAGCACCTCTTTCTCCCCCCTCTCCTCTGTCAGAGCTGGGATGGGTGAGGTACTGTGGGAGGAGGGGAGGCTGGCTGCCTGCTGAGGAATTAAAGTGAAAGTAACTCACTTCCTCCATAGGCAACAGGGGCGGCTCTAGGGATTTTGCCGCCCCAAGCACGCGCCCAAGCATGGCAGGCAGGTTGCCTTTGGCAGCGTACCTGTGGAGGGTCTGCTGGTCCCGCGGCTTCAGCGATGCCATGGGACCAGTGGGCCCTCTGCAGGCATGCCTGCAGGAGGTCCACCAAAGCTGTGGGACCAGCGGACCCTCCACAGGCAAGCCGCCGAAGGCAACCTCCCTGCTGCCCTTGTGGAGACCAGCAGAGCGCCCTGAGCGGCTTGCCACCCCAAGCACACGCTTGGAGTGCTAGGGCCTGGAGCCGCTCCTGATAGGCAACCAGGATTGGAATGGTCACACAAGTCTGGGCTGGGGATAACCAGATAGCATGTGCGAAAAATCAGGACAGGGAGTTGAGGTAGGGTGAGCAGATGTCCCACTTTTATAGGGCCAGTCCCAATTTTTGGGTCTTTTTCTTATATAGGCTCCTATTCCCTCCTCACCCCCAGTCCTGATTTTTCACACTTGCTGTCTGGTCACCCTAGGTGGGGGTAATTGGTGCCTATATAAGACAAAGCCCCAAATATCGGGACTGGCCCCATAAAATCAGGACATCTGGATCTGATCACCCTAACTGGGGAGCGCGTCTCTCCCCCAGATGGAGCTGAACAGGGCAGGATGAGCTGCTATGGCTCCATGGGTGCCCAGTTCCTGAGATCAGATGCTGTGCTAACTATACCATGGTCCACTGGGTTGGCGGCAGTGCCCATTGGCATGTGATTGGACCTGAGGGTTTGCTGCTGCTGTTGCCACTCTGCACCCCAAGAGGTGGATTTTGGGGTCCTGCAGCTTTCCACCTATCTCCTTCTCTACTGCAGCTGTTGGACCAACAGGCTGAGGGATGAGCCTAGCATGAAAGCAGTACTGCATTGCCATTTAGATTGTCATTTAACAAATTTGTTCACCAAAAATGCTTGCTAACAATGCTGAATTCAATTTCAATATTTTTTTTTAAAAATCAATATCTTAGCCAAAAACAGAAAATTAAGTTGTTGACAATTATTTGTCACAAGTTTGGTATGGGGAAGGGAGTGGGCCAGTTTTCATCAGAGAAACAAAAAATGTTGACTGACTTTCCTATAGCCCTGTTACTGCTATTTAGAGCCCTCCAACAACTGTAATATTCTCATCTTCTTACTAGTGTATAGAGCAGGGGTCGGCAACCTATGGCACATGTGCCAAAGGTGGCACACGAGCTGATTTTTGATGGCACACAGTGGCAGGCTGAGTGGCTCAGCTCGCCACTGCTCTGGGGTTCCGGCTGCCGCCCCATTGCCACCCGGGGTCCCGGCTGCTGGCCCCACTCAGCACCCACTGCTGGTCTGTGGACCCCCAAGGAACCCCAGGCTGGAAGTGGGCTGAGCAAGCCAGCAGCTGATACCCTGGCTGAGCCACTCAACCTGCTGTTAGCCTGGGGTTCCATTCACTCAGCTGGTAGCGGGCTGAGTGGGACTAAATTCAACGAAATAGGAAAACAAGAGCAACTAATGACAAGTGCAAGAACCTAGAGCAGTGATCCCCAACCTTTTTCATCTGGTGGGCCTGACCTAGAGAGCCTCCTGAAGCACAGCGATCATTTTGATTTAAATGGACTTGAACTATACGAAGAATTGAGTACACTGTCATCAATGTTGCCACATGCAAAATCGATGATGGACATGGTACAGTTTACTCATACCAGCAAACTTGTTGACATATATCCTAATGTGTACGTTGCCACTCATATTCTACCAACAATTCCTGTAACAGTACCATCAGGAGAACCGAGTTTCTCAAAACTAAAGCTCATTAAAAACTATCTTCGCTCTACAAGGAGTCAGGAACACTTGACTGGTCTTGCTATTCTTGCAGTCAAACAAGACATCACTTTGTCCTTGTTATACGATGACATTCTTACTGGCCAAAAAAGTCTGAAAGATTGCTTTTAATTAAAAACTAATCCTTGTTTCAATACCTCTTAATAGAAATTTCAAATACTATGTTGACAAATTAAAAAAATTATATTATTTGCATCATTCTGTCAAATCAGAATTTTTTCTATAGTGCTACTTCTTTAGTGCTAGTCCATCAGCATTACAATGTGCTTAACTACGTTAAACTGATTTTAATAACATGCATGTGACAAGTTTTCCAATAGTGTCAGCTTATGTTTGTGTTGCTAAGAGCAAGACAGGCACAGGGGCACCAGTTTAATAATCCTGCCTAGGATACCATAAATCCTAAGGACGGCCCTGCCTGCAGCAGAGACTGGGTCAAACTGACTTAACCCAATTTCCAAACTCTGGGACAGCCTTTGTCTTTACAAGTCTGTCGCACAGTTTGACCCATCAGTACAATACAAGATTGAATCATGTTTTAAACATGTTTGGAAGGTGAGGAGGAAGAGAAACTACCATGCTCTGATCTAGTACTCTAGCAAAGTAGTTGCTACAGTGCAGACTACAAGGAGGCAGGTGATCAGTTCCAAGGCCAGTGTTGTTTGATTAATATTAATGATATGGGAAAAGGGAGTACAGCAAAATGGTAAAGTGTCCTTAAAAAATGCTCAGAAATTGAAAATTGTCTGTACAGTTACGCTTTTGTAGCTCAAATAATAAATGATTCAACAACTGTACTGTTACCATGGGTACGGTTTCTTATTGAGCCTAAAATTGCCACACTGCTGACAAGGACCTATTTTTAGTATCAGCAGATGTGTATCTTTAAAAACTGTGAAGGAAACCTACTACTGATGTGGTGTCTGTCTGTCTGTCTGTTAGAGAGAGAATGTTTGTTTTCTGGTGTTAATAGGAAAGGCAAAGAAAATTAAATGTGTTTGATCTCCCAGATAATGCAGTAAAAGGGGATAGGGTGAACAGCTTAAATTGCCATTAACATCTGGTAAATAAACCACAAAAAGTGGTAAGATTGCCAGTATACAACTGAACCCATGTGAAGACTCAGATCATCAGTGTCAGTTAATTTGCTACAGTAACAGATGCATCCTATTTTCCATATACATTAGCATCTACTGGTGCATTATCACATACTTACTACACCAGAAAATGTAGGCTCAAACCTGACACCCAAGCCTTTGGCACAAATACTGATCACTACAGTGCAAACCCTCTTCTTCACAGTGTTCTGTATTTATTTCATGCAAGAGGGAGGTGCACGGCTAATATCTATGAGAATATACAGATTAGGGAAGGTGTTAATAAATTCTCATTAATAGGCTTTGGGGAGTAGATTTTATCAGTAAATGTCAGTAAACATTGATTTCGCCATATGCACACAGACCAATTAAACAATATTGCCATCAACCATCAAAATTTAGAGACAGGGAAGGGAAGAAAATGGCTGCTTCAGAGCTACAGTTTAATTTAAGAATATTTACTTTGTATATTTTGACATGTGATGTTGACAGTTTGTGTTAACAGTTATATAGCTTTAACTGTTGGAATCTCAACATCTACCCTCATTAAATAATTACTGTCTGATCCACCCATAATTTCCCACAACTGTAGTAATTTAAATCAGAAAAAAAATGCTAAAAATAAACATTCTCTGTTAAAATTTAAAAAATATAAAATGTCAGAGTCTGCCAAGCACACTGATAAATAAGATAATGTTACCCTGTAACAATGCCAAAGACACACACACAGCGCAATGCTTGCTATCTGCATACCAATGTACCACATATTTTCTCAGTCACTACAGTGGCATCAATATAAATTGTACTATAAAGTCCAGGGCAATTGATATTACTGTAAAGGCACTTGTGCTCAAAGGCTCTGATCCTGCTTCCATTTAAGTTAATCGGATTTTTGCCACTAACTTCAAAGAGAGCATGCTTAAGGCCTAAGCCTTTTAGGGCCTGATTATTAGAGCGAGGCCAGAGGAGTTTGCCTACAGGGACACTTAAAGAACTGACACAAAAGGTATTTTGCCCAAACATATGGCCAGACAAGAACTGCGTTAGTCATGAGTGCATCCAAAATCCCCACTCTGGAAGTGCCTGTGTGGTAAATACACATGCAAAAGTGGGTGTGCTAGTGGGCCTCTACTTTTCAGCAATACGGGTTATACAACACTACATTAATGTAACATACTCCATCTAGAGTAGAGGGGCATCATCACAGACAGTTCAGTGCTCAATCTGCAGTTGTGGTCAAAAAAGCAAACAAGTTGTTAGGTTGCACAAGGAATGGGATGGAGAATAATATGGAGAATATTTTAATGCCTTTATATAAATCAATGGTATGACCTCATTTGGAATAGTGTGTGTAGTACTGCTAATCCTATCTAAAAAAAGGATAATACAGAACTAGAGAGTGTTCAAAGTAATGCAGTGAGCACGATAAAGGGTCTGGAAAAACTTGTATGCAGAGAAAATGAAAAGTTTGGAATTGTTTATTTTAGATAGAAAGGAGATGAATAAGAGGGGACATGATAAAAGTATATAAAATAATGAATGGTCTAGAGAAGATAAATTGGGAAAGAACAGTTACTTACTTTATAGTAACTGTAAAGTACTTCAGGGTGTGTTGTCCATATATATATATATATGCCACTCATCATGTGCATGTACTTCATGAGTTCAAGCTTGGAATCTTTTGGTCAGCACTGTCTATTAGGGTTGTGTCTGTGCCCTGAGTGCCATGTGCCCTCACATGAGGGAACAAGGGGTGGAGTGGAGCCAACATATTCTGAGTTCCTTTGCCAACACAGAATCCAGGTGACATAACCTGCCCTTTTACTGGGCACACACCTTGTTCAGCACTGGTGTCTCTGTGTTGCTAGTAACCTGAAATACTGAAGGTGTTCCTTGGAGTCTACTTGAAGACAGATTAGAACAGCTCTATCAAAAGAGGCAACCAGCCTAGATAATGTTTTGTGAATGTGTGGACTGATCCCAAAGTAGCTGCTCTACAAATTTCGGTAATGGGAACACTTCTGAAAGAAGTTGCATGAGCTGCCTGAGTTTGAATGGAATGAGCCCTGACTCGACCTAGATGATCTAAAGTAGCTAACTGAGAGCATAGCTAAATGCAATCTCACTTAGATCAGGACTGGCTCCAGTGTTTTTGCCACCCCAAGCGGCCAAAAAAAAAAAGCCTCGATCGGCGGCAGCTCTATAGCCACTGCTTCATTCTTCAGCAGCAATTTGGTGGCTGCTGAAGAGCCAGATGTGCCATCACTTTCCGTTGGTCGCCTCAAGTACCTGCTTGCTGCGCTGGTGCCTGGAGCCAGCCCTGACTTAGATAGCCTTTGAGATTAAAAGGTCTGGGTTTTCATTCTTTTTGCTGAGGCAACAAACAATGTGAGAGTGATCCTAAGTTACTTTGTTCTATCTAGGTAAAATGAGTGGATCCTATGTACATCTAAAGAAAGCAGTTTCACCTGCCATTGGTTGGAAGGGGGTTTGAGAAAGAACATTGTTAGATGAATCATCTGATTTAGGTGAATGTCTGACACCAATTCAGGAATAAATTCTGGATGGGTTGGACATGGGGGTGGGGGTGGAGGTGGGGTGGCTCTAAAGGAACCTAATGTTTGTGATAAAGAGTGTATGGAGGACCTAGCATGAGTGCTTGCAATTTCCCAATGCTACTGGCTGAAGTAACCATGACTAAGCAGGTGGTCTTCATGGACAGATCTAGGAAAAACTTCCTAACTGTAAGAACAGTAGGACAATGAAACAGACTGCTTAGGGAGGTCATGGAAGCTTCTTCACTGGAGGTTTTCCAAAGGAGGCTGGATAGCCATCTGTCTTGGATGGTTTAGAGACAACAAATCCTGCATCTTGGCAGGGGATTAGACTAGATGATTCTTGCGGTCCCTTCTAACTTTATGGTTCTATGTTAGGTACAGTCTGCAATCATAGAGTCTGCCCTTGTGTACAACATAGGCCATAAGACTTTCCTGAATTAATTCCTGTTTGAACTGCAACATATCTCTTAGAAAAACATCCAATCTTGATTTTAGAAGTGCCAGGGATGGAGAATCTGCTACAATCCTTGGTCATATGCTTCATTGGTTAATTACTCTCACTTTTTAAAATGTGCACCTATTTCTGATACCAGCGACTCAAAAGGAGGATCCGTCAACCCAGGTAAAACCACCCTGAGATTCCAGGAGGAAAGGGGTTTCCACAATGATGAGAATAAATACACTAGGCCTTTAATGAATCTAGCCGCTATAGGATGTGAAAGCACTGTGTGATCCTCCACTAAAGTTGATGCACTGATATATAGCCACCAAGTGCACCCTTATTGAACTGATAATGTTCTGATCCTTTTAATAACACTAAGTAGTCCACAATATTTGGAATGTCCAATTCTGTTGAAGAAATATTGTGTTGGTGTGCCCAAACGGAGAACCTTTTCACATTGCTACGTAAGTGATACTTGTAGAGCCTTTCCTCTGTATATGAGAATGTTTTGGACATCCTTAGAACAAGTTATCTCCATGGAAGTCAGCCAGACAACATCTGTGCTGCGAGATGCAGAGAGGCTGCCTTCTGATGTAAGATGGTCCCATTGCCCAAAAACACTATGTCTGGACACATTGATAATGTTATTGAAGATTGAATTGAGCGTCTCATGAGGTGTAGATACCAGAATTGTTTGAACCAAGCTGGTGTTATCAGGATCATTATTTCAGACTCTTGTTTGAGGTATTTTTTTTAATACTCTCAGTAGAAAAGGTGTTACCAATTTGTTACCAAACAAGGGGTTTTACAAAGGTTTTAATTGATTTAGTAATTAAAGAAACCTCAGGATAAGTAAGCTTGATTGGGTTTATTAAGAATTATTAGACAGTATATAACAGAAAGAGACAATAATTACCACTATTTGTAAGTACCCATTCCTGTAGACTAGTCAGTTAACATTCACGATATGTCTAGTCCTGGTTTTGAGGTTACCTTACAGTTTGGTACAATTATAGCAGAGCTGCCTACAATTTTATATATATATGTGTGTGTGTGTGTGTGTGTGTGTGTATATATATATATATACACAAACAGACATTTTATTTTTACTCATAAATTTCCAGTATATTAATATCTGTTCTTTATCTGCTAGACTAAGTGTTTGTACTTGTACTCGCTAAAAATATTTATTCTTAAACTGATAATTTCCAGCAGGCTAGCATCTTCTCTTCTTAGCATTACTCCCAAAGCATCATGGGGAAGTCTGGCTCATAGACATGCTACATGCCTTACAAAAGTCTGCTTCATAGGTCAACAGGGTATCATGCATTAGACCTGAGGTCCAAGGAGTGAGGAGAGCATTTAGAGGTCCTGGACTCAGGCCTCCCCTGGAGCAAAAGATGGGACATTTGTTTATTTCCATATGAGAATGGCCCCACCTTTGAAAATCTCTCAGAATGATAGCGTCCTTTATAGTCCACTCCTGGTCATCTGAAAACTCCCTGCTCAAGTGATCTGCTAGAATGCTATGTAGTCCAAGTAAGTGCACATCTGTCAGGACAGTATGGTAATGGTTAGTCCAGTTCCACAGTCAGGCCGCTTCTTGACATAGAGGCGATGATCATGCTCTTCCTTGTCTCTTCATAAAGGACAACACAATGTCACCTGTGCTATCCTGGATTGAACCAAAGGTAGAAATGCTAAACAAGTGAAACAAATTGCCCTAAGATATTTATGTGAAGACAAATCTCCTCTTGAGACCACAGGCCGATGTTGGTCTAGATGTGCTCTCCCGCCAAGACTGTAGGAATTTGTAACTGTTGTCCTTGAGAGATGCAAAAGAGAAAATGATTGCACATTGCCTGATTGGGGCTTTTCCACCAATCTAGTGACTTCAGGACACCTGGTGGAATATGGACTGGCATATCTATGTGATGCCTGCTGGGATGGTGTATTGACTTCAGTCAACCTTGCATACAATGAGTGTGAAGTCTGGCTGTTTGAATTACAAATGTGCCCAAGGCCAGGTGACCTAACAACTTTACTGTTGTCTGAAGTTTTATCATACCTGCCATGGTTTTGAATCTGACCTGGGGTAGTAAATATGATCTTTCTATTTTGTACTTTATTTTCTGAGAAGGCACAGAGGATGGCTTCTCCACACTGATCTTAAGATTTAGAGTGGCAAAAAAGTTGTAGGATGTGTTGAACATTGTCTCATACTTGTTGAGGTGAACTGTCTCCAATAAGCCTGTTGTTGAAATAGAGGTAAACTTGTATTCCTTGCATCCTTAAATATGCTTAACTATAGTTCTAATACCACAAGGCATTTCATGGAAACCCTTTAAGCAGGTAGGACTCTGCATTTGAAATTAAATGTTCCTACTAGAAACCGTAGGTATTCCTTGTGGCTTGGGTGCCTGGAAATATGCATCTTGGAGGTCAGAGCTGCAAACTAATCCTGAGGATCTAGGAACAGGGTAATTGAGGTAAGGGTCATCACTTTGAACTCTATCAGCCAATAAGGCCGTTGAGTTCCCTTAAATCCAGAATAGGGCTCCATTCTCCTTTTTTCTTGGGAATTATAATGTAAAGGGAATAAAACCTTTCCCCTGTGTTGAAGAGGCACTTCTCCTATTGCAGGGAACAAGTTCAAATATACTGGGTATGGTTTCAAGCAGCTCTCTACTAAACTGTGAAACCAGCTGTTGAGGGTGACCATATTTCCCCCCCAGCTGTTTGCCTGAGCCCCAGCTCTTCCCCCTGCAGGGCTGGCCCCAGCTGCTCGCCCTTCCCTTCTCCACTGCTCAAGGTTGTTGCTGGTTGCTTGAACCCTGCCTGCACCCCTGCCCCCCACGCTGGAACTCTTCCTCCCTGCAACCCTGCTGGAGCCCAGTCTCTCCCCCTGCATGGGGCTGGCATCTCAACTTCTCCCCACCCCTGCACACTCCTCCACACTGCACCCTACTTTTTTGACAATTGTTGTCATTTGTCCCATTTGCTTTTGTCAACTGATCGAGTTGGCAAGAGCAAACAGCGAGCCCACTTTTGCCAAAAAAAATTGGGATAGCTGGGACAGGGCTTAAAAAAGGGACTGTACTGGCCAAAACGAGACATATGGTCACCCTAGACTGTCTGGATGTAAGTATTGATCTTGCTGTTGCTGAGAAAGGAAAAAGTCTTCTGTGGTATGGTTCTGAGACATGGACAATAGAAAAAGGCAGACAGAGACTGCATTGGATAGAGTTGTTTGTTCACCACCTTAGGAATCAATTTTGGAGGGGGCCCTAGGGTAACCTTATCTTTGTGGAAAGCAGTGTATGGAGGGTCACCCAGAGTGAAATGTTTCTATGGACAAACACTTGAAAAACTTCTGTTCTGCCTGACTCAATGCAAGAACAAGGAGACGTTAAATTGAATTAAAAGGTGGGAAATTCAAAAATGATAAGAGGAAATATCTTTTTCAGACAATGCATAATTAGATAATCGAACTCGCTGCTGTGACAAAGTGGGACTGTTCTTAATGTTTCCTCTGAATACTGTGTGGGTGCCTCAGTTTCTCCTATGCATTTCTTAAGTCTGTAGGTGGTGGGATAAAGGCCAGTGTGCATAAATCACCAACACTCTGTCTCCTAGCAACAAGTGGCTGGGGCCCTTCCCCCCCTGCAAGGGGATAGCTAAAGGTGAACAAAGAGATCAGGTGACCTCCTGGCCCAGGAAAGAGACAAAGGTCAGAAGGGAGGGGCTGGAGGGGGTTTCAGTTGGTATGGTTCTGACAGGAAGTGAGGGAAGACGGGGTTGTCTGGCTCACTGGGCCCCAGAATGGACTAGGGTGAGGGGTTCCGTTCTCTGTACTTACAAGCTGTTTTAGACTGTGTTCCTGTCATCTAATAAACCTCTGTTTTACTGGCTGGCTAAGAGTCATGTCTGACTGTGAAGTGGGGGTGCATGCAGGACCCTCTGGCTTCCCCAGGACCCCGTAAGCGCACGGAGGGGCAAAGGATGCTGGATGCTCCAAGGTCAGACCCAGGAAGGTGAAGCTATAATAACCTTAGTCCCAGATCTGGACCTTAGCGTCCAAAATATGGGGGTTAGCATGAAAACCTCCAAGCTTAGTTACCAGCTTGGACCTGGTACTTGCTGCCACCACCCAAAAAATTAGAGTGTTTTGGGGCACTCTGGTCCCTCTGAAAAACCTTCTCTGGGGACCCCAAGACCCAAATCCCTTGAGTCTCACAACAAAGGGAAATAATCCTTTTTCCCTTCCCCCCTCCAGGTGCTCCTGGAGAGATACACAGACACAAGCTCTGTGAATCCAAACAGAGGGACTCCCCCTCTCCGTTCCCAATCCTGGAAACCAAAGTACTTTCCTCTTCCCCCAGAGGGAATGCAAAAATCAGGCTAGCAATCCAACACACAGATCTCCCCGATTCCTTCCTCCCACCAATTCCCTGGTGAGTACAGACTCAATTTCCCTGAAGTAAAGAAAAACTCCAACAGGTCTTAAAAGAAAGCTTTATATAAAAAGAAAGAAAAATAAGTACAAATGTTCTCTCTGTATTAAGATGATACAACACAGGGTCAATTGCTTAAAAGAATATTGAATAAACAGCCTTATTCAAAAAGAATACAAATCAAAGCACTCCAGCACTTATATTCATGCAAATACCAAAGAAAAGAAACCATATAACTTACTATCTGATCTCTTTGTCCTTACACTTGGAAACAGAAGACTAGAAAATAGAAACTACTTCTCCAAAGCTCAGAGAAAGCAGGCAGCCAGAAAACAAAGACCCAGACACTCAAATCCCTCCACCCAAAGTTGAAAAATCCGGTTTCCTGATTGGTCCTCTGGTCAGGTGCTTCAGGTGAAAGAGACATTAACCCTTAGCTATCTGTTTATGACAGAAGCCATGTGAGCTTCTTGCCCTGAAGACAGTCTGCTCCAAGGGAGAGGAAGCTCCCCAAAGTCCTGACTGGTTTTGTGGGGAGCAGTTCCAGAGCATCACCCGGGGACTCCGAGACAGCTGCCATAGGAAGCTGTTGAGGCCAAGAACTCAAGTTTCATAAAGGCACTAGATAATTATATGAAGATTAAAAATATCCAGTTATTGTAATTAATGATTATTTTTTGGAACAGATATTAAACCTCATGCTTTAAGGTTTAGGCCAATTTCTAGCTGTTAGAGATCACTTTTATCTGGGGAACAGACTATCCAACATCTTCCTTCTGTAGGGCTCTTAAAGGTTCCTCTGAAGCTTCTGGTACTGGCCACTGTCTAGGTGGACCTTGGTTCTGATCCAGAATGGCAATAACTGTGTTTCTAAAGTTTTAATTAAATGGAGTTGTCTTCTCAGAATGGATCACCTTTAGTGTTAATCCATTAATCTTCCCTGCTTAGTTATACAAGAGCAACAGAATTGGAGCACAGTGTCACGGAGTGTGGGGGAGACAAAGCTCTGCACCTCGGCTTCCTGTGATTCACCATGACTGTCAGCCAGCCAGTAAAACAGAAGGTTTATTTAGATGAGAAGAACACAGTCCAAAACAAGTCTTGCCGGTACAGACAATACTTTAGTTAGGTCCATCTGCGGGCCCCAGGGAGGCCACAGCCCCGTTGGGAAGTCCAAGCCCCATGGAAGCACCCTTCTCCATTTCCCAGCCAGCTCCAAACTGAAAATCTCTCCAGTTGTCTCACTCAGTCTCCGCCCGTCTCCTCCCCTAGCCTGTGTGTCCTTTGTCCAGTTTCCCGGGCAGAGGTGATACCTGGCCTCCAAACCTCCTCCTGGGTTCTCATGTTACATGCTCAGCTATCTCATCAAAGAAAGTCTCCCTTCCCCAATGCAGACAGTCCCAGCAAAACTCCCCTGAAACATTCCCGGGTCAATACTCCCCACTCAGCATTCAAAGAACACATCAAGAACATTCCCAGTTCATCACACACTACTTATAAAGTTGAAATAGTCTCCTAAAATAATTTAACTTTTATTAATGAGTTTTAACATCTAGATTAAACCTCCAGAATTAAACTTCCCATAACAAAAATAAACTGTTTTATCCAGGAAATGCCAGTATTCTAGCTGATTGTGCATATTACATGTAGAACTGCAAACCAGTTTGTAATATAACCTCACCACAGACACATTTTCCTGTGTCCCACATTTTCAAACCATGCATCCTCTGGGCTGAAACCTTCTATGCTTTGTCTCTTGCAAACAGTGAACTTTTCTGTGTGGAAAATCTATAAAGAATCTCTGCAGCCATTTTTATGAAAGTGTGCTTGTGTCGGGGGGAGATTACCTTTCCCTTTGAAGAAAACTAATTGCAACCACAGATTTTTAAGAAACAATTCAAGAGTAAACAAGAGCTAAGATTTTAATTAATAGATATAAAGCCAGAAGGGACCATTATGATGGCCTAGAGACTGAACTCCCATAACAGGCCATAGAACTTCACCCAGTAATTCTTGGCATAGATACAGTCCTTACTGACGATGACGGTTTTTGCTTTGTTTAGGGGGAAAATAAAATTAAAATGTTATAAGTGGCTGAAATCTTATTTCCTAGCACACTGAGTGCATTTGCTAAACTTTTCAAAGAGCCAAATAAAGCCTCGTTCTTTGTAACATCACTGCCAGGAGCTGGCCTTGGGACAATATGCCCTGCATGCAAAAGTGCTGTTGCGCTGAGAAAACAAAATCTGTAAATAAAGTAACCTGCCTAACATGAATAAGATTAAAACGTTATAGTTGCTCCATAATTTTTGCTGCATAACAAAATATTTTGCATAGCTGTGAAATCTTTCATCCAAATATTTCAAAACACCTCACAAATATTCATCACAAGACCCTTGAAAGTATTATCATCTCCCCCATTTTAAACACAGGTAAAGGAGGCACGAAAACAGAACTGAAAACCGCTCTCTCCATCTGATGCTGTTAGCACTGAGCCGCATTCCACCCTAGATAGAACAATTGCTACGTAAAACAAGCCTTCCTTGTCCCAGGCCATGGCCTTATCAGAAAGGATATGGGAATTGTCTAGGAACCATCCACAGCTGAAAATAAGGAGGGAGATGCACTGTGGAAAGGAGTGTGAATTCAGGACAAGACTAGTGAGAGAAGCTGCCACAAGGAGCAGAGGGGAAGCTGTTAGGAAAGAAAGACTGTAACAGTGAGGTGAGCAGACAGCCGATGGTATATTTTCTTGTATCTGTGTACCAAGGATTTTAGACAAGGTATCAGATTAGAAGGGGATAATCATGCACACCCAAGCTATCTTAGATGTTTTTAAATGCCTACTATTAATAATACTTAGCTTTAACAGTAGAGGGGTTAAACACCTTTTTTATTATTTTACCCTTTTTGGAGAAAACAGCTGTACTATTTGTGTATGTATACATGCACACACCTTCCTCTGCAGTCATTTGGCTGACAATATGGGGAAAAAACCACTTATGTAAAGGTAAAAAGGCATGAGAATGTGAATTCAAGAAGGTCAAAGTTTGGGTTATTTTCTTTAATTTCAAATCCTTGCTTTTAGAGGTTTAATATTTTAAATTAGAACAATCACATTGATACAGGTAGAACAAGCATCTGCCTATAGCAGTAAAACGCTTAGCGCAGCAAAATATTTAGTATCAAGCCAGCCAGAATCCAGTTCCTATAATTAAAACATGTTTCTGCTGCTCTCTCTTTTTCTCTGAGTGCTCCCTCACTCAGGGGCGGCTCCAGGCCCCAGCAAGCCAAGCGCGTGCTTGGGGCAGCATGCCATGGGGGGTGCTTTGCCGGTCGCTGGTTGGTGGAGCCGCAGGACCAGCGAACCCTCAGCAGACATGCCTGCAGGAGGTCCACCGGAGCCACGGGACCCACGGCATGCCGCTGTGCTTGAGGCGGTGAAATGTTTAGAGCAGCCCCTGCCCTCACTACATAACACAGAATGTGCAATGAACGGCTTCTTTTCTTTTTAAGGTATTACTGCTGCTAAGAATAATCACACTGAGCTGTGACATGGCAGCCTTGCTGGATTGTTAAATCAATCAAAGGCCACCTGCTAACTGGCAACTGATGGAACAGCTTCAGAACACTGGGGGTGGGGCGAATAAAGTTTCTTTGAAGGCACTAAAGGTGAACCTTCAAGACTGTTTCTACAGAAAAACCTCTATCTGAGGCTGGAATTGAACATATTTCTAACCTTTATATACCTCAGGAAGCACCCTTGCTTTAGCATCTTTTAGTTACAGATTTGTCAGTTTTAATGACTACTCTGTGTATGGGGGCGGGGGAGGAGTTGTTTGTTTTTTCCACAATTGCTTTTGATCATTATACTCCTTGTGCAATCGTATTTGCCTTGCATTTTAAAGAATTTAATAGTACCCTTGGCTAAATGTAGCAGACCACCAGAATACCCCAGCAGAGCAGCTCATGTACAGAAATAATGCAATTTATATACAGATTATTCCATACAAAGAGTTGTTTTAGTTTCTTGTAACTGCAAATATATTTATTACTAACATTTAAATATCATAAAACTTTTCATGGTGCTTTACAGGGACTTTAATACATGGGGTGAAATCCCCACAGAAATCAATGGGAGTCTTGCTTTAGACTTAAGTGGGACCCAGATTTCACCTCTGGTTCCTGAGGCTCAATTTAAAGTTCCTTTCATTTCTGCTGAATTTAGAGAGGACAGAAGAATTAAAAATAAAACAATGTGAATCACATAGCAAGCAAATGAGATTTCTGATACCAAGCAGAGATGGCATAACTAGGTTGGTTCCAGAATGAGACAAGGTGAGTGAGAAAACATCTTCTATTAGTGGAAGAGACAGAGACCAGATTTTGTCAAGAAGTTGTTCCAATAAGAGATATTATCTCACCCACCTTGTCTCTGTCAAGCAAAGACTGAGCCAAAGCAAAACTGGAAGTCAACAAGGAAAAGCAAGGTAAAAAAATGAGGAGTCCTTGTGGCACCTTAGAGACTAACACATTAATTTGCACATAAGATTTCGTGGGCTAAAACTCAAATAAATGTGTTAGTCTCCAAGGTGCCACAAGGACTCCTCATTGTTTTTGCTGACAGAGACTAACACAGCTACCATTCTGAAACAAGGTAAAATAAGTGCACTCAAAGAGGGATTTGGGAGAACAAAGATGTTTAGAACTGAGGATAAGAGATGTCATTCATGTCATTGAGACCAGCATAACAGGCACACAACTGAGAGTTGGAGATGTTAACAAAGGAAGCCTCAAAATGATGTGTAGAGCAGAGAGCAATGGGGAGGACATGATACAGATGAGGTAGGAGACGGAATGAAGAATATGAGCTTCCTATGGAAACAGACCATATGGAAGCAGTGATGGTGTTTTGAATAGGATTCAAATTGTGCATTAACCAGCCCATGTTCTTCCTCTCCCTTCTATTGTTTGTCAGACACACTTAAGTCTTGTCATAACATGACACTGTAAGCACTCAGGACAGTGACCATATCTTTCTGTATACACCTACTATGCCTGGCACAACAGAGACCTACTCCTGATTGAAAGCTCCAGGCACTACTGCAAACTAATCTGAAGGAATGAGAAATGTGGCCAGAGTGGCAGGCAGGGAAGATTATTCCAGCTGCTGAATGGTACTGTCACCTTCTGTCAATCAAGGAGAAAGGTACAATAGAATAAGCAAGATAAAACAGTGGTGTGAAGCAGAGTTTTGTCCAGAGAGTCATGAAAACATTTCTCTGCTCCTACAGAGAATACAGGAGGTAAAAAAACATTGTTTATATTATTAATGTGCAACTTTGTGCCATACTAAGCCAACAACACTTAAGTGCACAATAAGGTAGAATAACTCCTTTTCATATTTTTACAAAAATTAAGATAAAGATTCACCAGAAATACAGAACCCCAGAAATGCATAAAAGATTGAACGAGCTCCAAAAAGTATTACTATAACAGTTATTAATTACAAATTTGTAGATCTTTAATTTGGACCCTGGGGATCATAACTCATTTGCAGAAAGAACCTGCTTTTCTACCCAGTTTTCCTGCTGATCTGACCAGGAAAAGGAGATGAACCCATTAAAATACATCAAAACACAGCAACTATGAAAATTGTAGATGCGCTAGTAGGACTTGTTGGGTACAGTAACAATTCAAAAACATCTAAAGTTGAGAGACAACTGATTTTATCTTTCAAAATTGAACAAGCTAAGTGTGCTGTGAAGGGCAAAGGCAGTATGGAATAAATCAAGTTAAATTTTGTTTAAAGTGTACCTTAGTTGAGCAAAGCGTATTTAAAGAAATGTAGGAAACAGTTTATTTCACTGTTTCTACTTTCACCTTTGCACTACTGAGTCATTACACTACTTGAATCTATTTCCTTATGATAACTATCCTTACACCTCTTGTCATCTGTAAGTGACCATCTTGATATCACTACAGAAGTTTTTTTCCTGCTGATAACAGGTCATCGTAATTAATTAGCCTCTTAGAGCTGGTATGGCATCTTCTCTGTATGTATATATATACTCTTCTTATATGTTCCAGTCTATGCATCTGATGAAGTGGGTGGTAGCCCACAAAACCTTATGGTCAAATAAATGTTAGTCTCTAAGGTGTCACAAGTACTCCTGTTCTTTTTAGCAGACAATGAAATTGTTCTTGAATAAATATTTATTAAAATAAACTAGGAAGAGTATAAAAATGTGTCAATTGGTCTTACACTACTTAAGTCTTGTTTTCCAGAACCAAAATGATAAACCTCAAATTTGGTCTATTTGTGAAAATCATGATGCAAGCTCTATTTTGAATAAGAATTTTCCTAAGACATGTATGGAGGGGAGTGCTAAAAGGTTATTGGCATGAGTTTATTAGGTTCATGTTACAAGTGGTAGAAGCATTGGAGAGTTTTGAAAATCCTCCAAAATGAATGCCAAGATCCCTTTACACAACACCATCACACACAGTGTACACAATGCTTAACTCACTGGAGCCCTTTCCTATCCACAGATCTCCCAGTCCTGCAGGAGGAAAGAGTAAAGGTTATTTGAAAAGCCATTTAGAAAGTTAAAAACCAGCTAGTCAATGAAATTGACTAGTGTCTTTTCTAGGACTCATTTCATTTGCAAGTTTATTGAAACATATTATTCTAGTAAAACCCTTAGAATGAATGTCTTATTTCTTTCACTGACTACAAAGACCACTTGTAAAGTTAACTGTTCTCATTAATATAGACAGATTTATATTTGGGTTTTGGAGGGGAAATGTAGAATCTCTGTGCATAAACTGAAGTAATGGAAAATCATAGGTAAAATCAGTATGGGAATATTTTAGTTGGCCTTCATTTTATACATACACATATTTAACCAACGTTGCATAAATACTGACACTACGTCAGCCAAGTTAGGTAGTGTAACAGAGTTACTAAATAGGCCCAGGTAATTAAACTGTTCATCCCAGGATTTAAGTTAACCATTGGCACAGTGGGTGCAACTCTGGTCCTGGAACTATTGGACAAAAATATGAAAATGAATAGATGTAAAGGCACAACGGCAGGTAGTTACATTTGAAACTCAGATTGTTTTACATCTTAGACTTTAGGGAGTTAAAGAATGAAAAAGAAACAATTTTAAAATAACTCTTCCGCAGTATTTATAACCTAAATATTGCAACATTCTGATAAAGCACAAGAACAAAGGTAATAGCAAGTCTGTTTATTCCTAGCTGTGTAAAATGTAAAAGAGTAAACAACATAAATTATGAAACTTTGGTTTTAAAATTGTTTCAGATATTTGGAATTAGATATCACAATGTTTTTGAAGTCTGCTCTTACCATGTTCCTTTAAGTTATGTGCTTTGTTATGAAAGATCACATTACATGTCCATAAGACTGCTTACAAATTAGAAAAAAAAAAGAAAAAGCTGGTGAAAAGCACAGTACGTACTGCTTATTTACTACCACCTTAGGGGGGAAAAAAACCAAAACCTGAAATCAATACTTCAACTGAACATTAAACACAATGACGTACTAAAGATTACGTATATCACTCAATGCTAGCACAAGAAAAATATGTCCTGACATAAGTAGTTTATGGATCAAATTTGACCTTCAAAAAGAGTGAACTGTTCAAGTAACTAACTGATCAGACACAGGTAAACATCTTCCATTTTCTTCCAAATGGGATCACACCGTCAAAGGGGCTGCTTTCACCCCAATGTGCGTAGGGGAGGGGGAAAAGGGGAAACTGTTTTCTAGTGTGTGTACAAACCTAATCTTAAAACTCATTGGTTGACTATTTTAAAATGGAATGAGATTACCTACTAACCTAAAACATTCAGAATGGTGTTTTAAAAACTTAATTAGCACCATCATTTTTGAATAAACGTGCATAAGTCTGTTCCTACTGAGATGTAGGAGCCTACTACACCCTTTCCCTCTCCATATCTCAGGTTAGTTGTATGTTCTCCTTCCCCAGGAAACAAAGAACATGAATAAATAACCAACTTCATCTTCTTTCCTCCCTCTAGTGTGATATACCAGATTGTTAATTTTGTTGTCAAATGTGATTTGATTTATGAATTCCTGTGGCAACGTTGAGTCTGCAGGAAAGGATGTCCCTTGGCTTAAGAAAGAATGCTGCTGGCAAACAAAGGGGCTCAACTGCATCTCAGTGCATTAATAACGGGTGTCCCACTGCATCAGACTATGCGGATTATTGTTTTGTCTGCAAAATGGAGATCTCTTAACTGAAAGGGAAATATGACAGGTTATGTATGTTTGTATGACTGTTGCCACTGATTAGTTCATATAAAGAGGTTTACTTTCCTCCATGTCAATAAGACACAGACCCAAGCTAAAAACAAGACTACATTTATTCAGTACAGACATGTTAATTAAGACAAGTCCTGTAAACCAGGAACACAATTCAAACACTCCGATACGAAGTGTATATATTTTAACAACAGCCAGCATCTTTTCAATCCAGCCATTGAGGTTTTGTTTTGTTTTTGGGGGGCGGAGGAAGTTGTTTAGCTACCATATGTGAACAATGTATCTCAGTCTTCATTCGCTCACACTTCACAATGATCAGTTCAGCGGCTTTCCAACTCTGAGATTCACGTTTAATAACGCTCTGTAGTCACAAAGGGAAAAGTGTAAAAAACAAACCCAGGAGGGGAAAGGAAACAGGCACCTCCCGAGAAGATACTTTAGACTTATTGCAAATGGCTCCTGTGAGACCACCAGAGACGGACAAATCTACTCTCTTGTACCGAGAAAGACCCCCAGCCTGGAGCACGCTGGCAGTGGGAATAGCAGGGCAGGGGTGTGAAGAGACAAACAGCCTTCTCTCTTGTCCATCCTCCTAGCAAGAGCCCCGAGCGCGGAGCAGTGGCAGCGGTATTAGCAGGAAGGGCGGGGGCTAGTGGGGTTCTTAGAGAGCTTGCTGTAACATGACCCTGTTTCTGAGAATCCCACTGGTAGGAGGAGCTCTTGGAAAGGGGGAGGGAGGGAAGCACAACAACTCGGATCGGGCAACGTGCACGTCCTCAGGAGACTCCCAGCGGTTGCAAAACACAGGGCTCGCCCACAGTACAGTCAAAACAAGCTAAGATAGGGTTACTATCTCCAACCGGCTGGTGAAAGCACCACCACCGTGCGTGCGCTGGGTGGATGCGCCTTTCGGGGACTGCAAGCGGTGACCTTGGAGCAGAAGAATAGGACCCAGGAAATTTTAAAGCCGCTCCACCCAAACCTACCTCCCCACCGCTCCACACGCGTACCCCTCCCCCTGCCGGGTGCCGCATCTGCCGCTCCCCTCCATAAGACTGGGGACCCCTTCCTCCAAACCAACGGCAGGTCTGAGGTCTGGACTGGCCCAGCGTGGTGGTCCCTTCCCCCGCCCCGACACACAGCAGCGAGTTGAGAGGGTCTGCACCTACGCAGAGCGGGGCAGGCTCCATTAAAGTGTGGGGGGGGCTCCCTGCTTCCCCCACCCCCATTAGCGACCAATACAGAGACTTACAGCGCCTCGGGACTAGCACCACGTTTTATACAGAATAGCCAGACCCCGGCCACGGGGTCTCATTGTCGATAAACAGTCTGTTTCAAGTACGGGAGATGCCCCCTAGATAGATCCGCCGATAGCTGGCCCCTCCCACATGCGATGTCCTGATCCCGGCGCGGAGGTCGGTGCCACTGGATCTCCGCAACCCGCGGGGCTATTGCAGAGGCTGCAGGGCTGCTGCTTCCCCCTCCCCGCTGCCGCCGGTGGTTGCTGTGGCCACAGCCGCCGCCGCCAGCTGCAGGCGCCTGACTGCCTCCTTGATGAGGTTCCCGGAGAGGATGAGCTGCTGCAGGAGCCGGTGCGGATCCTCCTCTTCACCAGGCGCTTCCCCGGGGTCCGGCCGCTTCCTCCTGTGGGCGGCGCTCCGCAGCCAGCCCCGGCCGCACAGCTGCTTAGCCGCTCGCTGGCTATTCTTGCCCGGCCGCTGGGGCTCCACGGGCTGATGCGGCTGCAGGGGGGCCGGGACCAGGAGGCCGCTGCCGCGGGGGGAATAGGGCGCGGCGCGGCCCCGGGCGGTGGTGGGCGGCGGATGCTTGGGGCCGCGGGGGGCCGGTGCCCGCTGGGCGCTTAGCTGCAGCACCTCGCCTAGCTTGGCCACCAGCGCGTCCACCTCCTTGGAGCCCGCCTGCCCCACGGCGACCGAGCGCTCCAGCAGCAGAAAGCGCTCCCCGGGCAGGCAGGGCATCTCGGCCGGCTCCACGCGCCGCGCCGGTGCACACCAGACTCGCAGCAGCCCGCTGCTGGGCTTGGTTTGTAAACAATGGGTGACGCGAACTCCCGGGCACGTCCCACTGCGCTGAGCGGGGGGAGCGGGCGAGACCACACCGGGACACAGGGGCGAGCGCGCGCTCACAGAGCCACCGCGGACGAGCCCCTGCGCCCTCTTTGGGGCCCCCCAGCAGTCGCCTGTCCAGAGGGTGGCCAGAGGGGGTGGGCGAGGGTGAGCGCGCCCTCCTCTCCCGGTCTGCCTCCCCCCGCTTCGCCGTACATGGGCTCGTCCGCTTTCAAACCCCGCACCCAGAGGGATGGGGACGAGCTCTCTGACCGGTAGGAGGAGCGCGATTGGAGGGGGAGGGGGCATGAAAGGGGAGCTGGGACGGCCTGGCTGAGCGGTGGGGGCAGAGCTGGCGAGGGTACCCCTGGCTAGGGGAAGGGCTGGCATAGCTGGCGCGAGACGCCCCTGGCTGTGGGGGTGGGGCAGAGCTTGCACGAGATGCCCTTGTCTGCGGAGCTGGCGCGGGATGCGGCGGGGGGCAGGGGGCAGAGCTGGCGCGGGGTTACCCCTGGCTGCGGGAGGGGGCAGAGCTGGAGCGAGGTACCGCTGGCTGCGGGGGGGGGGCAGAGCTGGCGCGGGATTACCCCTGGCTGCGGGGGGGGGGGGGCAGAGCTGGCGCGGAGTTACCCCTGGCTGCGGGGGGGGGGGGCAGAGCTGGCGCGGAGTTACCCCTGGCTGCGGGGGGGGGGGGGCAGAGCTGGCGCGGAGTTACCCCTGGCTGCGGGGGGGGGGGGGCAGAGCTGGCGCGGAGTTACCCCTGGCTGCGGGGGGGGGGGCAGAGCTGGCGCGGAGTTACCCCTGGCTGCGGGGGGGGGGGCAGAGCTGGCGCGGAGTTACCCCTGGCTGCGGGGGGGGGGGGCAGAGCTGGCGCGGAGTTACCCCTGGCTGCGGGGGGGGGGGCAGAGCTGGCGCGGAGTTACCCCTGGCTGCGGGGGGGGGGGCAGAGCTGGCGCGGAGTTACCCCTGGCTGCGGGGGGGGGGGGCAGAGCTGGCGCGGAGTTACCCCTGGCTGCGGGGTGAGGGCAGAGCTGGAGCGGGGTACCCCTGGCTGCGGGGTGAGGGCAGAGCTGGAGCGGGGTACCCCTGGCTGCGGGGTGGGGGCAGAGCTGGAGCGGGATACCCCTGGCTGCGGGGGGGAGCAGAGCTGCCGCGGAGTTATCCCTGGCTGTGGGGGGAGGCAGAGCTGGCGCGGGATTACCCCTGGCTGCGGGGGGGGGGGGGAGAGCTGGAGCGGGGTACCCCTGGCTGTGCGGGGAGGCAGAGCTGGCGCGGGATTACCCCTGGCTGCGGGGGGGGCAGAGCTGGAGCGGGGTACCCCTGGCTGTATTGGGGGGTTGCAGGGGTGCCCATGGCTGCGGGAGGGGGCGCAGCGCGGACGGGAACTGTTTCTTTAGGTATGTTTGCGTGGTGCCTGCTGGCGCAAGGTTTCAGTTGAGGTCTGTAGGCTTGTCGGTAATACAGCGTGTGTACAAGGAATGTAATTCTGGCCCCTGCTTTCATTGTAGCTGCTGGAGATTAGCAGTAATGGGGAGTGGTAGAAGAACAGGGTGCATGAAGGCATCTAGAAATTGAGATTATTTTTTTAATCGCCAGTCTCATTGAAACATGTGACTGGATTAAAAATAGTTATGCCTTGGAAATTTTAAACTCTATTACTTATGGTGCTGGGAGTGTTTTTAAACCCAATAACCTTGTACATTATTGTTGCCTTCCTTTCCTTTATCCAGTCTACACCAGGTAGAACTACATTAACCATGCTCATCTGACACGTTACAGCTAACACATATCAGCATATCCATACAGCAGTGTATTTTCTAGCATAATTATATCAGCCATGTTGGCTGTCCACACCAGTCACATTGACAACTGTGTTTGAATCAGTGCATTCTGGGGAAAGCTGGGCAGCTCTCCCTTAATGCCACAGCTACTAATGCCAAGGGAAAAAGAGATGATTTTCATTTAGTGCTGTGCACTTTAGGATCTCCAAAGACTTGGGAAAGGGGAAGCAGACAGTCCAGCTATGGTTAGATGGTACCACCTACCAACAAAATTATGTTAGAAGCTGGTTACAGATCATATTATGTTGCAGCCTTGCTGTGAGAGGTATTGAGAGCCATTTATGTAAACCTGATGTGTATAGACACAAACTATGTCTGTGGCTAAGAGTTTGTCTTTATCCAGATTTTTTTTACAGCTATACCTATATTGGCTTAAAACTAAAGCAATACAACTCCTAGTATTAGGGTTGACAGCTTTCTAATTGCAGAAAACTGAACACTCTTGCCTGCCCTTTCCCCAAGGCCCTGCCCCTGTCATTCCCTTTTTCTGAAGCCCCGCCCCCCACTCACTCCATCTCCCCCACCCTCATTCACTCATTTTCACTGGGCTAGGGGTGAGGGCTCTGGGGTGGGACTGGGGATGAAGGGTGTGGGATGCAAGAGGGGACTCCGGGCTTTGGGTGGGGCTGAGGGGTTTGGAGTGTGGTAGGAGCTCTGGGCTCAGGCAAGGGGTTGGGGTGTGGGAGGGGGTATGGTCTCTGGGCTGGGGGTTCAGGCTTCATGGTGGGGTCGTGGAGGAGGAATGTGAAGTGCAGGAGGGGGCTCTAGGCTGGGGCCGAGGGTTATGGAGTACAGGAGGGGCCTCAGGGCTGGAGCAGGGGTTTGGGGTGTGGGAGAGGGTGAGGGCTCCGGCTGGGGATGTGGGCTCTGGGGCGGGGCTAGGGATGAGGGGTTTAGGGCTTGGGGGCGGTGAGGTGGGCTCTGGGCTGGGGGATGGGGCCGAGGGGTTCGGAATATGGGAGAAGGCTGGGCTGAGGCAGACAGTCGGGGTACAGGAGGCGGTCAGGCTCTGGGAGGAAGATTGGGTGTGGGAGGGGGCTCAGAGCTGGGGCAGAGGGATGGGGTGCAGGAGAGGGTGATCCAGGCAGTGCTGATCTCAGGTGGCTCCTGGGAAGCAGCAATATGTCCCTCCGGCACCTAGGTGCTGCCCCTTGCCCACAGGTACCACCCTCGCAGCTCCCATTGGCTTCAGTTCCACCTCCACCCCATCTTATTCTGATCTTCTTTCTTCTATTGCATCTGTCACCGTCATATCTCAGCACCTATGAGGTTCTTGGGATCTACATTTAAAAATTTACTTTCTGGACTTCAAAAAAATTCATATTAGGGGCCTGATCTTGCATATGCTTACTTACATAAGTGACTTCATTTATGGTAGTAGTTCAGTTGAAGCCAATGGGGCTACTTGCACACAGGGGCGGCTCCAGACCCCAGCATGCAAGCACGTGCTTGGGGCGGCACGCCTGTGGGAGGTCCACCAGAGCCGTGGGACCGGCGACTGGCGGAGTGCCCCCTGTGGCATGCCGCCGTGCTTGGGGTGGTGAAATGTCTAGAGCCACCCCTGCTTGCACAAGTATAGTCACTTGCATAACTGTTGTTAGGATCTAGTCCTAGGTTAAAAGTAAATATCTGGGCATAAGGGAGAGAATATCCGTGAATGCTTATGAGCTACTTTCACTTACTTAAACTGAAAGTGTGCCTATGTGTCTCTCTCAAATGTGGAGTTTATGGCAGAGACATGATTTATATCAAGTTCTCAAATATAACTTTAACATTTAGAATTTTGTGAGGTGAATCTTAAATGCTTGTGAAAAATTCCACATTGACAGCCATTTATCCACAGAACACCAGCAAAATGCCTCACCAATGTGCCTCAACCTTTGCCTGGAGAAACTGTCTCCTCACCCCACCCCCGCAAGTTCAGTCTCCATGCCCATTCTAATCCTTTGCTTCTCTGCGCAGATTGGCAACAAAGAGTAGTCAGTCATGATGCTGTGTGTATGTGTGTCTGTGTGTGTGTGTGAGTGAGACAGAGAGAGAGAGAGAGAGAGATGTGGGTTGCTGTCATATGATAACTTCACTGAGCGATCCAAGTCATTTATCAAAAGCCATTGGCAAAAATATGTCTCTATTGAGCCAGGCTAGGTTAGGTGAACTAGAAGTGAAAGATACTGTATCTAGTTACACTATTTATTAATATATTATGTATTAATGCTTTATTATCACCACCACAGTAATATCTACAGGCTCCAATCAAGATGGGGACCTCAGTGTGCAAGGTATTGTACAAACATGTAAGGGACATGCTCTTCCCTGCCCCCAAAATCTGACAAACTAAAAAAGACTTCTAGTATTAATAATTATGCACCATTGTTTCAAATGAAAAGAGTGTAAGGCATCCATATATGCAGTACCTGATATTCTGGTTTAGGTCTCTAATAGGAACACTTTTCTCCTAGTATAGGCCCCTTAGCTCTGTAGCTATGCTGACAACCCACTTGTGTAGATGCAGCTAAGTTGACAGAAGAATTCTTCAGTCGACCTAGCTATCACTGCTCAGGGAGATTGATTACCTATAGTAGTGGAAAAACCTCTTCATTTGCTGTAGTAAGCATCTATGCTACAACTTTACCATGGCACGGCTGTAGCTCCATAATATAGACATGGCCTGAGTTTATGTTGTGTGCTAGTGAGGTCCATATACCTCATCCATTACCTTAGTATTCTGACCTCTGTCTTCACAAAAAAAAAAATAGCAAAAATTTAAAAAATGAAAGTCTTAGTTCTGGGATAGAGAGTTAAACCCATATCACATCTCCAGATGCACTCTGTGTCAGGGGTGGGCAAACTTATTGGCCGGAGGGCCACATCTGGGAATAGAAATTGTATGGTGGGCCATGAACGTTCACAAAATTGAGATTGGAGGGCAGGCTCCCAGGTTGGGCTGAGGATGAGGAGTTTGTGGTGTAGGAGGGTGCTCTGGCCTGGGACCAAGGGGTTCAGAGGGCAGGAGGGGGATCAGGGCTGGGGCAGGAGGTTTTGGTGCAGGAAGGGGTACAGGCTTCGGCTGGGGGTGTGGGCTCTGGGGTGGGGCTGGGGAGTTTGGGGTGCAGGAGCGTGTTCTGGATGGAGATTGAGGTGTTTGAAGGGTGGGAGGGAGATCTGGGCTGGGGCAAGGAGTTGGGGCATGGGGAGAGGCTCAGGGATGCAGGCTCTGGGCGGTGCTTATCTCAAGTGGTTCCCAGAAGCAGTGGCATGTACCTTCTCTGGCTCCTACGCGGAGGCACAGCCAAGTGCTTCTGCATGCTGCCCCGTCCGCAGTCACCGCCCCTGCAGCTCCCATTGGAGTGGGACCATTGGAGCATGTAGGAGGCAGAGGGGGGCCATGCGACTGCTTCCGGGAGCTGTGTGGAGTGGCCCTGATCCTGCTCCCTGGCTGGAGCACTGGACTGGGGCAAGCCCCAGATCCTGCTCCCCAGCGGGAGCTCAAGGACCAGCTTAAAACGGCTAGTTTGCCCAACCCAGCTCTATATCGTTACAATATGTGGATTTTCCATGCACATAGATTCTTATTGTTCTTGGTCATAAGGAAAAGTTTCATTATGTTTTAAATTTCACTTTGCTCATGCTGGCAGATTAGCTGTCTGTCACTTAGACCTTAGAATGCCAAGGAGAGCAATACCTAAATACCTTTAAAAATCTGTGGCTTTTATTCCAAATTAAAGTGGTCTTAATTTGGATTAGTTTAATTTACTTTGAAAGTGAATTGGCTAAATCAAATTAAGGATACTTCAGTTCTGAATGAGAGCATCTACAAGGGGGTTTAATGCAATTTAACTAATCCACTTCAAATTCACACCCAATTCGATTTAAACATTCCTGAGGGTCCCCATGAGGACACACTCTTAGTGACTTGCCCAACATCATGTAAAATATCTATACAGCACCTGGGTGCCTGCCTTCCAGCCCGGATCCACAGATTCATGTCAGTGGGGCTTGCAGTAGTGCTCTAAAAATAGCTGCATAGACTTGTGGCTCAGGCTCTGAAGCCTACTCCCACCCCCTAGGCTTCAGAGCCCAAGCTGCAACATCTGTACAGCTATTTTTAGATCACTAGTACAAGACCCATTAACACAAGTCTGTGGAGCCAGACTGGGAGGCTCACTCTCATATACAGTGTAGACCTACCCAGAGGAAGTCTGTAGCTCAGCTGGGAATTGAACCTACATTTCCAGAGGCCGAGAATAGTGTCTCAACCACAACACTGTCTCTCCCTGGCACAGATGAAGTACAGGTTTTTTTTAAACAAGGCCTGATTTTGGTAAGAACATCTGCACCCTGTGTACACTATAGCATCCACCATTGTCATCAGTGGAAATGAATTTTGAGACATTGTTTTCTCTTGTAGATAAGGCTTTATTGGGTTCCCATAATAATGTTAAGCAAATTAACATAAAGAATACGCAAGATGGGGGGAGTATCTTCCAAAAATAAACATAAGGGCTAAGGGTGAACAGAGAGCTATCAGTAACACAGCTGTGTGCACAAAATCTTTGACAAGTTACAACATGGTAGTTAAAAAGATTTTCCTAACAGGTAAGTTGACAGTGGACTTGGCTGATGGTTGGATGCTTTTTTTGCCCTGACACTGACAAATTTCTCTGTCCCAGTTCAGAGGTTATCAGAAATTACCACTACTAGTGGTCATCCAAGACATTCTATTAAAAAGATGCCTTAACTGCAAACAGCAGTTGCCTCATGGCTTTATATTTATTACTATTCCTAATCTCTTCTTTTTAGAACTGGACAGTTTATTTATGTATATCTGTTTAAATTTTGAAAGAACAGCTTTTTCTTATATTTTAATTTGTTTCTATTATTTAACTTAATTTCCAGAGCCCTCTGGTTGGGGATGAAGTATGAGTGTTTTATGTGTAAATAATAATTTTATTAATTATGTGGCAAGCTCTAAATTTTGCCTTTTAATCTATCATAATTATGTAGGATAATGATCTGTCAGTTCTCAGGGACACATGTCATGTCAGCGTATAAAGGCCAATCACATGTCTAAAGAAGCAAGCATAAGTTGTGATTTCTGAGCTTTACAACAAACAACAACAAGTGCAAACAACAAAAAGTAAAAGTCACTTTGAAGCCCTTGTAAACCTATGCAAACTCAGGTATACAAGTGGGAGCCCTTTTATCACACATGTGGACATACATGCTTGTGTGTACAAACACACAAAACTATCATGTGAAAATAATAACTCATCATAAGGAACTGAGTAATTATACTTGACATTTCCAATGCCATAGATCATCTAGTTACAATAATTGTACGCAGCTTTGAAAATGTAGAGAGCCATTTAATTTCTTAGTTGGATTAAAAATAAATTGACCCATCTTTTCATGACCATTTACTCATGTTTGAGAAGCTTTGTCATATGTACTGCACTTAGATATTATATATAATGCTCTTTTTTTTAACAATAGATGTCAAATAATCGTGCTTGTGTAAACTAAGCTCATCTCCTACACATGCTTTATGTTGTGCATTTCAGAATGGGTAGAGGCCGGAATGCCAGAACAAGAATAAGGTGCTTTTAGATTTTCTAACACTTACTTGTTTTACTAACCTGCACCTATAATAGAATTCTAAAAACAAAAATCTTTGCTTTAAAAAACAACTAAGGTTACTAAATGACATCCATGTGTTTGCCTATCACAAAACTTTCAAAATCCAAGCACATTAAAGCAAAGAAATGAATAATTAAGGACATCACAGGTTTTACACAGCTCAAAAATACAAGTATAAATACATTGTCTAAAACTTTAAACAGTGATTTTGGGGATGCCCAGCTTGAGACACCTTAAAGGGACCTGATTCGGCACAGAAATTGAGGTACTCAAAAACATTATGTTTGAAAATTTAGGCTTTTATTCTTAAATACAAAAGCATATTTCATCACAACATCAGAATCTGCTCATATCCAGGGATTTTGTTTCTTTAAAGTATTGTTTTGTTAACTTGATTTTGGTATTTAAGGGATTGTAACAGGGTCAGCTGTCTCCTGAGCAGACCCTCATGACCAAAGATCACTCTGTAGCAACCTGCCTCTATTTCCTCCTCTTCGGGACTCCTTAGACTCCACACATTTTTGTCTGTGGTCAAAGTAACCCTCCTTGGGGTCATGGTTTATTCACAGAAAATAAAATTCAAAATCCCAAATGAAGGTCTAACAAACATCTCTTTTCTTACTCCCAGTCCTTTCTGCCTGGAGAGTTCTGCAGTCTTTCCTCTGCTTGCTCAGGGTCTCTCCTGCTCTAGTAAGCTATTCCCTGCCTTTCTTAGATCTAGTCTTAGGCCAGGTCTACACTAAAAAGTTTCTTCGACTCAACTGCGTTGCTCTGGGGTGTGAAAAATCCATCCTCTGAGTGACATAGTTAAGATGACTAGCCCCCATCAACCTAGCTATGCCTCTTGGAGGGCGAGGGGATGGATTAACTACAGTGATAGTAGAACCCATCTTGTCGCTATAGTGAACATCTGCACTGATGCACTACAGTGGTGCAACTGTAGTGGTTTAAGTAGAGACCTCGCATTTGTTCCAAATCCCAGGACTCTGCTGGAGTCTGCTCTCACTGAGCATCATCCCATGGCAGCTTCCAGGTGCTCTTTATGGGAGAAAGCACTGATCCCACTCAGCTGTGCCTTTTTTAGTAGTCAGGGTTGGATAGCCCCAGGCCCTCCAGCTCTTCAAGGGCAAGCCACCCTTTTACAGGGATACAGTACTGTTAATTGGAAGGGCAATCAGTTATCAATTTATGAATTGACAGTAGATTTTTTTTTTATTTTTGGTAAAAATATTTTAACTGCTAGTTGCTGATAATATGTTGTATGTGTAAGCCCCAATTTCCAAGTCTCTTTGATTCTGTTTCTAGCATCCACCAGGTCAAGACTCCTTGCATTTTGGCCATTTGGGCCTACCATACTCCCAAGGACAAGCCTCTCCTCTCCCTCTCTGGGGACTCAGCTATCAGAATCTTCCCTCACCTGCTAAGACAAACCCCCCAAATGGATCCCTTACTGCCAAAACTCCTTCCATCTGCCCTTAACTCGTCTACTCTCCCACAATCAAAATTCTCCCTGTAACAAACAAATGGTTGGATAGGTTTCCTTTTACAGCTCATCAGCCCTAACCTTACTCAGCTACAGGGATTGCTTCAGATCAGCTTGTGAAACTTCCTGTTTAGCAAGGATTGTCAAGGTGCTTTGCACAACATTCCCAGCGCCTATGAACCTAGGAGAGAAACCAGGACTGGAAACAGAACTTTCAGATCTCTCAGTGATGGACTAAACCACAAGTCAGCTAGGTTTCCTACATGTCTTTTGTTTACTCAAATAATTGAGTCACTTGCAGCTGTCCTTAAAAGTCAGGATAAAAACTGTTTACAGTGATATCATATAAAAAATGATGGGCTGTTGTGGTGCATCTTGTGTGATTTTGTAGGTTTTCCATAAAACTTTATTAATGTTCTCTTTAGGTCCTGGCTTGCCATGTATTGAAATATAGAAATAGGACCAAGTAGAGATTAAAACTAAATATTGCAGGACACAAATCTCACAGATTTTTCTGAAATCTCTGATAAAATACTACAGATTTAAGAGAAAATTCCATTTACATTTTGTCAGAATTTCCTGACAAGTTACCCACACTTACAATTGTACCTTTACTTAATAATTGTTAAGCAGACATTTCCTCTGTTAAATCAAGCCTATCTAATCATAAATACATTAGGACCACCACAATCAATAAACAGATATGTAGTGATGATGAGCAACATGTCTTTCTCAGCATTTAGGTTAAAAATCTTTTAATTGTAATGAAAAAAGACTTGTTTCAAGTTGTATACCAAGGATCTGATCCAACTCCCCTTAATCAATGGGATTTGGATAAGGCTGCAAGCTTTCTCCATTTAAATCCCTCCTCAAAACACACTTTCAGCATAATCCACAATACAAAGAAGAATGTTATTAAAAAAAAATTACACCACTTGAGATCTGATTATCATCAGGTACATCCTGTTGCTGAACTGTGTTTTCTAATTTAGGGTATGAACCTGCTCCCGCTGGAACCTACAGAAGCAGTAGCAGGCCATTGGATTGTAAGCTCCTTGGAGTTGCTGTTACAGTTACAGGGCTAGCTGCACCTCTGTCCCCTTTGGGTCTCTCTGAGTGCATCACCTCAGGTGTCAGGCCTTGGGTCTTCATCTCTCCTGGGGTGAATTCTGTAGTCCTCCCTTTTTAGACCAGGCCCTGGGCTACTGTACCATGTATGTCAGCCATTCTTATTCAGCAGGTCCAAGTGGGTTTGGCACCTGTGGCTCTTCCCTTCAGGAGTGTTTGACCTGTGGTATCCATTGACAAAACAGCCTTCTTCAAACCAAAGTATTTTCTATTTAAAAGTAGGAATAAAATAGTAGAGAAGAAAAAGACAGACACCTGCTTATCTTACCTAAAGTCTTACTACCCACTTACCTAGGCCGGCTTAGCTTCTTCAGACACCTCCAGCTTGTGTGTCAGTTGGTTTCCCCACAAAACTACCCCCCTTTGACAAAGAGTCCCTTTTTAAACTGCTATAGTTCTTTTGATCTTCTTGTGTTTCCAGGTCTTTTCCTGTCCTGGCATTGTCTCTTAACAATCCTTAAATGTTCACAGAGAAGTGGCTTATCTTGAGCAATTCTTTGCCCTTTCTGCTTATTTTTCCTTACAGCCCTCTAATAAACCAAACCACTATACTCATATATTAAAAAGCCCAATAACCAGCTCAACATACAGTATTAATAAATTACAGAGCTGTTCCATTTCCACCACTGCAACCAAGTCTTTCTCTATGTTTTGAGTAGAGCTCATCTCACTGTTAGAATAATAATTCTTTTAACTTCTGAGGAATTGTCTTTTCTATGCTTTTACAGCACCCCACACTGAATGGGGTCGTTGGACGCTATCATAATAGAAATATTTATGACTAATAGCAAGTAGATCATAGTACTTATCCTCTTCAGGGATGCATAATCTCTGGACTGTTGGCAACTGAGCTTCTGCAGAATACTGACTGAAACACTGCTCAGCTATGTCCTAGGTAGAGATCTGAAGTGCTATGGGAACCAGAATCAGGTTCCAGTTCTTCCTATTGCGCTTTCACTATGGCTATAAATAAATGTACTCTCTCTTGGAGAGATTAATTCTTTTGGAATAATCCTGTATCCTGTTCCTTCTTGTTAGTGTCATTAAAATTAAGAACAACAAAATAAAAAACCCCATCACTGCTGATAAAACTGTCTCACTATTTTATAACTGAACAGCATCTTTTCTGTTCCTCCAAAGGATCCACTCAGTAACCTCTCTTCCCATCAGGAAGGAGCAGTCAACTGCTGTTCCCAACTGCCACAGAACACTGATGCCAACACTTCATCCTTTTTTGCTCCTAAAAGGACATGATTATTGCAATGGAAGTGGTTCCACAATTAAGGCTCAGTTGAGTTTTTCATTCAAAGCAGAGATTCAATGTCTTTGTTTTGTTAAAACAAGACAAAAACACAGCACATCTTCCCCAAACTTACAGCACTTACTCTTTGAGGACAAAATTAGTTTTCTGAGACTTTACAAGTAATCCATTAATTTATGTATTTATTTTGTGGTAGCTTCAATCCAGGCCCTTGCTAATTGTTGTACAAGCACATACAGTTCCTGCCTCCACTATCTGTCTTCACTGCAGAAGTAACTGGATTGAGCCTAATCTCAAAGAAGAGATGCCACTCTGCAAAATAACACTCAGCTTGCTGCCTACACATTGGTGCTGTACTCACTTGCACATGCTGCTAAGACTTCTGGGGGCCTATTCCAGGGTTCTTAGTGCTGCAATAAATCGAGCCACTCTGATTTATTTCCCACTGAACTGTGGGGGAATTCTGTAATACATTGGAGGACTAATAGCATTCAAGTGTTTCTACCTGAGTGCACACTACAGAGTGGTTTTGTGAGCAGGTGATGTATTTTGCTCACTCAAGTTTTAGCCTATAATCCCTCTTCGGCCAACTAATAAGAATTAAAAGTACCATCACACTCTAGTTAAGAGTTTTTGTATATGGACTGGACTCAAGTTAGGGACAACACTTGAATTATAACTCAAGTTAACTTTGCAGTGGAGACAAGCCCAACGAGTTGACAATTTAAGGCCATGTTTACAAAATGTAGTGAAAACGTATTAAAAAATGGGTCTGTTAACACAGTTCTGTATCCACAATATATAGGACGCTAAAGGTTAATGCATCTGAGACAATTTGTCCAACAAAAAAACTCCTAGCTTCAGTTAATGAACCAATTAATTGAACATTCAATATTACTAGTCTTCATTATAATCTTACTCTGAAAGCATGTACTAGATCACATCTTCAGTGGTTAAAAGTCATCACTTAAGTTATGTATGATCAGCAGCACGAGTCCACATATTTCAGAAGTTTTTCTTATTTGCAGTTCTCACAAATTTACCTTCACAATCAATGCTAAAACAGGTCTTTTTAAAGTTAGGTTTTAACTGAATGCTGCACTTTGGAAGGAAAATTCCTCCACCGATTTAGCCAGTATTTTACTGTTGTCCCACTATGGTGGTATTTATAACTTCCACTTACCATGTAATTTATTATAAGAACATAAGAACGGCCATACCGGGTCAGACCAAAGGTCCATCTAGCCCAGTATCTGTCTACCGACAGTGGCCAATGCCAGGTGCCCCAGAGGGAGTGAACCTAACAGGCAATGAGCAAGTGATCTCTCTCCTGCCATCCACCTCCATACTCTGACCAACAGAGGCTAGGGGCACTATTCTTTACCCATCCTGGCTAATAACCGTTTATGGACTTCACCACCATGAATTTATTCAGTTCTCTTTTAAACACTGTTATAGTCCTAGCCTTCACAACTTCCTCAGGCAAGGAGTTCCACAAGTTGAGTGTGTGCAGCATGAAAAAGAAATTCCTTTTATTTGTTTTAAACCTGCTGCCTATTAATTTCATTTGGTGACCCCTAGTTCTTGTATTATGGGAATAAGTAAATAACTTTTCCTTATCCACTTTCTCAACATCACTCATGATTTTATATACCTCTATCATATCCCCCCTTAGTCTCCTCTTTTCCAAGCTGAAGAGACCTAGCCTCTTTAATCTTTCCTTATATGGGACCCTCTCCAAACCCCTAATCATTTTAGTTGCCCTTTTCTGAACCTTTTCTAGTGCTAGAATATCTTTTTTGAGGTGAGGAGACCACATCTGTACACAGTATTCAAGATGTAGGTGTACCATGGATTTATATAAGGGCAATAATATATTCTCAGTCTTATTCTCTATCCCCTTTTTAATGATTCCTAACATTCTGTTTGCTTTTTTGACCACCTCTGCACACTGCGTGGACATCTTCAGAGAATTATCCACGATGACTCCAAGATCTTTTTCCTGACTCGTTGTAGCTAAATTAGCCACCATCATATTGTATGTATAGCTGGGGTTATTTTTTCCAATGTGCATTACTTTACATTTATCCACATTAAATTTCATTTGCCATTTTGTTGCCCAATCACTTAGTTTTGTGAGATCTTTTTGAAGTTCTTCACAATCTGCTTTGGTCTTAACTATCTTGAGTAGTTTAGTATCATCTGCAAACTTTGCCACCTCACTGTTTACCCCTTTCTCCAGATCATTTGTGAATAAATTGAATAGGATTGGTCCTGGGACTGACCCTTTGTGAACACCACTAGTTATCCCTCTCCATTCTGAGAATTTACCATTAATTCCTACCCTTTGTTCCCTGTCTTTTAACCAGTTCTCAGTCCATGAAAGGAACTTCCCTTTTATCCCATGACAGCTTAATTTACGTAAGAGCCTTTAGTGAGGGACCTTGTCAAAGTCTTTCTGGAAATCTAAGTACGCTATGTCCACTGGATCCCCTTTGTCCACATGTTTGTTGACCCCTTCAAAGAACTCTAATAAGACACAATGTCCCTTTACATAAACCATGTTGACTATTGCCCAACAGTTTATGTTTTTCTGTGTGTCTGACAATTTTATTCTTAACTATTGTTTTGACTAATTTGCCCGGTACCAACATTAGACTTACCAGTCTGTAATTGCCTGGATCACCTCTATTGGCATTACATTAGCTAACTTCCAGTCATTGGGTACCAAAGCGAATTTAAAGGACAGGTTACAAACCTTAGTTAATAGTTCGACAACTTCACATTTGAGTTCTTTTAGAACTCTTGAGTGAATGCCATCGGGTCCTGGTGACTTGTTAATGTTGAGTTTATCAATTAATTCCCAAACCTCCTCTAGTGACACTTCAATCTATGACAGTTCCTCAGATTTGTCACCTACAAAAGCCAGCTTAGGTTTGGGAATCTCCCTAACATCCTCAGCCGTGAAGACTGAAGCAAAGAATCCATTTAGTTTCTCCGCAATGACTTAATCATCTTTATGCACTCCTTTTGTATTTCGATCGTCAAGGGGCCCCACTGGTTGTTTAGCAGGCTTCCTGCTTCTGATATACTTAAAAAACATTTTATTACCACCTTTGGAGTTTTTGGCTAGCCGTTCTTCAAACTCCTCTTTGGCTTTTCTTATTACACTCTTGCACTTAATTTGGCACTGTTTATGCTCCTTTCTAATTGCCTCACTAGGATTTGACTTCCACTTTTTAAAGGAAGTCTTTTTATCTCTCGCTGCTTCTTTTACATGGTTGTTAAGCCACAGTGGCTCTTTTTTAGTTCTTTTACTGTGTTTCTTAATTTGGGGTATACATTGAAGTTGGGCCTCTATTATGGTGTCTTTAAAAAGTGCCCATGCAGCTTGCAGGGATTGCACTTTAGTAACTGTACCTTTTAACTTTTGTTTAACTAACCTCCTCATTTTTATATAGTTCCCCCTTTTGAAATTAAATGCCACAGTGTTGGGCTGTTGAGATGTTCTTCCCACCACAGGGATGTTAAATGTTGTTATATTGTGGTCACTATTTGCAAGTAGTCCTGCTATAGTGACCTCTTGGACCAGCTCCTGCACTCCACTCAGAATTAAATCTAGAGTTGCTTCTCCTCTTGTGGGTTCCCGTACCAGCTGCTCCATGAAGCAGTCATTTAAAGTATCGAGAAATTTTATCTCTGCATTTCGTCCTGAAGTGAAATGTTCCCAGTCAATATGGGGATAATTGAAATCTCCCACTATTAATGGGTTCTTAATTTTGATAGCCTCTCTAATTTCCCTTAGCATTTCATCATCACTATTACTGTCCGGGTCAGGTGGTCGATAATAGATCCCTAATGTTATATTTTTATTATAGCATGACATTTCTATCCATAGAGATTCTATGGAACATGTGGATTTGCTGAAGATTTTTACTTCATTTGAATCTACATTTTCCTTCACATATAGTGCCACTCCTCCCCCTGCATGACCTGTTCTGTCCTTCCGATATATTTTGTACCCCGGAATGATTGTGTCCCATTGATTGCTTTCAGTCCACCAGGTTTCTATGATGCCTATCATATCAATATCCTCCTTTATCACAAGGCACTCTAGTTCACCCATCTTATTATTTAGACTTCTAGCATTTGTGTACAAGCACTTTAAAAAACTTGTCCCTGTTTATTTGTCTGCCCTTTTCTGATGTGCCAGATTCTATTTTATGTGACTGTTTATCATCTGATCTGGCCCTTACATTATCCTCTTCCGTCCTCGGCTCCTGACTATAACCTGGAGATTCTCTATCATCAGACTCTCCCCTAAGAGAAGTCTGTGTCCGATCCACATGCTCCTCTGCAGCAGTTGGCTTTCCCCCATCTCCTAGTTTAAAAACTTCTCTACAACCTTTTTAATGTTTAGTGCCAGCAGTCTGGTTCCACTTTGGTTTAGGTGGAGCCCATTTCTCCTGTATAGGCTCCCCTCATCCCAAAAGTTTCCCCAGTTCCTAATGAATGTAAACCCCTCCTCTCTACACTATCGTCTCATCCACGCATTGAGACTCTGAAGCTCTGCCTGCCTACCTGGCCCTGCGCGTGGAACTGGGAGCATTTCTGAGAATGCCACCATAGAGGTCCTGGATTTCAGTCTCTTCCCTAGCAGCCTAAATTTGGCTTCCAGGACATCTCTCCTACCCTTCCCTATGTCATTGGTACCTACATGTACCACAACCACCGGCTCCTCCCCAGCACTACACATAAGTCTGTCTAGATGCCTCGAGAGATCTGCAACCTTCGCACCAGGCAGGCAAGTCACCATACGGTTCTCCTGGTAATCACAAACCCAGCTATCTACATTTCTAATGATCGAATCTCTCATTACTAACACCTGCCTTTTCCTAGCAACTGGAGTTCTCTCCCCTGGGAGGTAACCTCAGTGCGAGAGGCAACCCCAGCACCATCTGGAAGGAGGGTCCCAACCATGGGAAGGTTTCCCTCTGCTCCCATTGACTGCTCTGCTTCCCTGGGCCTTTCTTCCTCCTCAACAGTGCAGGGGCTGTCTGACCGGACGTGGGACAATTCTACAGTATCCCAGAAAGCCTCATCAACATACCTCTCCGCCTCTCTTAGCTCCTCCAGTTCCGCCACCTTGGCCTCCGAAGTCTGTACGTGCTCTCTGAGGGCCAGGAGTTCCTTGCACCGACTGCACACATACGCCACCTGCCCACAGGGCAGGTAATCATACATGCTACACTCAGTGCAATAAACTGGATAGCCCTCACTCTGCTGCTGAGCTTCTGCCTGCATTGTCTCCTAGTTAATAAAAGTGATTTAAAAAAAGATTATATTCTCAAGTGGGGCTCAGTTGTGGTAGTACGTACCAGACCCTGCAGATAAACTTCCTGTAAACAAACACAATGCCTTTGGGAGTGGAGGGGGCCAGAAGTGGAGTCCCAGAAAGACTGGCAGAGAGTTTGACCTTTGTGTGACCTGCACTCATCCTTGACATTAAAACCTAAGTGTAGTGCAAAGCAAACATTTAAGAAACAATAGGAACAATCCCTACAGCAATTCCACATTTGTGATTATTCTCCCCTTCCCAGCCATCCCTCCCTCTGTTCATATTTATGCAGATTTTTATTGCACGTGGGTGTTGCTCAGTCTGGCACAGCAATTGGTGGTACACTTGAAAAGGAATTTCATTATGAAAAATAAAATGTTAATGATGATGACGATGAAGGTTTGCTTGCTATGGGGATTCCAATATGCACTCTTATTATCACATCATTCAACTACTGAAGTCTCCGTTCTGTGCTCATTGATGTAGCTGCAACTGAACGAGGGGAAATATTAAATTGAAGACTGCTTTTCTTGAAGTGAACCTAAACTGCTCTTCTTACATAAAATCATCCTAGTATGAAAGAACCATGTGACCACAAAAACCCTGAGGGAAAACTCTTCTAAGGCATCAAAAATAGAAGACAACTGATAATTCCATCTCCCTTAACAGAAAAACCTTTAACAATAGTAAACTGAAGTGAGTGATCACATGAATATTTTCTATTCCAAAATACCTCAACTCTGAGAGAGTTGCAAGGTAGTTTTTATTCCTCATGAATAATTCTTATTGGAAGAAGTTGGTCAGTATTAGAAGAACCTGCCGCTAGCATACCAGCCAGGCTCTGATTGGGTCATACTCCTGGAATCATCTAGGAACCAACTAATGCCTGAAATTCCCCTGTGGTTATTCATTTTGACAAAGACATGACGATGGCAGCTAAAACAGTAGCTTCTGTTTTTACTGTAGGAAATATTGTGATAGGGACCCAATTAATACACAATAACCCTGGCATGGCTAAACATGACTATCTCTGTGATTACCCCCGGAGCTTCCTCTGCTCCCCTTTTTACCCACATAAACCTGCTCAGGGCTTGTTTGGGATGGACTCCCATCACAATGACCCAGTTAGGTTCCGTCCATGTTACAGATTTTAACTGTCTGGTAGGCCTAGTTGTATTTGTTGTGTAGATGAATCTTAGAAGAAAGCAGGTTTATTTAATCCAAAATAAGTGTCCACATACAGATTTACACCAGAACAACTACAGATTATTACAGCTAATTTAGTTATTTTGGCTCCTATCTGTAGATACACTCATTAAAAAAAAAAAAGAAAAAAGCTGGGCTTCCGATGTAATGACAGGACTTGAGGAGTTGATAGTGAAGGTGTGGGTCTCTCCTGGCCAACAGATCTCTGTTACGATCACTATTAGGGAATAGCAGTTATGTTGGCTTTCTCGTGGTGGAGAACTTGACCAAATATTTTGAAATGCAAACTAGGATGTGGGAAGGTTCAGATAAATTCTTACTTTTTAATTAATGAGTTCTCCTAGCCTTAGCAGTTTGGAATTGCATGGCTCATGCTGCATGTATTGAGAGACCACTGGTTACCAGGACTGTGAAATATGGGTAACACCAAAACTGTTATATGAAGGACACCAAAAAGACTATTAGAAAAACTACAAAGAGGAAGAAAAAGTTTCCCATATACAGTGTATGTATTTCCTAGTTGCTATAATGTGATAAAAAACCAGAAATGATGCTGTTTGCCCTCTGAACTGATTTTATATGTATATTGCTGCCTGCAGCTGCTGTTGAGAGCAATAAAAAAGGCTACTGTAATGTGAGGCTGTCTGTCTTCAACTAAAATCAGGAGTTGCAATTATATAATTATCTGAAATGAGATGCTGAAAAACTGCAGCTGTCTCATACATACTCAGCAATATTACTGAGTCTCAAGCACACTTTCACAGCCATGCATACATACACAGGTTTCCAATACATCATTTAAGACACACTGCATTTTATAGCATGGGTTGTGTAATTGTATCACTTTGCTTTATTGTATAATTTCATATCTAACAATCCATAAATAAATAACATTTTGTGGGTAGGTGAATAATCTAATACAGCTCACCACCTACAGTATGTCAGTCAGATCTACTCTTCCAGTGCTAACAGGACAGATAAAATAAATTTTACTCTATCATTGAAAATTCATCTAATTCTGTATTCAGCTTTGAAAAATGTTTCCCATGTGTCTTTGAGTGACAGTCCATCTTTTGATGTTTATATTTACCATCTGGATACATTAGCTTTGTTCCATAGTAGAATTATAAGAAGGTGCAAATAAACCCACAGGATTGAAATAATTTTTAAAAAATGATCCCAAGCAAATGTAATTGTAAATGGTATATAATAATGCAATTTTTATTTACATCTAATGGCATAGATATCCATTTTTTAAATAAGACAGGTGATTTTCAAAGGAACACTCTCAACTTAAAAATCACACTAATTGTTGAATTTTTTTTGCTACTGTTGCTACAAGTAAAACTATTATTATAGCTGAAGGAAATTAGAGAAAATATTTTCTCTATTTTTTTAGTTTGTTTACTTTATGCATGTAATAGCATATTACGTATAATCGGTTTCACCATTTATCCAGCACTGTTAGTAGTCAGTTCTCCCTGTTTGCATGGGTCTTCCACAGAGCAACAGAGGAGAAAAATATTTGAACAAAATAGGAAAATGTGCTTGTAAACTTTCAGCAAGGCAGAGAGTATTAGAGGAGGAGTGGTACCAATACTACTTTAACTATTTTTTTTAATTGACTGGATCTCAAATTGCTGGATCCCCTTTAAGTTTTTAATTTAAAGTTGAACTGAAAAGATTTTATAACACTACTAAATAAAAATATTTAAGATCCTAAATCAGTAACCAAATATATGAATAGACATGTGTATTTATGTATATAACCAGACAATGTTTTGACTTCATTTGTTAATGTGTAAAACAGTCTGAGATCCTTAGATGAAAATGTGCAATTATTAATTACTATTGTTATTTTATTTATTTATTATACCTACCTGCTAATATTTGAGTTCAGGGTTCTGTGTTTCCCTATGCCCAGCTATAGGTAATAGATAGCATCACAAGCAAGTGTAACAATGTAAAGGATGTAGCTTCTTGCTGCTCTGCACTAAGTGTTGGTTATGCCATCAGCTATTGCAGGGTAAACACTAAATATGAAACACAGATCTTGGCAGGTAAAAAGCATTCTAATTAAAGTGTAAAGCATCAGATCATTAAAACTTCATAATTCCCATACTGTAAAACACTTGATATATAATCATGTAAAACAGAACCAGAGCCAAACATTGATTTAAACTTGGAAAACAATTAATAATCATTCCTCAGAAATGTATGAATGTTCTTTCCAGTTATTTATGTTGCTGTGAGTTAGGCAAGGACATACACAGTAGTCAGAGACGGTTTGCATTCATCTGCTGTTATGTCACTGGGAGAGGTGCTGTCTTCTGCTTTTAGCATTTCTCTGCATACTCATTGCCCTTTGTAAGATGATCTCAGCTTCACTGGGTCATATTATAATTTATTACTAACAATCCCTCTGTGAGTTCTTTTCTGGTAGTCAGTAGTCAGTCTGGAATCCATTTTCTGCATGCTGATGACGTGTGCTGTTTTCTTGTTTGTCAGTGAGATCATACAGTGAGGACTTTTATCTTTTCAGTGTTTTGTTATTTTAGAAAATCATTTTCTCAGCAAATCAGGTGCCATTTGCTTTCGTATAAATCAGTAAATTCTCCTTAGAAGATACTCAGAAATCTTGCATGTAAGGAAGATGGATTTGATGAACTTCCATGAAAGTTTAATACCTAGGGCTTAGTTCTCTGCTGCATGCACCTTATACCTTCATTTATACCCCTCCTACGTGAATGGAAAACAGTACTAAATCAGAATGTGCAGGCAGCTTTAATTCTGTCACTTCCTAACTTTTGAGTACTGCTTAACTTTCCAACCTTAAAATTCTTTTAAGGTTGGTTGGTTTTGTTTTTTTTCATGTATCTTCAAATTCATCTCCCTTAATTATCTAAAATTGTAGACATGCTTTAAGGGCGTCTCTGTGTATACATTTTAACTAGGGTGGAGGTCAGCTGAGTTGCAGCCAGGTTCTGTGGGCTTGTCTTCACTATGGGCTAAACTGGTGCTGCTGCAAATCAATTTAGTGGGTCTGGTGAAGACACGATAAGTTGATGGGAGAGCGCTCTCCCGTTGACATAGCGCGGTGTAGACACCGCATTAAGTTGATGTAAACTACGTTGATTTAAGTTATGTAAGTTATGTAACTTACTTACATGGACTTAACCCTCTAGTGTAAACAAGGCCTGTGTGACTCAATTGGAGGGAGGAGAGACCCAAAGTAAGATATAATCAGAGACAATGGAAAGTTGGAAGGTGTAAATAAATAAATCCAGGATACCAATATTTAGGTTTTTTCTGCACATTTTTGTTATTCTTTGCTCTCAAGGCTAGCTTTCATGTATTAATCTAATGTAATTGACAGGTTACAAGTAGCCTTCCCCATATGTTTAAATGGAAGTGAGTTCCACCATGGAAAGGTTGAGAACAATTAATTTAAATTTAATTGATCTAGGCATTTTTACTATTCTCCACACCATAGTATCTGCTCACCTAACTAACGACTCAAACCAATTCATACTGGAGTCAGTGGGAGAGTTTTATTTGAGTATAATGGAAACGGGGTCAGGAACTAGGAAATTAAGGACCAACATTTCAAAAGTGGCCACTAGTTTTGGGTACCTCAGTTGTTGGCTGTCCTTTGAGACACATTTTCTGTGGTTTTCAGAGGTGCTGAAGACCCACAAAACCAACTGAAGTCAGTTGGAATGGAGCGTGCTGGGCATTTTTGAAAAATCAGGTCCAAGATGTAGCATGTAAAAATTGGGGTACACAAAATTAGGGTCCCCTTTGAAAAAATTGGCCAAAATTTCTGACTTTTTCCAGCCATGAAGGTAGTTTCTGTAATGTATCAGATTACCAGTAATCCATGCTTAGAGAGAAATAGCTAAATCATTTATTCCTGGGGGAATTCTGCACCACTGCACATGTGCAGAATTCCTGTCTTCTGCAGATTTCTTTTCTTCCACGCAGAAAAATGACTTTCTGATAGGGAAGCAAATGGAAGCTGCAAGAGCAGTCACGCAGCACTCCCTAGCAGCACAGGCAGATCATTTCGGCACCCAGAGCAGTTGGCAGAGGGGTAAATCACCACGGGGCTGGGTACACCCCAGCCAGTGGCTCCTGTCCTGAGCCACTGTTAGTCCTGGCAGGGCTGAAGGCAGGAGAGGATGGGACTTCCTCTTCCCCGGCAACGAGTGGTGGGGGCTATGTCAGATCCGCCCCCAGAAACCTTCCCCAGCCGCAGGAAGCTCAGCATCCTCCTGTGATGTTGCACTCTATATGATTTTATGAAAGTATGCAGATGAGGATGAATATAATGTAACTGGAATATGCTTCATGCAAAAGGTCTCTTGTAAGGTATCATTACAAAGCTTATATTCTACTGAGTATGGTCATTCTATTTGTATAAATATATCACTCTTGTATCTGAAACTAGAAATATGAAATATAAGTCTGAGGGCCTATTGTAATTATGCAAAGTGTGGGCCATTAATGATGGTTTGGAATCTTGATGGCTCTCAGCAACCAGGACAATTGACTGTGGGTGGCTCTGTCTGCAGGCTGGCCTCTCTGTGAGTCAGACTGGGAGGAATGAAGGCTTGGGGTCTTACAGTGGCATGTGATCATGTCACCTGAGCTGGAATTCATCTTTAACCTGGTGTTTTTCCATTGAGAAAGAGGGGTGGGAACGCAGAGTGACGAAAGATTCCTGCTTTATGCAAAAGATATATAAGTAGGTGGAACAGAACAAAGGCGGCAGCTATCATGAGAAATCCTCTACCTACCACCTGAGCTGGAACAAGGGCTGTACCGGGGAAAAGATTGTGCCCAGACTAGGAGGGCGTCCAGTCTGTGAAAGAAACTTATTGAAGCATCTCTGAGGGTGAGATTTTATCTGTATTCAGTTTTATTACTGTATAAAGCTTAGATTTGCATGTTTTATTTTATTTTACTTGGTAATTCACTTAGTTCTGTCTGTTACTACTTGAAACGACTTAAATCCTACTTTCTTTGTATTTAATAAAATCACTTTTTACTTATTAATTAACCCAGAGTATGTATTAATACCTGAGGAGGGAGAGGAAAGAGTTGTGCTTATCTCTCTATCAGTGTTACAGAGGGCGAACAATTTATGAGTTTACCCTGTATAAGCTTTATACAGGGTAAAACGGATTTATTTGGGGTTTGGACCCCACTGGGAGTTGGGCATCTGAGTGTTAAAGACAGGAACACTTCTTAAGTTGCTTTCAGTTATGTCTGCAGCTTTGGGGCACATGGTTTAGACCCTGGGTTTGTGATGGAGAAGACTGGTGTGTCTGGCTCAACAAGACAGGGTGCTGAAGTCCCAAGCTGGCAGGGAAAGCAGAGGCAGAAGTAGTCTTGGCACGTTAGTTGGCAGTTCCCAAGGAGGTTTCAGTGAACCAACCCGTCACACCTCCCCTGTTTTCTCAACCCATCACTCCTCATTTGTGGGGGGAGGGGTCACGATATGGGTAGCTGCTCCCCCATCCATCCAACCCCCATGCATTGGGGGACCTCCCATACCCAGTCACCTCAAGCCTCTTAAGCCTCAATCCCACCCCACTGAACTTCAATCCATGCATCTGGAGCCCCTCCTTCACTCAGACCCCCTGTCCCTGGATCCCCAACCTGCACCCAGACCACCCCTGACTCAGCTGCCTGCACTCAAACCCTGATGCCCCCACTCCCTGCACCACCTTGAGCCCCCACATCCAGACCCCTGTGCCACTGACCTACAACTAGCTGCACCCAGACCACCACCCCACCAAGCCCCACTCTCCCAGCACCCGGACCCCCCCCCCCGCTGAGACTCCTACACCCAGACCCCTCTGCTGAGCCCCAGCCACCTTCACCTGGAAGCCCCTGCAGAGGCCCTGCATCTGAAACTCTGCCCCTAACAAGCCTCTGTGCATCCAGATCCCCCCACACCTAGGCCTCCCACTTGCTGCCTGCACCCAGATTGTCCCATACAGAATCCTTTCACCCGACACCTGGATCCCTCCAGACTGAGCTCCTCCACACTTGCTTGGATCCTGCCTGGTTGAGCCTGCTTGCCCCACACCACAGAGAGGCAAGGCCTCACGGTGTTTCTGGGGCAGGCCCAGACCTTGTGCTTTGTCAGGGTTGGGTGCAGCCTCAGCACTAAGTCTGTGCCCTGGGGGTGGGAGGGCTGCAGGGTGATCTCCCACCTTTGTGCAGCCAGTGGTCTGTGCTCCCCATTGCCATGCTGGAACCTCTGCATTTATTGATTGACAAATAAAAATTGCAGAATTTTAAAGTATTGTGCACAGAATTTTTAATTTTTTGGTGCAGCATGCCTTCAGGAGTAACCATTGTAGCAGCAAAGTTGTGAACTCTCTCTCCACACTTAGGCCAATCCATGTAAATGTTAATATTAGTAAGCACAGCAATGTATTAACAAAACTGACAATCAAAACTGGAATTGGAGCATTTATTTTCTTTTTTTCTTTAAAAACATTGGGTGAAATCCTGGCCCCACTGAAATCAATGGCAAAAGGCCAAATGACATCAGTGGGACCAGGATTTTACCCATTGCCTTTTGTAACCTTCTCCTTCTTTTCTCACTTTCCGAGGATGGGCTCTGCCCCTCTTTCCCAAAGCAGCACTTTCTTGTCATTCTGGAGGAGACTGGGAGAAGATTAGCATTTCCCTTGTCCTTTGTTATTTACATTTTATTTTAATTAAAACGCTTTATTTATTTCAATCTCCCTGCTCTGTAGCGATAGCAATGGGAAAATTCATTTCCCATTGGGATGATGAATAGCTCTCTCTCTTATTATTCTGTATTATTTGTTAGGCTCTGATTGTGTCCCCTTTATTTAAGTGCTGCACAAATTACCTACCAGAGGATTATGTAGCGTTATCAAGGCCTATATCTTAGACCAATTTTTCACTTCCTTGACTGTGGTGTAGCTATTTACATGGGTGCAAAGTAGGTGCAAAATGTTACTACCAGTATCAGTGAGTAGAGACTTCTCATTTGGTAGCGTATTATATTATATTCACTTTGTCCAAGAGTAAATGATAGGATTGCCACCCATACCCAGTCAGTCCAGTTTTGGCATCTGTGTCCAAGTGCCATTTAGGGTTGCCAACTGCATGGTTTTCAACCAGAAAGTCCAGTCAAAAAGTGGACCTGGCAGGGTCCTGTCAGATGTACTGAGCAGGCACAAAAAGCCTGGTTAACCTTGGGTAGAGGGAGATGCTGGGTCATTAACCCATGCCAGCCCCTGCTCAGCTAGGATCTCCTTCTACCTGCAGGCAGGCTCCTTATCAGGCTGCAACAGCTCCCATCCCAGCCATGGAGAAGAGGGAGCTCAGTTTTTTTGGGGGGAGGAGGGGGGGCATGGGGAAGGAAAGTAGAAATGATCCAGTGAGCGATGAGGGGAGGGAGGCCGATGAGTGAGCAACAGGGGCGGGCCTTGGGGTACAAGGTGGAGAAGAGAATGGGGCCTGGAGAAGAGGCAGATAAGGGTCAGGGCCTTGAATGAAGAGGTGGAGCAGGGGCGGGGCCTTGGGAGGAGAGACAGGGTAAGGGACAGGGCCTCAGGGGTCCGGTTACTAGCAATTAGAAAAGTCACAACCCTAGTAAATGAGTATGCAATGGACGAGATAGTGGAGAAACAAACCCTTTGTCACTAGAGACTAAGGCCAGATCTACACTCAAAAGTTAAGTCAATCCAGCTACATTAACCAAGCTATGTTTACACTCCTGGGCAATGTAGTTAAGCCAACCCAGCCCCTAGTGTAGAAAGCAGTAGGTCGATGGAAGAATTCTTCCATTCACCTAGCTACTACCTCTTGTGGAAGTGGATTAAGTGTAGTGAGTGTCTACACTGATGCGCTGCAGCTATGTTGCTGTAGCGCTGCATCTGTCAGTGTAGCATTTCAAGCCCTAAGGCCACATCTACACTATGGTGCTACAGCGGGAAAGCGACAGCACTGCAATTATGCTGCTGTAACTCCATGATGGAGATGCTTTCTACAGCAACAGAAGTGATTTTCCTGTCACTGTAGACAATCCACCTCTCTGAGCAGTGGTACCTAGGTTAACAGAAGAATTCTTCCATTAACTTAGGGGATGTCTACACTACGAAATTAGGTCGAATTTATAGAAGTTGATTTTTTTAGAAATTGATTTTATACCGTCGATTGTGTGTGTCCCCAACTTAAGACCATTAAGTCGGCGGAGTGCGTCCACAGTACTGAGGCTAGCGTTGACTTTTGGAGTATTGCACTGTGGGTAGCTATCCCACAGTTCCTGCAGTCTCCGCCACCCATTGGAATGTTGGGTTGAGCTCCCAATTCCTGACGGGGTAAAAACATTGTCGTGGGTGGTTCTGGATAAATATTGTCAGCCCCCGCCCCATGAAAGCAATAGCAATAAATCGTTTCTTGCCTTTTTCCCTAGGTTACCCATGCAGATGCCATACCACGGCAAGCAGGGAGCCTGCTCAGCTCACCGTCACTATATGTCTCCTGGGTGCTGGCAGACGTGGTACTGCATTACTACACAGCAGCAGCTCCTTGCCTTTTGGCATCAGATGGTGCATTATGACTGGTAGCCATCGATGTCATCTCCTGGATTCTCTTTTAGCTGACCTCGGTGAGGTCGGTCAGGGGTGCCTGGACATAAATGGGAGACGACGATGGCCAGCAGTTGTAGTGCATTGTCTTTTGGTGAGCAGCCCAGAGATGACAATGGCAGCCAGCAGTCATACTGTACCGTCTGCTGCCAGCCTAAGATGTATAAGAGAGATGGGGTAGATCAAAACACTAAAGAGACCAGATTTGTTTTGTATTCATTTGTATTCATTTGCTCCCGCTCCTCCCTCTCTCCGTCCCTCCGTGAATAGTAGAGAGAGGGCTAGTTCAGTGGTTTGACCACTGGCCTGCTAAACCCAGGGTTTTGAGTTCAGTCCTTGAGGGGGCCATTCTGTGTGACAACCCTGTAACCTATGTCGTCAGTCACCCCTCCTTCCATCAGAGCAACATCAGACAATCGTTTTGCGCCTTTTTTCAGCGCAGAAGCCATAGCACGGCAAGCATGGAGCCCGTTCAAATCACCGCCGCAATTATGAACACTGTAAACACCACGCACATTATCCTGCAGTATATGCAGAACCAGAACCTGCAAAAGCAAAACTAGGCGAGGAGGCGACGGCAGCGTGGTGACGAGAGTGATGAGGACATGGACACAGACTTATCTCAAAGCACGGGCCCTGGCGATTTGGACATCATGGTGGTAATGGGCAGGTTCATGCCATGGAACACTGATTCTAGGCCCAGGAAACAAGCACAGACTGGTGAGACCGCATAGTGTTGCATGTCTCGGACTATTCCCAATGGCTGCAAAACTTTTGCATGTGTAAGGGCACTTTCATGGAACTTTGTGACTTGCTTTCCTCTGCCCTGAAGCGCAAGAATACCAAGATGAGCGCAGCCCTCACAATTCACAAGCGAGTGGCGATAGCCCTGTGGAAGCTTGCAACACCAGACAGCTACTGGTCAGTTGGGCATCAATTTGGAGTGGGCAAATCTACTGTGGAGGCTGCTGTGATCCAAGTAGCCAATGCAATCAAAGAGCTGCTGATATCAAGGGTAGTGACTCTGGGAAATGTGCAGGTCATATTGGATGGCTTTGCTGCAATGGGATTCCCTAACTGTGGTGGGGCGATAGACGGAACCCATATCCCT